>NC_089257.1:86346182-86653370 GCF_963930625.1 Muntiacus reevesi
AGAAGTCGTAAGTTCATTTTTAAACCTGTGAATCTTTTTCTGTTTTGTAAGTTCAATTCTATCTTTTCTTTCTTTTTTTTTTTTTAGATTATACATATAAGGAATGTCATATGATAATTTTCCTTCTCTGTCTGGCTTATTTCAATGTTTATCTCTAGGTCCATTCATGTTGCTGCAAATGGCATTATTCCTTTCTTTTTAATGACTGAATAATTCTCCACTGTATTTACGTATCACATTTTCTTTATCCATTCCTCTATCAATGGGCACTTAAGTTGCCTCTACATATATGACTTTATATTTAAAACAAAGAGCTACTATTATGCTAAAGCTGCAAATCTTAGAATTTAGTGGTTAAAAAGTAGTTGTCATTGCTATTTTCTTATATTTATCAGCAGACACTATATTTTCTTTAAGTTTTTACTAGATTGTAACCACTTTCTTTACTGTCATAAAGGTGAGAGCTACATTTAGAAGGCATTGCTAAGAGATTCAGACTCAGAAAATGCCTGTTAAAATGTGTAGGAAGTTAAGTTTCAAACCAAGATTGAATAGAGAAAATCAATTTATAAATATTCAATTTGTGCTCATATTAATAAAAGAAAAGACTAATACACTCTCTGCTCAAAAGAAGACAGATGAATTCAAGTTTCTAAGGATATTTCCTTTACTTTAGGAGAAGAATACTAAATTGTCATTTTCACTAACTTGGCTTTCTGCCTGGGCAGATTTTATAAATGGGCCTGTCAGAATGCTGAAACTGGGTGCTCTTGCTATGCTACTTCATGAATCTAATTATCTTGAATTCTTGAAGTATCAGCCATGCAAATAAAAATTCTTAAAGAAGATCCCAAATAACATTGTTTCTTGTTTAGTTTTAACAGTATCTGTTACATTGCCATGTCTTCCACAAGTGGAGTATTGAAAACCAGGAATGATATTTTTCTCTGTTATCCTCAAAAAGTTAAGTTACTTGGAAAGTCATCCTACTTTAACTTTTGGTTATGAAAAAAGTCAAATAAATAACCTAACTTTACAGGCTTACCTCAATGCAGGCTAATTGGTAAGTAAACACAAAGTATAGCCTCTATTGTGTGTGACTGAGAGTGTTGGGTTAGAGTCTCTTGTCCCACTATCCTATCTCAGCATCTGATGGTCTGTTCTTTTGGCTCAGGCTATTATGTTTATAAGATTCTCTCACTTAAAAAGATCTATCCAATTCTCAGAGTTTATTCATTCATTAATTATTTCACAGTCACTCCATAACTGTGATATAGGTATTAATGGTCAATAATAAGCACAGAAGGTATTAATGCTCAATAATAAACACAGAAGGTATTAATGCTCAATAATAAGAAAGGAAACTGAAACTAAGATTAAATTGTTTGTCAAAGTATTCAGAGCAATCACTCAGGGTTTCTGACTGGAGTATTTCAAGAGTATTACAAAGTGATAATAATTATTTACTATAATTGTTTGGGGCTATTATGAGTTAATTTTCATTATCTAAATTTTTCCCTATAATTTTTCATTGGACAGCAAGTTGCTTGTCTTGTTTCAGAAGCTTCCATTCTACCAGGAGCTGACTTCGTCCAAAAAATTTTATTTCTGTCTGGTGCCATCATAACTTCTCAGGGCTCTTAGAAGTTCTCATTGTTGAATTCTAAAGCTCTTTTCTGTTTACATGTGGGTGTTAAGAAAAATGAAAAAGTCAAGTCTTAGGTAAGACAAGAATGAAATTAAGGAAGGAAAGAGTATACTGGGTCTTTGACTCTGACCTTAGGAGCATTTAAAAAAAGAGTCCTATGAATTCTTTTTAACAGCTGAGTCAGTTCTAATGAGATGGATGAAACTGGAGCCCATTATACAGAGTGAAGTAAGCCAGAAAGATAAAGAACATTACAGCATACTAACACATATATATGGAATTTAGAAAGATGGTAACGATAACCCTATATGCAAAACAGAAAAAGAGACACAGAAGTACAGAATAGACTTTTGAACTCTGTGGGAGAACGTGAGGGTGGGATGTTTCGAAAGAACAGCATGTATATTATCTATGGTGAAACAGATCACCAGCCCAGGTGAGATGCATGAGACAAGTGCTCAGGCCTGGTGCACTGGGAGGACCCAGAGGAGTCGGGTGGAGAGGGAGGTGGGAGGGGGGATCGGGATGGGGAATACGTGTAACTCTATGGCTGATTCATGTCAATGTATGACAAAGCTCACTGAAATGTTGTGAAGTAATTAGCCTCCAACTAATAATAATAATAAAAAAAGAGTCCTATGATAAAGTTGCAGCTATGGATACGAAGGAGGCCTTCAAAACTGAGACAGAAAGGACTAAAACCATAGAGAAAAAGACTAAAGTCAGGGAGAAAAAGACATGTCAGGCAGTTTGCATTAATTTAACATCTTTGTGTGTGTGCTCAGTCGTGTCCAACTCTTTGAGACCGCATGGACCTGTAGCCCACCAGGCTCCTCTGTCCATAGAATTTTCCAGGAAAGAATACTGGATCAGGTTGCCATTTCCTACAACAGGGGATCTTCCCAACCTGGGGGTCAAACCTGTGACTGTTTTGCCTCCTGCATTAGCGTGAATATTCTTTATCACTGAGCCACCTCTACTTTACAAAACCCTTGTCACATGTGAAAATACTCCAGTACAGCAGTTTAAGATGAAGCAAGAAATTCATTAGATCATGTGACATAATGGAAGAACAGAGTGTAATGAAGTAAGGAAGTTTACCCATATTTCTAACTTCTGTGATTGCATAAATGATGATATGATTCACCATGTATGGATAGCACGAAAAAACAGGTTTGGCAGCAACTTTTTAAATAAATGTATTATTATAAGATCTGTCCAGTTTTCCTCTTTGGGTTTTTGGCAGTGACTATAAGTTTTGTTATCCTAAAGAAAGAATGATTATCACTCTCATTTCCTTCTTCTGATGGAAATGAGCTTGTTCAGCAGGTTATGTTTAGTCAAAGAGTAGGTAAAGATCTTTTATAAGTGTCTGTGATCAGAGTCAACAAAGAGTATGCTTTGAAAAATGACCTTTACTCTCCTCACACACTGAACCTCAAATCCATATCTTCCATTGGGTCTTCATGCATAGAGGTGTTAGTTCTTCAGATAGTAAACTTTTTCCCTTTTTATCTATTTGCATGTATATGAATAGGTGTGCACACATTGTAAATAACTGCACACTATTTCTCAAATCAGCTGCAAATTTTAGAGACATAATAGCTATGGTAAAAAGGCACAAGTGTCTTCAGGACCTCAATAAAGAGCTTAGAGGCTGCCCATTATCACAAATTTGAGATTCTGAAATGGTCTTATGTGCAATTAGTATTTTTCTATGTGGACTTTTTCTCAGAAATTTCTCCTGGCTGTAATTTAATCTTAAACACTCATTCAGGATCAGCAGATAAACGATCGCATCGCCTTGACTTTTTAAAAAGTTTCTAATTCTTAGTTGGGTCTCACTGCCTTGGGCTATGAAATGCACTTTTCTGTGTTTACACCCATAAATAATAAAAAGAATGCTAGCACATTTATCGTAATCATTTTTTTTTAAATTTTTTATTTTTTATTTTTCAGTGGGTTTTGTCATACATTGATATGAATCAGCCATAGAGTTACACGTATTCCCCATCCAGGTCCCCCATCCCACCTCCCTCTCCACCTGATTCCTCTGGGTCTTCCTATCGTAATCATTTTGAAAAGCTATCCAATGTGATCTTTTAAGACTCCACATCATTAAGCAGTCCCAGTTCTTTTTATCAGGAGGATAGGTATTTCTAAATATTTCTCTCTCTCTCTCTCTTTTAGAGCAATAATTGGGAAACTTTGACCAGTATACTGGTTGCCAATTTTTTGTTGTCTTAATAACATTTTATTTGAAAACAGTCATTCCTGTTTGTTTATGTAAGTCTATGTTTGGTCTTGTACTACAATGGCAGAGCTGAATAGTTGTGACGGAGACAAATTAGGCTGCAAAGATTAAATTATTTACTATCTCACTCTATAGAAAAAATGTGGTGACTTCTGTAGTGAACTATGATTTCTATCATTTTACTTTTAATTTAGCAGATACATTTTATTTATTTTTATGCCAATTTTTAATTGAAGTAGAGTGACTTACAATATCATGATGGTTTCAAGTGTACAGCACCACATTTCAGTTTTACATGTACACACTCCCCCCACACACATATGCATAATATATGTAAGTACGTATTTTATATATATATATATATAAAATATATATACATATTTATATATATATATATTTATATTTATATATATTTTTATATATAATATATAAATTATATATATATATATATATATTCTTTGGGGGACTCTTTTCCCATATAGATTTTATAAAATATAGTGTATAGTTCACTAGTATAGTGTAGTAGCTTCTTGATGGTTATCTATTTTATATATAGTAGTGTGTATATGTCAATCTCTGAAATAAGATTTCTTGATAATGGGAGATTCTGACTACAACAAACAGTCTCATTAAAAACATGTAAGAATGAAACGATGCAATAATGTTTTAAAAAATCTTCTGCATTTTCTTTGCTGGCTTCTTTCTTCGTATATAGTTTTTCTATTATGTATACAACTTTGGTTGAATTTGCTGCATTTTCTCCACTAATGGTGGTTTAAGTCAACTAGAATGACTAGGGCACATGTGTTTTAGAGGTTGATTTCTTGAGCAAGGTTGAAAAGGAAATAGATCAAAATTATTTTTGTTACTGTTTTGCTCTTCTATCTACATTAGAGAAATATTTTGCTTTCAAATGAGTTTTTGAGATGATCTAACAAAATTCAAACATCTATGTTCAAGAAAGAACTCTTTATTATTATTCTCTGTGCTTGTAATCACTACTGGTTTCCAGGGAAACAGAGACGTTGCAGTTGTTACACTAACAAGCTGAATCTTCACCATTTTTCTGTGTTTGTCTATATGTGATTTATAAGATTTGTGAACTGAAAATATATTTGGTAATATGACTATAAATTTTCTCATATGATTATTACCAAAATGTAATTATGTTTTTCCCTTAGGCAAAATTAAGTCTTTTTCTGAAGGAAATAAAAATTAAAAGAGAAACGTTAATAATAAATCTTACTCTGTAGGGTTTCAGAATGGATTAAATGAGTGTTCTTCATAAAGCCCTTAGCACAGAGCCTGATATTTTAACAGGTGTTCAATAAACATTATACCTATTAACAGTAGTAATAACATTTCCTTGTAAGTCTTTCTTGTATCCATGACAACTTAGGCTACTATAACAAAATACCATAAACTGGGTGACTTATTAACAAGACAAATGATTTCTCACATTTCTGGAGTTTGGAGATTGCTTATCATGGTGCAGGATCATTGAGTTCTAGTTTGGATATTCTTCCAAGTTGCAGATGCTGACCTTCTAATGTATCAAAATATGGCAGAAACAGAGTGAGCTTGGTTTCTGATCTCTTATAAGGGAACTAGTTTCATTTGTAAGGTCTCTTCTCTCAAAGGCCCTACCTCCACACCTTTAGATGGGGGGGGGAGGCTGTTAACATTTCAACATATGGATTTTGACAGGACAAAAGCATTCAAATCATAACACTTAGCCTACGCTCAGGAAAAAAAAAGAAAAAATGTTCAAAAAGACTCCAGAGCAACCCTTATATAGACACAGTGATCCAATGTGAGGTCAATTATTTTATAGGCTACCAGGTATGATTATGTCAGATCAGTTTATTTCTCTTCCTTGGTTCTTATCTCATTGCAACAAAAATTCAGAGTGATGGACCAAAAGGTATAGAACAACAGACCAGTTACAACTCAGTTCAACTCAAGCAGACAGGTCTCTTATTAGACATTTCCAAAGGAGTCCTCCTTATCCTTCCTATCAATCATGCTTGGCTTCAACCTTTTAGACTTGTGGTCTCCTCCTTTTAGTTCTTCCCAGTGCAAAGTAGAGCTTGTACCCACCACCAGTAATGAACGGGAATGAAAATGGGCATACACTCAAGGCCAAGTGACAATTTCAAGTTGCATAATTTCAAGTTGTACAACAGCAGGCTGTGTTGTTTGTATCTTCCCATATGTCTTCCCATGGTTCAGTCTGTTATAATTAGATGTAGAATACTCATGAGCCCTTGACTGGCTTAAGGTTACTTGGAGAGGCCCCTGTGGTTATTTTGTATCCACTGTGTGCCTAGGGCACATGTGCAGGGGGTGAAAAGTCTCTGTGGTTATTTTGAAGCATATCTCTGAACTCTCCTGGGTGTGTCTGCTACGGAATTTAGAGATCAGTATGCATCCCTTTCAGCCAGGCTCCCCTGCTAACTTCCTACCTAACAACTGGATAAATAAAAGGTTGACAGATACAGAAGAGGTATAGGACAGAGCTGGTGTGATAATAAGACAGTCTCACAGTGTTTTAATGCACACTTTTAATCAGATGAACTCTTTTCATTAAGAAAGAATATTTTAATGAGTAAATTCATTACTTAGGAGAGGTTTTCAAAATGCTTTACTTAAGTATAAATTGATTACTTATATCTCTACAGCATGAAATTAAAGCATTTTATTTTATTGGGGACATTATTTTTAATAATAAACATATAAGTAAGCTATTTTATATTTCAGAGTATTTCTATTTAATTGATGCTTCTAGCTCATCAACAATGATCAAATAATCTAAATATGCACACCTTCTAAAATTGGACAATCACATAAAATATTTTTTTTTAAAGGCTAAAAAACTATGGCTCTAGTTTTTCCCACCTTAGAAGAAAGGAAATATTTCCCTTTGAGATTTGGACATAGAGTCATCCACTATATAAAAGTAATAGTAACTGAACAAATTTCACATTGATAATTATTTTTATTCCTTTAGCTTGGTAAACTAATGGGAAAATTTACTAATTGGTCATCTTTATCATTTAGATCATGGCTTCAGAATAGTGGCACCTTAGCATAATAATAAGTTAAAAAACAGACTTTTGTATTACCATATTTCAACAAAAATGCACAATGTACCACAGCTTGAGGACCGTAGCAAAATCCCTGTGGTTCCTTCTGTACCCCATCAGTCACAAGCAGTCTTTCTTCTCCTTTTCTAAACTAGTTTTAAAATGGCTTCTTCTTCTTCTTCTTCTTCAAGCCTTAGGTATTCAGGCTTTCTTTTGTGACTCACTCCTTTTTTTTTTTTTTTCTTTATTTGCAATAGAAATATTGTTTTATTAATACTTCAATTACCATTGTTCTTCTCATTGTAGTTAACTCATAGATAACAATACTTTTAAAAAATATCAGTAGGATTTTTTTTTTTTTTAAGATTTGATCATAGTCCCTGTTTGTGACCCTGATTTCATTAGCAAAGTAGCTAGAAGAATGCAAATTAGCTAAACTTACCTTTAAGATTAGAAAACATGGTCAAGTTAGCTACACAATGAATATCTGTGGGTGATCCTTTGGGACAGTTAATAAGTTAAAAATTTAGTTGAGTTTTGATGTTTTAAGTAAGCTGTAGTGATTTCCTTTTGAGGAAAAAAAATGTGAAACAAAATGTAAACTGAGTGAAATAGGTAGAATGTGAAAGTGAATTTATTTTACTTTTACAGATAAATTATCTGTGTTCATCTGGGAAATTTATGAACACATTTATGACTGCATGCATGCATGCTCAGTTGTGTCTGACTCTGCAACTCCATGGACTACATTCTACCAGATTCTGTAGTCCATGAACTCTTCCAGGCAAAAATACTGAAGTGGGTTGCCACTTCCTATACCAGGGGGTCTTCCTGACCCAAGGATCCAAGCTGCGTTTCCTGCACCTCCTACATTGGCAGGCAGGTTTTTTACCACTGCACCACCTGGGACGCCCTTGCAATTGCCTTACAATGCTGTGTTAATTTCTGCCATACAACAAGGTGAATCAGCTGTGTGTGCACATATATCCCCTCCCTCTTGGACCTCCCACCCTATAATATTTTAAATTTTAAACTGTGCTGTCATAAACTTATATTCATTTAAAAATCCAGGCTTCCCAGGTGGCTCAGCAGGAAAGAATCAGCCTGTCAATGCAGGACCTGCAAGAAATGCAAGTTCAATCCCTGGGTCAGAAAGAGCCACTGGAGAAGGAAATGGGAACTAACTCTAGTATTCTTGCCAGGATACCACAGGATTGCGAAGATCCAGACACGGCTGAGCACACTAGTATTGCTGTATTAGAATATCACACATAACTAATGCAATCTACTTTATAAACAAGATACAACATGTAACTACTGAACTATAGAGAAACATGTCTATAAAGGTCAAGAATGCATATTTATTTTGGATGTCATGTTAGCTGAAAGTAATTTAAGTCATTAAAATCATGAGTCAGTTACTATCTGATATATATAAAGTTGAAAGTAGTACCTAATTACTTATGGAGACTATATTCTAATCATGAACTTTCTGATTGTCAAGCTATGTCTATTCACCAGGAACCTAGAAATGTCAGGCCTTATCATGTATAGAGCTCTTTTAATAAGTCATGATGATGCACATAAACTTAATATTTTCCCTCCATATTGACATAGGTACAGACTAATGGAATCTATAAATAGGATTTGCTGAGTCCTATTCTGAGATTCAAACAATCCATTCTGTAAATTCAAAAAGTTGGGAAAGATAAAATATTAAAGATGAAATTAGTCAGTAGAGTTGCTCAGTAGTGTCCGAAGTTTTGTGGCCCATGGGCTGCAGCACACCAGGTTTCCCTATCTGTCACCAACACCGAGAGCCTACTCAAGCTCATGTCCTTCGAGTCAGGGATGCCATCCAACCATCTCATCCTCTGTTGTCCCCTTCTCCTCCCGCCTTCAATCTTTCCCAGCATCAGGGTCTTTTCCAATGAGTCAGTTCTTCACATCATGTGGCCAAAGTATTGGAGTTTCAGCTTCAGCATCAGTCCTTCCAACAAACACCCAGGACTGATCTCCTTTAGGATGGACTGTTGGATCTCCTTGCAGTCCAAGGGACCCTCAAGAGTCTTCTCCAACATCACAGCTCAAAAGCATCAATTCTTCGGCACTCAGCTTTCTTTATAGTCCAACTCTCATTCATACATGACTACTGGAAAAACCATAGTGTTGACTAGACATACCTTTGTTGGCAAAGCAATGTCTCTGCTTTTTAATATGCTGTCTGGGTTGGTCATAACTTTTCTTCCAAGGAGCAAGTATCTTCTAATTTCATGGCTGCAGTCACCATCTGTAGTGATTTTGGAGCCCCCCAAAAATAAAGTCTGTCCTGTTTCCATTGTTTCTCATCTATTTGCCATTAAGTGATAGGACCAGTTGCCATGATCTTAGTTTTCTGAATGTTGAGTTTTTAAGCCAACTTTTTTACTCTTTTCTTTCACTTTCATCAAGAAGCACTTTAGTTCCTCTTCACTTTCTGCCATAAGGCTGATGTCATCTGCATATCTGAGGTTATTGATGTTTCTCCCGGCAATCTTGACTACAGCTCAAGCTTCATCCAGTCCAGCATTTCTCATGATGTACTCTGTGTATAAGTTAAATAAGCAGGGTGACAATATACAGTCTTGATATACTCCTTTCCCGATTTGGAACCAGCCTGTTGTTCTATGTCTAGTTCTAACTGTTGCTTCTTGACCTGCATACAGATTTCTCAGGAGGCAGGTCAGGTGGTCTGGTATTCCCATCTCTGATTTAGTTAAATACTAGCTAAATTAATATATTTACTTATGCCATATATCGCAAATACTCACACATATTTTATTACTTTGTGTGTTTAACATAGTTCAATAAAGTATCAGTTTTTGTCTTCATTTTATAGTTAAGAACACTAAGGACAAAGAATGAAGCTACACATGATGGATTTTTACACGGATACTCAGCTGGGAAAAAACTAGTTCTATAACCTCTGACTCCAAGTTGTGCAACCTTTCCAATACACCACAACACCTTACTATCAGTTGTTGTTCTCTTAATTAATATTTGTTGAGCCAAACTTTTATTTTTTAGACCCATGTTGTAATCCATTGTCATTTTTATTATATTAACACTATGCCGTCAGACAATATGGATTTAAGTTTGATAGTGAATGATCAAAAATTCTATATATTTGGAGTTGGCTAAGTGCAAGATAGAAACATTTACAAGCCAAGAATCCCATTCATTCCTATATCAGAGAATTAAATTCCTGTGACCTGAGCCTGAATGAATGGCAAAGAAACCCTTTAGTATTTCTTACAGCCTTTCTCTGGGTTAGTGTCTTATGTATGGGAGCCAATTTCAGCCTTTCTCAGTCATCTTAAGAGTACATATGGTTATATGGAACAATAATACTTTTCAGTTGAATTGCATTTTGCAATTTTTAAACAACTTGATCTGATATGAATCTTGTGAAGTTTGGTCAGATTTTATACCTCATTTTGGAGATGAAAAACTAAGATTATAGGAATAGCCCATGTACACAAAGATCCTAAGCAATGGATTTGAGGCTAGAACTCACTTTTTTTGACAGTTGGGTCTGTGTTTCTTCTGCTGTAGTGCCTCACTCCTGCTCCAACTTTTCTTAGTGCTTCTGAAAAATGGCATTTTGTGATAGAAGAGTGACAGCAACATAGTTTTAAATTATATTCAAGAGAATATACATTCTCTGTACAATTTCAGAAAGCTCCCCTAGTTATTCACCAGGTATTGTGCAATCACACAGAATTTTTTGCAATAAAATTGAAACTTAATTCCAAGATAATGCACAAAAGATATGCTTTCTAGGAGATTAAAATTCAGAAAAGTCAGAGAACATTTGTACTTCAAGGCACTGGCTCCTGCCTTGTACCACTACCATGTGAACTTTGAGTTAAATTATTAGACTCTTGGTTAAATCAATGAAGTTGGGTCTCAGTATTGACTTATTCAAATTAATATATTGAAAAGTGTCACTGTCACAGTCATCTCAATTTATGACAAGGAAATAGAACACTTGTCTTGAAATGAAAACATGCAAGCAGGGAAAAAAATGTGAAGTTGGCTATGTCTATAGTCAAAAATGGCTTCCCATGTGGCACTAGTGGTTAATAACTCACCTGCCAATGCAGGAGATGTGAGATGATCTCTGGGTTGGGAAGATCCCCTGGAGAAGGAGATGGCAACCCACTCCAGTATTCTTGTCTGGAGAATCCCATAGACAGAGGAAACTGGCAGGCTACAGAACGCAAGGTCACAAAGAATTGGATACGACTGAAATGACAACACAACACATAGTCAAATATAGCTTATTCATGAGTTAATTGCCTATATGAATTGACAGGAAGTGATTCCAGGGTCACGTTTCCAAGAGGCAGAACAATCCTGTACCCAGAAAGGAAGAAAGATGCATAAGGAAAGAACAAAGTGATAATATGATGAAGAGCTCAATTATGCAATATACTAATTAGAATAAATAAATATTGTGTTCAAAAAGAAAATGAGATAAATATCACTAAGCTGAATCTGTATATTAAAAGTAGGTTCTTGTTGAATTGCATATTATGTAAATGTCAATTGTATGTTAGATCATAAGCAAAATATTATAATATTTAACACAGGATAGATTACTTGGATGTGTGATAATCTTTAAGGCTCTAAAAGCTGAATGTATGTGGCACATTGTATCGTCAATCACCATATCCTAATCATGAGCAGCATTTGACTTTTCCCCAACTTTTAGCTGAAAAATTTCCTTATGTATGGATTTCTTCTGTATTTTTAAACTTAAAATGGGAAAATACTCTATGAAGTTGTATTTAGCATCTACATTTTTAAACAAAAATTTAATCTAAAACAAGTAGCATACTGCTCAGAAAGCCAGTATATTCAGCACTGGGCACAGTTGTAGGAATTGCAAGTTCCTTTTCGGTCATTTCATATTTTGCATATCAATGTCATCTCACTATCCAATTAGCTGTAGTCACACTCCTTGGCTGAACTTCATGCTCCCACCCCAAATTTGCCCTAATTTATTTTATTGTATAATTATCCATTAATTTTTAATTCATCTTATCTGTTTTCTTTTCATAGTGACATTTTCTCTTCCAAGTCTGTATTTATGCTCTCACCACTGCTTAAATATCTTCTCCCCACTCAGGAGCTCTCCATATATATATATATTTTTTTCCTTTAAGATCCAGCCGAATTTATCTTCTCCCTTAAAGTAGTTTCTACTTCCAAATAGGCTTGAGGTCACCAATTTAAGCCTAATTATAGACATCTGCAGGAGGTTACAACTAACAAGAGTCTTTTGTGAGCAATTTCTCTTTATTTCTTGTGTCTTACTGTGAAGCAGAATAGGCAATGATTCTAGAACTGGTGACTAAACAGGCAGACATTTTCTTGATAAATGGTCACTTTGTCAGGCTGAAACAGTCAATCTGACAGTGCTTTCTCTATATTCAGTGAGTAAATTTTGAGAACTCAGGTAGCATTGAAGTAAAGAATTAAAGAGGCAGATTCTATATTTATTGCAGCTAATTACATAAAGATGCAATCCATTTGTATTAACAAAATGTTTATTGTAGTAATAACGTCATCATCAAGTTCTTTGTGTAAAATATTCAGAGTGCTTTTGGTTGTCATGTCAAAGAACTTTGTCAGATTACAATGTCCCCAAAACTGATGGTCCTGAGAACAGACAGTTCAGTTATCATGAGACATCCACTCTATTATTTTTCTTATTTTGAATTTCAGAGATTGTGGATAAACCTTAAAATGCAAATGCATTAAAACTGCAGGAAAAAACTACATGTGTCCTTGGTTTGGAAATGCTGAAATATATATCCATTTTTTCAACAAATAAGTATTTATTAAACAAAGGAAATGGCAATCCACTCCAGTACTCTTGCCTGGAAAATCCCATGGACTGAGAAGCCTGGTAGGCTACAGTCCATGGGGTTGCAAAGAGTCGGACACAACTGAGCGACTTCACTTTCCTTTCACTTTCATGGAAACTCAAGAAAGATCCACTTTACCTGGGGAATAGCTATTTAAAATTATATATTTAATTGAGAATATATAATATATAACATATTTTATATATATGATATATACATATTATATAATATATATATCATATATGTAATAATAATAATAATATATATATATATATACCCACACTGCCTTCATGTACACTGATTTATCTTAGCAATACAAAAATTTCTGAGCTTTGTGCTAGTATCTGTCCATAAAAGTTTACTTTATCTTAAATTTACTGAAAATTGTTTACCTACCAAATAAAAGGGAGTGAAATTATTTCTTTTTTTCCAACAAGCTTTTGGTGAGCATTCAATTCTGTTTCAGGATTTCTGGCCTCTATGATACAAAGAAAAGTATTATCAGTTGCTGCCCTCAAGAAGTTCATAGTATAGTAGGGTAAAAATAATATCTAAAGTTTAAATAGTGCTTTATTGATTGTATGTTTTACTTGTTTTTTATTAGTGCTACTTTATAGATGAGAAAATTGAATTTCATAAGTCAAGCTGTTTCCCCAAAATCACACAGTCATGCAGTGGCAAAACCTATCTTTAGATCAAGGTCTTATGCCTCTAAAGAAGAGGCACCCCCTCTTAGGGATTTGACCTTATTTTAATGGGCAGTGAAATCCCTAAGATTATCATTTTTTTTTCTTTATTAATGCTTTTAATTTGATCTACTTAGTGTTTCAAAGTTTTTCAGGTGGGGGAGAAATAGAATCAGCATTGTGCCATCCCAAAGACTCTTTAAAAATAGCAAAGAGTTACAGAAAAGCTCAGAGTCAATTATGTTGCTGCTGCTGCTGCTAAGTCCCTTCAGTCGTGTCCAACTCTGTGTGACCCCATAGACAGCAGCCCACCAGGCTCCTCCATCCACAGGATTCTCTAGGCAAGAACACTGGAGTGGGTTGTCATTTCCTTCTCCAAGAGTCAATTATAAAAGGAGTCAAATCAGACAGGTAAGCAGTGTTCATTATTAACTAATGAGTAATCCTCTGCTCTGTGAAACAGCTGTGGTTGCATGTTTACTAAAATTTCTAGTTGATACAAAAAATTTTTGTTTTTATTTTTAATGAGTCTATATCCACTCAAGTTCCTACAGCCCCAAGGGTACCACTGGCCTCTCACTGGTAGTGACTGATAGTTCCACTAAAAATGGGAAAAATGCTAGTTTGGGAAACAGGTGACATGGAAGACAAGTAAAACTAACTTGAGGGGAAGTAAAGTTTCTGTACGGTACTAGAAAAGGTATGTTAAAAATCAATTTGAGTTAGTTGAGCTAACTAGCCTATTTAGAGAAATAGATCTTAGCTCACTGTAAGAATTTTTTTTCCTAAAAATTGCAATTGATCATGAATAGAATAAGCTGACTTTGAAGCAGCCAAATTCCTATGATTGGATGTTTCAAAAAAAACTACATGAATATGTTTGGAGAGAATGGTCCTTGTGTGCGGTAGAGCATTGGAAGTGACAATCTTGAATTTCCCTTCCACTCTACTTTTTTAGCACTGTTCCTAGGTTAGCTCTTTTCTCTTTCCTCTATATTAAAAGACTGGTAATTTAGGACAAAAGGGAAAAAAAAAGAGGAGGAAAACAGGTATGAGGTATGAGGAAAAATGGAAAATTAGGAAAATAAATGCTTAAGGGTGAGCCCTGATGGCTCAGATGGTACAGAATGTACCTGCCATGCAGCAGACCTGGGTTTGATCCTTGGGTTGAGAAGATCCCCTGAGAAGGGCATGGCAAACCACTCCAGTTTTCTTGCCTGGAGAGTCCCATGAACAGAGGAACCTGGCGGGCTACAGTCCATGGGGTTGCAAAGTTGGGCACGACTGAGTGACTAAGCACAAAGAACAGCACCAAGGGTATTGAATCTTAGCAGGAATGGGCCAGTACGAAATGGCTGCTAAATATGTCATATTTTGTGTTTAAGCTACATAGCAACACCCAGTTCAGGCCTCTATGATGTTAGGGTATTAGATGGGTCTTTTCAAGATGCCAGGATAACCACCAACATTCAGTCTGACCACTGTCACATATCTTCTTCACCCATGGACTATACAGAGCACAACAGAGAAGCAACACTACAATAAATGTAAATAAGTCTGCAAGCTTCTGCACATAGGCTGTGGCATGTTTCTTGTCTACCTTGCTTTCAACTCCACATGCCCTTTTTTTTTTTTTTTCCCCCAGGGAAATCCTGCCTTTCTGTTTTGGCATTATTCAAAGAGGAAGTCATCTAAGTTACACTCTCTCTATACTTGATTTGGTCCTTTCAACCCAATTCATATGCAAGACATGGTCTGGTGACCCCTCCCTATGAATCGCCAAATTAAAACTGCTTCTGTTTTTCATACGCCTAAAGAAATTTGCAGATCTCTGTCAGTGTCATCTAATTTTAATAGGGATGCATACTATGCTCTCCTAAAACTATCTTTGGGGCAAGAAAGGTCAAGAAACTCTATAATTAAGAAACCTAACACTGAAAAAAAATTACCTTTCTCTTGTAGTAAACCTATAAGTCGGTGACTCTGAGGGAACTGTGAAAGCAATCAATGAATATCTACAGTCTTACAACATTTTCTAGTCACATCAGTTTACTTATCCTTTACTTCAAATTATTAAAAATAGTGTGCTTAGCATATATGAATGCTATGATATGAGTATGAGCTATAGAGTACATCCTAAAGTTTACACAGGGATATAGTAAGACTCACTTTTATATTACAGACATCATAGAAATTATTCTAGCATGTTATTATATTTCTGCTTTTGACTTTTCCTTTTAACCTTTTCTCATTGGCCAAGAATAGCTGAACCTCTCTATTCAGAGGTCATAAAATATGAAATTGCTCTGGTATGTTGCTGGAGCCACAACTTAAATGAAGGCAGATTTAGCATTTCTCATACTATCACTGTATTTTGGTATTTTGATTACAAAACACAAAATTAGCAAATATTTCTAGACAAGTAAGATACTAATTGGAAACAAAAACTATTGCACTTTATATGCTTAAAGCTAGACTTGGACATTTTTATTCTGTGAGTGAGTAGCATATATTAAGGGAATTCTCTTGATTCTGCATATAAGCATATATACTATTTCTTTGATCTACTTCATTTAGTATGATAATCCACAGGTCCATCCATGTTTCTGCAAATGGCATTATTTCATTTTTTTTTTTAGTGACTGATTAATATTCCACATCTTCTTTTTGCATTTATCTGTTAAGAGACATTTAGGTTGCTTCAATGCCCTGGCTAATTTAAACAGTGCTTCAATGAATATTGGGATTCATATATCCTTTTAAGACATGTTTTTCTCTGAATATGTGCCCAGGAGTGGGATTGCTGCTTCCTATAGTAACTTTATTTTAGTTCTTTAGGGAACCGTTTCTCTCCATAGTAGCTATACCAATTTACTTTCCAACCAAAATGTAGGTGGGTTCCTTTTTCCACATCCTTTCCAGCATTTATTGTTTACAGACTTCTTGATGATGGACATTCTGACTAATGTAAGCTGATATCTCATTGTAATTTTGATTTGCATTTCTCTAAAAAGTAGCCATGTTAAAGCATCTTCCCATGTGTCTCTTGGCCATCTTATGTCCTCTTTGAAGAAATGTCTAGTTAGATCTTATGTCCATTTTTTATTGTTATTTTATTTTATTTTATTTTTTTTGAGCCACATGTTGTTGTGCAATCACTCAGTCATGTTTGATTCTTTGTGACCCCATGGACTGCAGCACGCCAGGCTTCCCTGTCCTTCCCCATCTCTCTGAGCATGCTCAAATTCATGTTCTTTAATTTAGTGATGCCATCTCATCCTCTATTGTCCCCTTCTCCTCCTGCTTTCATTCTTTCCCTGCGTCAGGGTCTCTTCTAAGAGTTAGTTCTTCACATCAAGTGGTCAATGTAATGGAGCTTCAGCTTCAGCATCAGACCTTCCAAAGAATGTTCAGGGTTGATTTCCTTTAGGATTGACTGGTTTGATCTCCTTGCTGTCCAAGGGACTCTCAAGAGTCTTTTCCAACACCACAGTTCAAAAGCATTAATTCTTTGGTGCTCAACCTTGTTTATGGTCCAACCCTCAAATCTGTGCATGACTACTGCAAAAACCATAACTGTGACTCTACAGACCTTTGTTGGCAAGTGAGTTGCTTATAAATTATGGAGACTAGTACCCTGTCAGTAACAACATTGTGAGTATTTTCTCCCTTTATGGGTTGTCTTTCTGTTTTGTTTGTGATTTTCTTTGTTATGCAAAAGTTTTTTAAATTTAATTAGGGCCATTTGTTTATTACTGTTTCTATTTCCATTACTCTAGGAGATGCCTCAATAAAGATCTAGCTGTGATTTATGTCAAATTTTTTTTTGTCTATGCTTTCCTCTAAGAGTTTTATAATGTCTGGTCTTGTATTTAGGTCTTTAATCCACCTTGAGTTTATTTTTGTATATGATGGTATGAAGTGTTCTATTTTCTTTCTCTTTTTTACATATAGTTTTCCCAGCATCACTTATTGAAAAAACTTTCTTTCCTCCATTGTATTGGTATGCCTCCTTTGTCATAGACTAATTGACCTTAGGAGAATAGGTGTCATTCTGTACTATTCCTGGTTTTGTGCCAACAGCATTACTATTTTGATGAAAATAGTTTTGTAATATATTCTGAAGTCAGGAGGCCTGACTCCTCCAGTTCGACCTTTCTTTCTCAAGATTGCTTTGACTACTTGAGGTCTTTTGTGGTGGTGGTTTAGTTGCTAAGTCATGTCCGAATCATGTGACCCCATGGAATGTACCCTGCAAGGCTCTTCTGTCCATGGGATTTTCCAGGCAAGAATATTGAAGTGGGTTGCCATTTCCTTCTCCAGGGGATCTTTCTGACCAGGAATTGAACTCAGGTCCCCTGCTGAGATCTTCAGTGTCTCCGTACAAATTGTAAGTTTTTTTTTTTTTTTTTTTTTTAATCTAGTTCTATAACAAAACGCTATTGGTAATTTGATAGAATTACATTGAATCTGTAGATTGCCTTAGGTAGCATAGTCATTTTAACAATGTTGATTCTTCCAACCCAAGAACATGACAGATCTCTCCATCTGTTTGTGTCATCTTTGATTTCTTTCATCAGTGTTTTATTGTTTTCAGAGACAAGTCTTTTGTGTTTTTATATAGATTTATAGCTAAGCATTTTATTCTTTTTGATGCAAACATATTTATCAGCACACAGGAAGAAACTCACAGACTTAAATAATAAACTTATGGTTATCAGTGGGGAGTTGTGGGGAAGGGATAGATTGGCATTTTGGGATTGATGTGTACACACTGATACATTTAAAATAGATAACCAACAAGGACCTACTTAAAAAAAAAAAAGGAACAATATTAATTAATGAATTAAAATAAATGAATAATCAGTAAATAATGAATAATTTAGCTTTATGATAGACCAGAGGTTCTTTCTTTCAAACTATGACTTTTCCATTTGCAAATATATGATATTTATTAAGTTTCTTAAAAGTACTCTGCTTCAAAATATTGTTATTGTTGTTCAGTTGTGTCCAACTCTTTGTGACCCCATGAACTGCAGCATGTCAGGCTTCCCTGTCCTTTTCTATCTCCCAGAGTTTGCTCAAACTCATGTCCATTGAGTTGGTGATGCCATCCAACTGTCTCATCCTCTGTCACTCCCTTCTCCTACTGCCCACAATGTTTCCTAACATCAGGGTCTTTTCCAGTGAGTCAGCTCTTTGCATCAGGTGTTGGAGCTTCAGCTTCAGCATCAGTCCTTCCAATGAATATTCAGGGTTGATTTCCTTTATTATTTTTTTATTTATTTACTTTAAAAAATTTATTTATTTTAGTTGGAGGCTTATTGCTTTACAATATTGTAGTGGTATTTGTCACAAATTGACATGAATCAGCCATGGGTTTACATGTGTTACCCATCCTGAACACCCCTCCCACTTCTCTCCCCATCCCATCCCTCTGGGTCATCCCAGTGCACCAGCCCTGAACACCCTGTCTCATGCATCAAACCCAGACTGGCAATCTCTTTCATGTATGATAATATACATGTTTCAAAACTATTCTTTCAGATAATCCCACCCTCACCTTCTCCCACAGAGTCCAAAATACTGTTCAATACATCTGTGTCTCTTTGTTGTCTCGCATATAGGGTTACCGTTACAATCTTTCTAAATTCCATATGTATTTGTTAGTATACTGTATTGGCTTACTTCACTCTGTATAATAGGCTCCAGTTTCATCCACCTCATTAGAACTGATTCAAATGTATTCTTTTTAATGGCTGAATAATAGCCCATTGTGTATATGTACCACAGGTTTTTTATCCATTCGTCTGCTGATGGACATCTAGGTTGCTTCCATGTTCTGGCTATTATAAACAGTTCTGTGATGAACATTGGGTACACATGTCTCTTTCAGATCTGGTTTCCTCGGTGTATATGCCAAGCAGTAGGTTTGCTGGGTCATATGGCAGTTCTATTTCCCGTTTTTTAAGGAATCTCCACACTGTTCTCCATAGTGGCTGTACTAGTTTGCATTCTCACCAACAGTGTAAGAGGGTTTCCTTTTCTCTGCACCCTCTCCACTTTTATTATTTGTAGATTTTTGGGAGCAACCATTCTGACCAACGAGAGATGGTACATCAGTGTGGTTTTGATTTGCATTTCTCTGGTAATGAGTCATATTGAGCACCTTTTCATGTGTTTGTTAGCCAACTGTATGTCTTCTTCGGAGGACTGTCTGTTTAGTTCTTTGTCCCATATTTTGATTAGGTCATTTATTTTTCTGGAATTGAGCTTCAGGAGTTGCTTGTGTATTTTTGAGATTAATTCTTTGTCAGTTGCTTCATTTGCTATTATTTTCTCCCATTCTGAAGGTTGTCTTTTCACTTTGCTTATAGTTTCCTTCATTGTGCAAAAGCTTTTAAGTTTAATTAGATCCCATTTGTTTATTTTTGCTTTTATTTCCATTACTCTGGGAGGTGGGTCATAGAGGATCCCTCTGTGATTTATGTCAGAGAACGTTTTACCTATATTCTCCTCTATGAGTGTTATAGTTTCTGGTCTTATATTTAGATATTTAATCCGTTTTGAGTTTGTTTTTGTATATGGTGTTAGAAAGTGTTCTAGTTTTACTCTTTTACAAGTGGCTGACCAGTTTTCCCAGCACCAATTGTTAAAGAGATTTTCTTTTCTCCATTGCATATTCTTGCCTCCTTTGTCAAAGATAAGGTGTCCATAGATGCGTGAATTTATCTCTGAACTTTCTATTCTGTTCCATTGATCTATATTTCTGTCTTTGTGCCAGTACCATACTGTCTTGATGACTGTAGCTTTGTAGTATGGCCTGAAGTCAGACAGGTTGATTCCTCCTGTTCCATTCTTCTTTCTCAAGATTGCTTTGGATACTCGAGGTTTCTTGTACTTCCATACAAATTGTGAAAATGTTTTTTCTAGTTTTGTGAAAAATACCGTTGGTAACTTGGTAGGAATTGCATTGAATCTATAGATTGCTTTGTGTAGTATACTCATTTTCACTATATTGATTCTTCTGATCCATGAACGTGGTATATTTCTCCGTCTATTTGTGTCCTCTTTGATTTGTTTCATCAGTGTTTTAAAGTTTTCTGTATATAGGTATTTTGTTTCTTTAGGTAGATTTATTCCTAAGTATTTTATTCTTTTTGTTGCAATGGTGAATGGAATTGTTTCCTTAATTTCTCTTTCTGTTTTCTCATTGTTAGTGTATAGGAATGCAAGGGATTTCTGTGTGTTAATTTTATATCCTGCAAATTTACTATATTCGTTGATTAGCTCTAGTAATTTTTTGGTAGAGTCTTTAGGGTTTTCTATGTAGAGGATTATGTCATCTGCAAACAGTGAGAGTTTTACTTCTTCTTTTCCTATCTGGATTCCTTTTATTTCTTTCTCTGCTCTGATTGCTGTGGCCAAAACTTCCAAACCTATGTTTAGTAATAGTGATGAGAGTGGGCCTTGTTCCTTGCCTTGTTCCTGACTTTAAGGGAAATGCTTTCAATTTTTCATCTTTAAGGATATGTTTGCTGTGGGTTTGTCATATATAGCTTTTATTATGTTGAGGTATGTTCCTTCTATTCCTGCTTTCTGGAAAGTTTTTTTTTTTTTTTTTTTTTTTTTTTTTTTTTTTATCATAAATGGATGTTGAATTTTGTCAAAGGTTTTTCTGCATCTATTGAGATAATCATATGGTTTTAAATCTTTCAATTTGTTAATGTGATGTATTACATTGATTTGTTTATGGATATTAAAGAATCCTTGCATCCCTATGATAAAGCCCACTTGGTCATGATGTATGATCATTTTAATATGTTGTTGAATTCTGTTTGCTAGAATTTTGTTAAGGATTTTTGCACCTATGATCATCAGTGATATTGGCCTGTAGTTTCTTTTTTGTGGCATCTTTGTTTGGTTTTGGTATTAGGGTGATGGTGGCCTCATAGAGTGAGTTTGGAAGTTTACCTTCTGCAATTTTCTGGAAGAGTTTCAGTAAGATGTTAGCTCTTCTCTAAATTTTTAGTAGAATTCAGCTGTGAAGCCGTCTGGTCCTGGGCTTTTGTTTGCTGGAAGATTTCTGATTACAGATTTTTTTTCCCCATGCTTGTGATGGGTCTGTTAAGATCTTTTATTTCTTCATTGTTCAGTTTTGGAAAGTTATGCTTTTCTAAGAATGTGTCCATTTCTTCCAAGTTGTCCATCTTTTGGTATATAGCTACTGATAGCAGTCTCTTACTTTCCTTTGTATTTCTGTGTTGTCTGCTGTGATTTCTCCATTTTCATTTCTAATTTTGTTGATTTGATTCTTCTCCCTTTGTTTCTTGATGAGTCTGGTTAATGGTTTGTCAATTTTATTTATCTTCTCAAAGAACCAGCTTTTGGCTTTGTTGATTTTTGCCATTGTCTCTTCTGTTTCTTTTGCATTTATTACTGCCTTAATTTTTAAGATTTCTTTCCTTCTACTAACCCTGGAATTCTTCATTTCTTCCTTTTGTAGTTGCTTTAGGTGTAAAGTTAGGTTATTTAAGTGACTTTTTTCTTGTTTCTTGAGGTAAGCCTGTATTGTTATGAAGCTTCCCCTTATCACTGTTTTGACAGTGTCCCATAGGTTTTGGGTTGTTGTGTTTTCATTTTCATTCATTTCTATGCATATTTTGATTTCTTCTATGATTTGTTGTTTGTTCAGAAGCATGTTGTTTAGCATCCATATGTTGGAATTTTTAATAGGTTTTTTTTTCCCCCTGTAATTGAGATCTAATCTTATTGCATTGTTGTCAGAAAAGATTATTGGAATGACTTCAATTTTTTTAAATTTACCAAGACTAGATTTATGGCCCAGGATGTCATCTATCCTGGAGAAAGTTCCCGTGTACACTTGAGAAAAAGGTGAAATTCATTGTTTTGGTGTGAGATGTCCTATAGATATCAATTAGCTCTAGATGGTCCATTGTATCATTCAAAGATTGTGTTTCCTTGTTAATTTTCTGTTTAGTTGATCTATCCATAGGTGTGAGTGGGGTATTAAAGTCTCACACTATTATTGTGTTATTAATCATTTCCCCTTTCATACTTTTTAGCATTTGCCTTCCATATTGTGGTGCTCCTATGTTGGGTGCATATATATTTATAATTGTTATATCTTCTCGGATTGATCCTTTGATCACTATGTAGCATCCTTCATTTTCTCTTTTCACAGCCTTTATTTTGAAGTCTATTTTATCTGATATGAGTACTGCTACTCCCGCATTTTTTTTTTTTTTTTTTTGGTCTGCATTTCCATGAAATATCTTTTTCCAGCCCTTCACTTTCAGTCTGTATGTGACCCTTGTTTTGAGGTGGGTCTCTTGTAGACAGCATATATAGGGGTCTTATTTCTGTATCCATTCAGTCTTTGTCTTTTGGTTGGGACATTCAACCCATTTACATTTAAGGTGATAATTAATAAGTATGATCCCATTGCCATTTACTTTGTTGTTTTGGGTTAGAGTTTATACACCCTTTCTCTGTTTCCTGTCTAGAGAAGATCATTTAGCATTTGTTGGAGAGCTGGTTTGGTGATGCTGAATTCTCTCAGCTTTTGCTTGTCTCTAAAACTTTTGAATTCTCCTTCATATCTGAATGAGATCCTTCCTGGGTACAGTAATCTGGGTTGTAGGTTTTTCTCTTTCATCACTTTAAGTATATCCTGCCATTCCCTTCTGGCCTGAAGGGTTCCATTGAAAGATCAGCTGTTATCCTTATGGGAATCCCCTTGTGTGCTATTTGTTGTTTTTCCCTTGCTGCTTTTAATATTTGCTCTTTGTGTTTGATATTTGTTAATTTGATTAATATGTGTCTTGAGGTGTTCTGCCTTGGGTTTATCCTGTTTGGGACTCTCTGGGTTTCTTGGACTTCTGTGACTATTTCCTTCCCCATTTTAGGGATGTTTTCAACTATTATCTCCTCATGTATTTTCTCATAGCCTTTCTTTTTGTCTTCTTCCTCTGAGACTCCTATTATTCGAATGTTAGGGCATTTAGCATTGTCCCAGAGGTCCCTGAGGGTGTCCTCATTTCTTTTAATTCTTTTTTCCTCTCTGCTTCATTTATTTCTACCATTCTATATATCCTCTACCCCACTTATCCTGTCTTCTATCTTCATTATTCTACTCTTGGTTCACTCCAGAGTGATTTTTATCTCATTTATTGTATTATTCAATATTAATGGACTCTTTTTTATTTCTTCCAAGTCCTTGTTTAACCTTTCTTGCATCTTCTCGATCCCTGTCTCCAGTCTATTTACCTGTAATTCCAATTTGCTTTCAAAATTTTGGATCATTTTCACTATCATTATTCTGAATCCTTTGTCAGGTAGATTCCCTAGCTCTTCCTCTTTTGTCTGTTTTGGTGAGCATTTATCCTGTTCCTTACCTGCTGGGTATTTCTCTGCCTTTTCATCTTGTTTATATTGCTGTGTTTGGGGTGGCCTTTCTGTAGTCTGGCAGTTTGTGGTTCCTGTTTATTGTGGAGGTTCCTCACTGTGGATAGTGTTGGACGGGTGGCTTGTCAAGGTTTCCTGGTTAAGGAAGCTTGCATCTGTGTTCTGCTGGGTGGAGCTGGATTTCTTCTCTCTGGAGTGCAATGAAGTGTCCAGTAGTGAGTTTTGAGATGTCTATCAGTTTGGTGTGACTTTGAGCTGCCTGTATATTGAAGCTCAGGGTTATGTTCATGTGTTGCTGGAGAATTTGCGTGGTATGTCTTGCTCTGGAACTTATTGGCTCTTGGGTGGTGCTTGGTTTCAGTGTAGGCATGGAGGCTTTTGGATGACCTCTTATCAGTTAATGTTCCCTGGAGTCAGGAGTTCTCTGGTGTTCTCAGGTTTTGGGCTTAAGCCTCCTGCCTCTAGTTTTCAATCTTATTCTTACAGTAGCCTCAAGACTTCTCCATCCACACAGCACTGATATTAAAACTTCTAGGTTAATGGTGAAAAGATTCTCCACAGTGAGGGGCACCCAGAGGAGTTCACAGAGTTACATGGAGAAAAGAAGAGGACGGAGGGAGATAAAGGTGACCAGGAGAAGAAAAGGGGGAGTCAGAAGGAGAGAGGTAGATCTTGGCAGTGCTCTGTTCCCTAAGTGTTCTCCACAGTCTGGAACACCCGCAGAGATTCACAAAGTTGGGTAGAGAAGAGAAGAGGGAAGAAGGAGATAGAGGTGACCTGGGGGAGATAAAGGAGAATCAAAAGGGGTAGAGAGTAATCAAGCGAGTAATCACACTCCTAAGTAAAAATGGGTACTGAAGATTTGATTCTTAAACATACAAATTGATAACAAATACTATAAAGCAAAGATTAAAAATCTAGGGGAGAGGTTAGACTCTCAAAATTACAATATTAAAAAAAATTTTTAAATATAAGAAATATATATGAAGTTTGCTTTTAAAATAGGGGTTTTTTTTGCAAAGTAATAATAGGTTATAAAAATGAAAATTAAAGGAATAATAGAGGATGTAAAAAAAGAGAAAAAATAAAAAATAGTGATAATAGTAAAAATATATCTAAGAATTTCTCTGAAGCTGTTGTGGGTAGTGTGGGGTCAGTTCAGTTTCAGATAGTTCCTTGTTCCAGCTTATACTTCTCAAGATCTATAGGCCCGTTCAAATGTAGTCGGTAATAACTACAGGGATTTTAATCTGTTGCACTTGTCACTTCCAAAATGGTTCCCTCTCTTTATTTGGCTTCTTCTGTTTGCAGGTGTCTTCAGTGTCTATTTTCCAACCTGACACAAGTGGGCGGAGGTGGTCTCTTGTTTAGGTCACTTGTTCAGTCGTGCTGTGGGGAGGGAGGAATACTGCAAACAAATATCACTGGTGTGTGGGGGGAGTGGTTGCAGTATCTCGGCCACACTGCTCATGGCGTGTGTGCTTTCCCTGTCTACACTGCTCAGGCTTCAGGTTGTGCTGCAGGGAGCGGGCCCTGGGTTGTGTGCACTTCCCAGGTCTAAGCATTTCCTTTAGAAATGACTGGCTTGAACTCTGTGCTATAAAGGGAATCTCAAGAGTCTACTCCAGCACCACAGTTTGAAAGCACTGATTCTTTAGAACTCAGTCTTCTTGATGGTCCAGCATTCACATCCATACATGACTACTGGAAAAACCATAGCTTCGACTATACAGACCTCTGTTGGCAAGGTGATGTCTCTGCTTCTTAATATGCTATCTAGATATGTCATAGCTTTACTTCCAAGGAGCAAGCATCTTTTACTTTCATGGCTGCAGTCACCATCTGCAGTGATTTTGGAGCCCAAGAAAGTAAAGTCAGCCACAGTTTTCACTGTTTCTCCATCTATTTGCCATGAAGTGATGGGACCACATGCCATGATCTTAGTTTTCTTAATGCTGAGTTTTAACCCAGTTTTTCCACTCTCCTCTTCCATTTTCACCAAGAGGCTCTTTAGTCCTCTTCACTTTCTGTCGTTAGAGTGGTGTCATCTGTATATCTGAGGTTATTGATATTTCTCCCAGTGATCTTGATTCCAGCTTGTGCTTCATGCAGCCTGGCATTTAACATGATGTACTATGCATGTAAGTTAAATAAGCAGGGTGACAGTATGCAGCCATTATGTACTGCATCCTCAATTTTGAATCAGTTCATTGTTCCATGTCCATTTCTAACTGTTGCTTCTTGACCTGTGTATAGGTTTCTTAGGAGGCAGGTAAGGTGTCCTCTTATTCCCATCTCTTTATGTGTACAGTCAATAGTATTTTTGTTTGTTTTGTTTTTAAAAAGAAATCCTGTTGAATAAAGCAAATGTAAAACCTGGAGAGAAAACAAAAACAGAACCATCAGCTAAACAACTGTTTGTCTTCTTTAGGGAACAACCATTACCACCAAGGTTTCTGAAGCCCAGACCTAAGGGGAAAACACATTACATCAAAGTAAACTCCACATTTGCTTCTATATATCCTGACCATTTATTTTCTGATTCTCAGTGATAGGGAGGAAAGTTGAAGAGAATGTAGAACAGTTGAGTTATGACAATCTTTCTTTGATGGAAGATACAGAGTCTGGGGAAATCAAGGAAACCACAACTTGAGGGGAAATAATTCTCACACATAGTGCAGAGAATTAAACTTCAAATTCTGTATGCAATTTTGCTTGAAGCATTTGCCAAATCCTAGAGTGCACTGGATTCACTTGAAACACTGAGATATAATACAGACTTCACTAATTTCATAGCAGTATGGAAGTATTTTTAAGGTATCATCCCAAAAAAGGATTGATATGGGAAATAGATGGGGAGACAGTGGAAACAGTGTCAGACTTTAATTTTTTGGGCTCCAAAATCACTGCAGATGGTGATTGCAGCCATGAAGTTAAAAGACGCCTACTCCTTGGAAGGAAAGTTATGACCAACCTAGATAGCATATTAAAAATCAGAGACATTACTTTGCCAACAAAAGTCTGTGTGGTTAAGGCTATGATTTTCCCAGTGGTCATGTATGGATGTGAGAGTTGGACTGTGAAGAAAACTGAATGCCGAAAAATTGATACTTTTGAACTATGGTGTTGGAGAAGACTCTTGAGAGTCCCTTGGACTGCAAGGAGATCCAACCAATGCATGCTAAAGGAGATCAGTTCTGGCTGTTCACTGGAAGGACTGATGCTGAAGCTGAAACTCCCAATACTCTGGCCACCTGATGCAAAGAGGTGACTCACTGGAAAAGACCCTGATGCTGGGACGTATTTGGGGCAGGAGGGGAGGGGGAGGACAGAGGATGAGATGGTTGGATGGCATCACTGACTCGATGGACATGGGTTTGAGTAAACTCCAGGGGTTGGTGATGGACAGGGAGGCCTGGTGTGCTGCGATTCATGGGGTTGCAAAGAGTTGGACACGACTGAGCGACTGAAATGAACAGGGAAACATCACAATTGAGAACTTCAAAGGGCTACCCCTATCAATGAGTAACACTGTTAAAAAAAAAAAAAAAAAAACAACCAAGGACCATGCTTAAAGGCAAAATAGAACTAAGACAGGATTTAAAAAACCTGTAATCTACTCTCCACTATATGAAGATGATCTGGTCGGTCATACTCTAATGACATGCAAACATCACAGCAAATTTCTGGAGGAAGATAATGCTGTTAACTCTCATTAAAATACTTCTTATCTATGAAGTTCTGTTTTAAAAATATATTTGCCATGGAAGGATATGAAACTAAATAACCAAAAAGAAAAACACAAGGCGAATGTGAACAATCACAAGAGATTTGGGTTTTGTATTTATAAGACACAAAATTTCAATTTAACTATGACTAATATATTTTAAAAAGAGAGAAGAAAATGCATAATTTGATCAGAGTACTGGTATATATAAAAATTCAATCTAGAAATAAAATATATAGTAACTGTAATTAAGAAAAGAATAGTTTCAAAAGCAGTTTATACACCAAAAAGTGAAGAATCAGTGAAATAGAAGGTAGTTCGGCAAGAAATTACCAGGTTGAAGCCAAAGTATACAAAAGAAAAACACACACAAAAATGAAAGCCAAAGATAACAGGGTGAAAAGTCAGAATTTTGTGCAATTTTTCCTTGAATTGCAACAGAGATTTGCAAATAACTTATATTCAAAGGAAGTAAAAGGCAATTATTATTTTAAGAGCATAAAAAAAAGTGATTGTTTAAAATAGCTTTCAAAATAACCCCAAATTAGGATAAATACACAAAAACACACACAACATAGACCCATTATTGATGTGGTTAAAAAACTGAAAACTAAGGAAAAATTGAAAAACAGCCATAGAAAAGTGATATTTTCTTCAAAGGTGAAATAAGGCAAACTTCTTATCAGAAACAGTGGAAACTAGAAAACAGGCAATATCTTAAAAAAAAAATATTGAAAGAAAATACTCTCATTTTATAATTATATTCATGATAAACACTGTCTTCAAATAATTTTAAGAAAGAATCTATAAATAAACAAAAGTGTGAGATTCATCGTGGTGGTGGTCAGACTAAAAGAAAAAAAGGAACTATGAAAATACGTTATCAAAGAGGTAAAAAGAAAAGAATATTCATTGTTTAAAACAATAATAATGATGTGTTGTAGAGTTTCCCTTGTGGCTTCCCTTGTGACTCAGATAGTAAAAAATCTGCCTGCAATGCAGGAGACCAGGGTTCATCCCTGGGTTGGGGAGATTCCCTGGAGAAGAGAATGGCAACCCACTCCGACATTGTTGCCTGGAGAATTCCATGGACAGAAGAGCATGGTTGGTTGCAGTCCATGGTTGCAGAGAGTCAGACATGACTGAGGAACTAACACTTTCACTTTGTGGGATTTAAAATAGACATATAAATCAAATACATGAAATTAGCACAGAAGTCAGTAAATAGAGTTCAAACTGTGAGATCTTTGCATTATCTTGTAGTAAATTCTTTAATCTAAAATAAAGTTTAAGTAGTCAAGAATGTATATAATAATTTTTAGTTCAAGCACTAAAAAATAATTAAAATCTCATAGAAGAAAATAGATTAAAGAATTAACAAATTCTAAGCCAAAAAATTAAAGGTAACAAAGAACCCAAGGGGTAAATGGGACATAAATATTACTATGGGTAATCCAATTCCAAAGAAAAGTGTCAAAGAATGCTCAACCTACTGCACAATTGCACTCATTTCACATGCTAATAAGTAATGCTCAAAATTCTCCAAGCCAGGCTTCAGCAATATGTGAACTGTGAACTTACAGATGTTCAAGTGAGTTTTAGAAAAGACAGAGGAACCAGATATCAAACTGCCAACATCCGTTGGATCATTGAAAAAGCAAGAGAGTTCCAGGAAAACATCTATTTCTGCTTTATTGACTACGCCAAAGCCTTTGACCGTGTGGATCACAATAAACTGTGGAAAATTCTGAAACAGATGGGAATACTAGACCACCTGCCTGCCTCTTGAGAAACCTGTATACAGGTCAGGAAGCAACATTTAGAACTGGACATGGAATAATAGACTGGTTCCAAATAAGAAAAGGAGTAGGTCAAGGCTGTATATTGTCACCCTGCTTATTTAATTTATATGCAGAGTACATCATGAGAAATGCTGGGCTGGAGGAAGCACAAGCTGCAGTCAAGATTGTCGGGAGAAATATCAATAACCTCAGATATGCAGATGACACCACCCTTATGGCAGAAAGTGAAGAAGAACTAAAGAACCTCTTGATGAAAGTGAAAGAGGAGAGTGAAAAAGTTGGCTTAAAGCTCAACGTTCAGAAAACTAAGATCATGATATCTGGTCCCATCACTTCATGGCAAATAGATGGGGAAACAGTGGCTGACTATTTTTCTGGGCTCCAGAATCACTGCAGATGGTGATTGCAGCCATGAAATTAGAAGACGTTTACTCCTTGGAAGGAAAGTTATGATCGACCTAGAGAACACATTAGAAAGCAGAGACATTACTTTGCCAACAAAGATCCATCTAGTCAAGGCTATGGTTTTCCCAGTGGTCATGTATGGATGGGCTGTGAAAAAAGCTGAGCATCTAAGAATTGATGCTTTTGAACTGTGGTGCTGGAGAAGACTCTTGAGAGTCCCTTGGACTGCAAGGATATCCAACCAGTCCATCTTAAAGGAGATCAGTCCTGACTGTTCATTGGAGGGACTGATGTTGAAGCTGAAACTCCAATACTTTGACCACCTGATGCGGAGAGCTGACTCATTGGAAAAGACCCTGATGCTGGGAAAGATTGAGGGGAGGAAGAAAAGGGGATGACAGAGGATGAAATGATTGGATGGCATCATCAACTCAGTGGACATGGGTTTGGGTGGACTCCGGGAGTTGGTGATGAACAGGTAGTTCTGGAGTGCTGTGGTTCTTGGGGTTGCAAAGTGTCAGACACGACTGAGCAACTGAACTGTATTTTAATTGAATATTAGAGTTATCTTATAACATGCATTTATGTAGAAAATTTCAATTAAAGACAAATTTTTTAACTTGGCAAAATATATAAACTCTTTTGATACATTATAGCTAATAAAATTATTAAGTTCAGAAATTTGGTGTAGCTATATCATTACCAATATACAACTTGAATTTAAGGACAAGGACTATTTAAAAGAGTGATATTTCACCAAAGTAAAAATTTCAATCTACCAGAAAGTTTTAATTCTGAGTTTGTATACTGTTAATAATATAGACTCAAAATATATAGAACTAAACTAATAAAGCTGAACGAAAATTTAGAAATTGTAGAATTATATTTGCATCTATGTAAATATTAGAACAAGAAAACAAATTACCATGTGTTTGAAAGCATAACAATTTTCACAAATATTAACATCAACTGAAATATAATGCATCAAAAAATGAAGAATGTTCTTTTAAGTATACATAAAAAAAATTCAAGATAGACTATATTGTGGGTCAGAAAGAAAATTCCAATGTATTTTATAAGGTTGAAACTCTTTAGAGTGTTTTCTCTTCCTCCAGTGAAATCATTCATGATGGCAATACAGATCACTTGAAAGGTTCAAATGTTTATAAGGTAAGCAATAAATTTATAAATAACCTATGAGTCAAGGAAAATTTTAGGCTATAAACTTGTTAAATCTATACCCAGAGGGAAATCTTTAAGTGTAAAGACTTCTAATAAATAACAAGAAAAAGTTAGTGTTGATGACCTAGTATTCATTGCATGAATCTAGAAAATAATCACAAATTTAGTACTAGTAAATAAATAGAAATGAAGTCAGTGAAACAGACAAAAAGGAAAATTAACAAAGTCAAACATTAAAATTATCAGTGGTGACTTTGTTCTGTAAGCCATGGTTGTCAGCAGGAGAAACTACTGTAAAATGTGGTTTGGTGACAGTAATAAGGGTGATAGGACTCCTTCCAGAAGATAGGACATATGATGGAGTTAATTACTGTATTTAATGGGCTACTACAGTTGTCTTACTACATAGCAAGCTAAGGGGGAAGCTAAGGGAGAACACTACAAAGGATCTTAAACACGGCATTCTTATGATCAAAACAAGCAGTCAGCAAGCACTGCTCAGCTTGTATGAGCAGAAATCAAAGAAGGGCGGCCAGGAGGCTGAGGAAAGTTGTCACAATAAAAAGTCATGGTCCCTGGCATAGTTTTCTAACTTGAGCCTGTTTTCAAATATGAAATCCATTGATTGAAGAGGAAAGAAGGTCCCTATGACCTAGTACTCTGCTACAACACAGAAGTATATTCAGCATTTCTCTCAGTTCTTCTCTTGAGAGATCTATAGCAGTTATTCAGGTTAATCAGTAGACTGAGAAAACCATAATATTTGAACATTTCAAGGACTATTGGACACCTATTTGATTTGGAATTTATCCCTGGAATCCCAAAGTATCATCATGGACTCCCTGGTAAAAGTTGGGTCCTCTGAATCTAGGTAATATAGAGCATCTTGCAAAGTTCTAGCTACAGTGTATCTCTTGGGTCTTTGGATCCACCGATGGTTATTTTTCTATTTCCCACATGTGTAATCAAAATGCTTGACAGTTGGTGTACTTGAACAATGATTCCTTAGCCTTTGGGATAAGAGCTATTATACTGGGGAGGAAGATGAAGTTGTCTCTGAAATGAAATCAATCCTTTAGCCAGGATGGTAAGTAAAAAAAAATATCATACACCAAGGTGATAATGAACTTAAGTCAGTACCTGACTTAAGGTAATTTTGTCCTTTTTTGAAAGAAAATTCTCCTTTTGGATTGATCCCTTGATCATTATATAGTGGTCTTCCTTCTTTTTGTAACAGTTTTCATGGTTTACTACTGGAATTGGTCAAAACTGCATAATCTGACACATCCCAATAGCATGTACTTTTGAGCCCTGTTCAATAGTATCAAGTATATATTACCATGGTACCTTTTCATACTTTTATACACCCATGTTGAAATTCTGCTCTAACTTTTCTGTACTCTCTAGCTATTTTTCCTATACTAAATTATATTCAGAGGTAAAGTGGCTATATCTTAATTACCTTTCTTCCCAGTGCATTATCTAGTGACTGATACAGAGGAAAATGTTCAATTTTACATGCACAAATGAATCAATGTTTGCAAAAGTACCTAGCCCACATTAGAAACAAGAATCAACAAATGGCAAGTTAAGTCTGTTAGTTGAGTGTTGCCAGGAGGAGTTGTTGAGGGAGATATCATGGTCACATTAACTTTAGGAAGACAGGATTGGCTTGTCGTCTTTTACAGATTCTGCTTTCCTCATTAATTTTGGCCAAGACTGATATTAAAATTTGTTGTTATCCCAGAAGTACAAATAATGCTAGTAAATGGTATCAGAGACAATTTTCTTAGACCAGAAAATGCAATGATATTACAGTTGATCATTTGGACTCAGATACAATAAATTTGGCTACCACAGCAATGTTGATTAATAATAAAAAGTCACGTTGAGTTCTGCTTTTCTATGCTAATGACAGCTGCCTATAAATTCTTGCCAAACCACTATTCAGAAAACATATTTACAACCCTAGTCTAATTTCTGGACCTAGAGATTGAAAAAGCCATACTTTACCCCATTGCAATGCAGAGAGTATATTTGTTTCAGTTTACATATTTATCAACCACTGAAATTTATTCTTAAATTTCTAGAAAATCATATATAAGAAATGAAAGGATTTTTTAATATTATTCTTATTTAATTCTGTTACTTTAGAGTCTAATAAAGTTGGTCTGTATATTAGTTGTGAAGTGAAGTCGCTCAGTCCTGTCCGACTCATAGTGACCCCATAGACTGCAGCCTAGCAGGCTCCTCCGTCCGTGGGATTTTCCAAGCAAGAGTACTGGAGTGGGTTGCCATTTCCTTCTCCAGGATATTGGCTGTATAATAGGTTACGTATTGTATAAAAGCTGTGTAATAAGCTGCCTATGGTCTCCATACTTATCTAACTTATATGCAGAGTACATCATGTAAAATGCCAGGGCTGGATAAATCACCAGCTGCAATCAAGATTGATGGGAGAAATATCAACAACCTTAGATATGCATATAATACCACTCAAATGGCCGAAAGTGAAGAGGAACTGAAAACCTTCCTGATGAAGGTGAAAAAGGAGAGTGAAAAAACTGGCTTGAAAATCAACATTTTAAACTAAGATCATGACATACAGTCCCATAACTTCACGGCAAATAGAAGGGACAAAAGTGTAAGTAGTGATCGATTTTATTTTCATGGCCTTCAAAATCACTGTGGTTGGTGACATGAAATTCAAAGATGCCTACACCTTAGAAGGAAATTTATGATAAACCTAGACAACATTAAAAAGCAGAAACATCACTTTTCCAGTTAAAGTCCATATAGTCAAAGCTATGGTTTTTCCAGTAGTTGTGTATGAATAAGAGAGTTGGATCATAAAGAAGTCTGAGCACTGAAAGACTGATTACTTCTTTTGGATTGTGGTGTTAGAGAAGACTCTTGAGGGTTCCTTGGACTGCAGAGAAATTAAACCAGTCACTCCTAAAGAAATCAACCCTGAATATTCATTGGAAGGACTGATGCTAAAGCTGAAGCTCCAATACTTTGGCTACCTGAGGTGAAGAGATGACTTATTGGAAAAAAAAAAACAAAAAACCTGATGCCAGGAGAGATTGGAGGCAAAAGGAGAAGGTTGTGACAAAGGATGTGATGATTAGATAGCATCATTGATGCGATGGACATGAATTTGAGCAAACTCTGGGAGATAGCGAAGGAAAGAGGAGTTTTATGTGCTGTAGTTCCTGAGGTTTCAAACAGCTGGACACAATTTAGGGACTGAACAACAACAAGTTTGGTCTAGAGGTATTATAGAACTCTACCCAAAAGCCTATAATCAGGTAGAGTTCAGTGCCATCAGACACATTTTATTTTCCACTGATTCTACTCTCGTGTTGCCTTATAGGGTCTCCGTAGGATCTGATGTAGTGAAGATCAGGTATCCACAGTATTATAAAAGTTGGTCATAGTGATCTGCTCTGGGAGGTAGCCCAGTTCAGATATGATTTTGCTCTTCAACTCAACCACACTTCGTGTAAAGTAAACTTTTTTCCTCATGAGAGCAAAAATAAAATGATATTTTAAAGAAACTTATACATTTGCCATCTATTAAGATTTCAAGGAAAGGTAACTCATTCTTTCAATATGTTTCTTTGGGTAAATTTTCTACTCTCAACATTCCCCCCAAATTAGTTCTACAACATGTTTTAATCTAAGAAAAGCAAAATAATTTAACTTAAAATTAATAAAAATAATAAAAGTTCTTATAAACATTTTTCTGGTCAATATATTTAAAGGGCCACTGATGGTGGTTTACTTGCTAAGTTGTGCCTGACTCATGTGACCCCATGGACTGTAGCCTGCCAAGTTCTTCTGTCCGTGAGATTCTAGAGGCAAGAATATTGGAGTGGGTTGCCATTTCCTTATTCAGGGGATCTACCTAAAGCAGGAATCAAACCTGGGTATCCTGCATTGCAGACAGATTCTTTACTGGGTGAGCTACAAGAGAAACCAAAGGACCACTATACGGTTATAAATATTTTGATCTACAAATTAAACTAAAATGATATTTTAATGCTTACTCCTTGGAAGAATAACTATGTCAAACCTTGTACTTGGTCCCTCCGTCGTGTCCAACTCTTTGCAACCCCATGGACTGTAGCCTGCCAGTCTCCTCTGTTTAGGGGGGTGCTCCAGGCAAGAATACTGGAGTGAGTTGCCATGCCTTCTAGACAGTGTTTTAAAAAGCAGAGACGTCACTTTGCCAACAAAGGTCTGTATCGTCAAAGCTATGGTTTTTCAGTAGTCATTTATGGATGTGAGAGTTGGGCCATAAAGAAGGCTGAGTGTTGATGAATTGGTGCTTTCAAACTGTGGTCCTGGGGAAAACTCTTGGGAGTCCTTTGGACAGCAAGGAGATCAAGCCAGTCAATCTTAAAGGAAATCAATCCTGAATATTCTTTAGAAGGACTGATGCTGAAGCTGAAGCTCTGATACTTTCACCGTCTGACGAAAAGAGTTGACTCATTGGAAAATACTCTGATGCTGGGGAAAAATGAGGGCAGGAGGAAAGGAGGCTGAGAGAGGATGAGATGGTTGGATGGCATAAATAACTCAGTGGGCATGAGCTTGAGCAAACTCAGGGAGATAGTGATGGACAGAGAAATCTAGCAAGCTGCATTTCAAGGGGTCACAAAGAGTCAGACACAACTTATCAACAGAACTATGATATTTAGCTTGTTTAAATTTAATATAAACACCAAAAATAAATTTTATTAAAGTGTTTTTTAAGACAAGTATGTTATCTATGAGCATACAAACAATTTAACAATATAATTCCAAACTAAACTGAAAATTTCTTTCTATGAGCTTTTATTTTAAATATTTCCTGGGCAGTACTTATGTAGAGATAAAGTAACTATTCTCTCCATGCAGTTGCAAAGGGCAAAATTCCAAGAATGTACTGATTCATGTATAATTAATTAATTTTCTATCTCACACTGTGGTCAGATCAATGTCTTAAGATTCTAGATTCACTTCTAGAAAGACTCTAAGATTTAGAGAGCTAGAGACCGTTTTAGAGATTATCTAAATCAATGCTGTCCATTTTGTGTATTTTTCAAGGTTTATTATTTAAAACAAAAATAAAATAAAAATAAAATCTTTGAATGGATTGAAGAATTGCCCAATCTTGACTTCCAAACCTCTTAAGATCTATCTTAATTAAAGTACCTTCCCTAATAATGCATGCAGTGAACTAGTGCCTGTGATATTTCATGTGGAAAAAAAGATCTGTATGTCAGATACCTATACTCTCAATATTTCTCGCTCTTTGCCCCTTCCCATCCTAGCAGCAGTCAGCAGGTTTACTGAGAGTTTAAGAACACCAAGGGTAACTGAGTACCTTACCAAAATAGCACTGATTAGATTTGATTGGTAATAATGGAAGAGAGAAGACATAGAATTCAAGATCAGTTGAACAGCAGAAAGTGAGGAAGAGCTAAAAAACCTCTTGATGAAAGTGAAAGAGGAGAGTGGAAAAAGTTGGCTTAAAGCTCAACATTCAGAAAACTGAGATCATGGCATCCGGTCCCATCACTTCATTGCAAATAGATAGGGACACAGTGGAAACAGTGTCAGACTTTATTTTTCTGGGCTCCAAAATCACTGCAGATGGTGATTGCAGCCATGAAATTAAAAGGTACTTACTCCTTGGCAGGAAAGTTATGACCAACCTAGACAGCATATTAAAAAGCAGAGACATTACTTTGCAAACAAAGGTCCATCTAGTCAAGGCTATAGTTTTTCCAGTGATCATGTATGGATGTGACAGTTGGACTGTGAAGAAAGCTGAGCACCAAATAAATAATTGATGCTTTTGAACTGTGGTGTTGGAGAAGACTCTTGAGAGTCCCTTGGACAGCAAGGAGATCCAACCAGTCCATCCTAAAGGAGATCAGTCCCGGGTGTTCATTGGAAGGACTGATGTTGAAGCTGAAACTCCATTACTTTGGCCACCTGATCTGAAGAGCTGACTCATTTAAAAAGACCCTGATGCTCGGAAAAATTGAGGGCAGGAGGAGAAGTGGACCACAGAGGATGAGATGGTTGGATGGCATCCAGACTCAATGAACATGAGTTTGGGTAAACTCCAGGAGTTGGTGATGGACAGGGAGTCCTGGCGTTCTGTGGTTCATGGGGTCGCAAAGAGTCGGAAAGACTGAGCGACTGAAATGACTGGCTGAATTATTAATGAAACACTGCACCAGCTCTGAAATCTCTCTGTTCAGATTTCTCATACATCTCAAATCACTAAATATCTTTAATGCTTAATCTACTATTTTATTTCATTTCTCAACTTCCAGAAACTTGGTTATTAGGATTATATTACCCTGTATTGCCCTCAAATGCACACAAAATATGTGGACAAGAGAGAAGAAATAACTGGAACCATTTTTTGTGCAAATCTTTCAATCCAGGCTAGCCAATTTATCTCCTGCTATTTATTGCTTTCCTTTTTTTTAAATATCAAAAGTGTAAAGGAAAGAAAATATATAGTTTAGAAAGTGTGTTATTTTGTAGGTTTAGATATATTTACACACACATGAAATTATCATCACAGTCAAGATAATAAATATATCCACCACCCCTCAAAATTTTCTTTTGTCCTTTATAATCTTTCTTATATACCCCATGATCCACACTCATTTCTGGTAACCACTTACCCACTGTCTATTGCTATGAATTAACTTGCAGCTCTAGAATTTTATATAAATGTGATCATACAGTATGTATTCATTTTCTTATTTTTCTTGGCACAGTTATTTTGAGATTCATATATGTTATTTCACATATCATACTTTTTTATTTTTCTATTTATTCTGAACAGCAGTTCATTTGCTAAAATTTGTTAATTCATTCACATATTAATGAAAATTTGCATTGTTTCCAATGTTTATTATTCTATGTACAAACTCTTCTGTGGACATATTCTTTTATTTATCTTATGTAAGTATTTATGCTTATATGATCATTCACTCACTCTGTCATGTCTGACTCTTTGTGACCTCATGGACTACAGCCTGTGAGGCTCCTCTGTCCATGGAATTTTCCAGGTAAAAAGACTGGGTGGGTTGCCATTTCATACCCCAGCATGGCAGAGGATGAGATGATTAGATAACATCAGTGACTCAATGGACATGAATTTGAGCAAATTCTAGAATATAGTGGAGGACAGAGGAGTCTGAAGTGCTGCAGACCATACAGTTGCAAAGAGTAAGGCATAACTTAGCGACTTAAAAACAATAAATACTTATGAGTAAAATGAATGGCTCCATGTCCTTCAAAACACTTGCTTGAATCAGTCATTTAAATTGAAATGTTGTAATTTGTGTGTAGAGATATTTCATTGTAGTTTGCATTTTCCTAATCATTAGTAATTATTTATTAATATTAATAAATACCTTGGCCTCCAGATTCAAAGAACTGACTCACTGGAAAAGACCCTTATGATGGGAAAGACTGAAGGCAAAAGGAGAAGATGGCAACAGAAGATGAGATTGTTTGATAACATCACTGATTCAATGGACATGAGTCTGAGCAAATTCCCGGAGACAGTGAAGGACAGGGAAGCCTGGCATGCTGCAGTAGGATCACAGATTAGGATACAACCTAACAACTCAAGACAACAATGATTAATAATTTGAGCACCTTTTCCTGTATTTATCTATCACCCATATACTTCTTTCTCCAACAACAGAAATTTATTTCTCATAGTTCTGAAGGCCAGGAAGTTCAAGACCAAGATACTGGCAAAGTAGGTTTCTTTCCGAGGCTTCCTCTCTTATCTTGCATATAGTTACCATTCCCGAGTGTGCTCATATGAACTCTTCTTTATGTTTATGGAGAGAGTGGAGGAGGAGAAAGTGAGTCCATGCATACATATTTTCTGAAGTCTGTTAAAAATTTCACCCATGATTTGATGTGATTTTTTTCTTATATAACATAGATACAAATGCTTTACCAACTTCAGTTCAGTTTAGTCACTCAGTCGTGTCCAATTCTTTGCAACCCCATGAACCAGAGCACACCAGGCCTCCCTGTCCATCAACAACTACCCAAGTTCACCCAAACCCGTTTCCATTGTGTCGATGATGCCATCCAACCATCTCATCCTCTATCATCCCCTTCTCCTCCTGCCCTCAATCTTTCCCAGCATCAGGGTCTTTTGCAATGAGTCAGCTCTTCACATGTGGTGGCCAAAGTATTGGAGTTTCAGCTTCAACATCAGTCCCTCCAATGAACACCCAGGACTGATCTCCTTTAGGATGGACTGGTTGGATATCCTTGCAGTCCAAGGGACTCTCAAGAATCTTCTCCAACAACACAGTTCAAAAGTACCAATTCTTCAGTGCTCAGCTTTCTATAGTCCAACTCTCACACCCATACATGACTACTGGAAAAACCATAGTGTTGACCAGATGGACCTTTGTTGGCAAAGTAATGTCTCTGCTTTTTAATATGCTGTCTAGTTTGGTCATAACTTTCCTTCCAAGGAGTAGGTGTCTTTTAATTTCCTGGCTGCAATCACCATCTGCAGTGATTTTGGAACCCAGAAAACTAAAGTCAGCCACTGTTTCCCCATCTATTTCCCATGAAGTGATGGGAACAGATGCCATGATCTTAGTTTTCTGAATGTTGAGCTTAAAGCCAACTTTTTCCACTCTCCTCTTTCACTTTCATCAAGAGGTTCTTTAGTTCTTCTTCACTTTCTGCCATAAGGGTGGTTTCATCTACATATCTGAGGTTATTGATATTTCTCCCGACAATCTTGACTGCAGCTTGTGCTTCCTCCAGCCCATCGTTTTTCATGATGTACTCTGCATATAACTTAAATAAGCAGGGTGACAATATACAGCCTTGACGTACTCCCTTTCCTATTTGGAACCAGTCTGTTGTTCCATGTCCAATTCTAATTGTTGCTTCCTGACCTGCATATAGGTTTCTCAAGAGGGAGGTCAGGTGGTCTGATATTCCCATCTGTTTCAGAATTTTCCACAGTTTATTGTGATCCACACAGTCAACAGCTTTGGCATAGTCAATAAAGCAGAAATAGATGTTTTTCTGGAACTCTCTTGCTTTTTTGATCATCCATCGGATGTTGGTAATTTAGCAACTTATTTAATTGCAAATTCTTTCCCCTCATTTGTGACCTTCCTTTTCATACTCTTTACAGTGTCTTTTTATCAGAAAATGTAGTTAATTTAGATGACATAGGATTTATTCATTCTTCTTATATGTATTTGTGCTATTTTTAAATAAGAAATATTCCCTATCCCAAGACAAAAGAAAAAAAGAATATCTCCTATTTTCTTCTAGGAACTTTAGTAGTTTTAAGTTTACACATAGGCCTGTGATCCATTTTAAATTACTTTTTGTATATGATATTAAGTATGGATTAAATTTCATTATTTTTGCATATACATATCCAATGTCCAGGTTTAATACAAGGCATGACTATTCTTTCCCCACTGAATTTTCTTTGTATTTTTATTGAAAATAAAATTTGGATTATTTTATCTATTCTACTGATCTATTTGTCTATCTTAACACCAATGTTGTACTATCTGGATTATTATAGTTTTCATAATCTGTATTAAAGTCTGGTTGTGTAAGTCATCAAATGACATTATAGTTCAAATTTATTTTAACTTTTCTAGACACTTGAATTTCCATTTGACATTTCTATAGAATAGTCTGCTGACTTTTGACTGAAATTTGATTGACCATGAATCAACTTGTGAAAAAATAATTTCTTAATATAAAATCTTAACCTGTATGCAGGTCAAGGAGCAAAAGTTAGAACTCTGTATGAAATAACTGATTGGTTCAAATCTGAGAAAGGAGTATGACAGGACTGTCTGCTGTCCCACTGTTTGCTTAACCTATACACTGAGCACATCATGAGACATACCAGATGGATGAGCTACAAGCTGGAATCAAGATAGGCAGGAGAAACATCAAGAACCTCAGATATGTGGTTGATACCACTTTAATGGCAGAAAGTGAAGGGGAACTAAAGAGCCTCTTGATTACAGTGAAGGAAGAGAGTGACAGAGACAGCTTAAGGCTAAATATTAAAAACAAACAAACAAAGAAAAAACTAAGATCATGGCATCCGGTCCCATTATTTCATGCAAATAGAAGAGGGGAAAGTGGAAGTAGTGACAGATTTCCTCTTCTTGGGCTCTAAAATCACTGCAGATTGTGACCACAGCCATGAAATTAGAAGACTATTGCTTCTCAGCTGGAAAGCTGTGACAAACCTAGACAGTGTGTTGAAAAGCACAGACGTTACAGTGCTGACAAAGATTCATATAGTCAAGGCCATGGTCTTCCCAGTGGCTATGCACGGTTGTGAGATTTGGACCATAAAGAAGTCAGAGCACCAAAGAATTGATGGCTTTGAAATATGGTGCTGGAGAAGACTTCTGAAAGTTCCTTGGACTGGAGATCAAACCAGTCAATCTTAAGGGATATCAACCCTGAATACTCATTGGAAAGACAGATGCTGAAGCCAAAACCCCAGTATTTTGTTCATCTGATGCAAAGAGCTGACTCATTGGAACAGTCCCTGATAGTGGTGAAAATGGAGGGCAGAAGGAGAAGAAGGACTAAGAGGATGAGATGGCCTAATAGTATCATTGATGCAAAGGACATAAACTTGAGCAAACTTCAGGAGATGGTGAGGGGCAGGAAGGTCTAGTGTGCTGCAGTTCATGGGGTAGCAAAGAATTGGACGTGACTGGGCAACTGAACAATAATATCAATAATATTGAGTCTTCTGATGTTTGAACATGTACTGTATATCCATTTATTTATGTTTTCTTTAATTTCCCTCATCAGTGCTATGCAGTTTTCTGTTTCAAGGTCTTCACATCTTTCAGCATAGTTATTTTATAAATATTTTAAACTTATAATCAATTTTTAAAATCTGGACTGTTTGTTAGTAGTATACTAAATATAATATATTTATTCTATGTTCTTTCATCTTGTTAAATACCTGAACTCATTTATTACTTTGAATAGCTTTTAAAAATTTTTGGAGATGTCTTTGATTTTTCTACAAAAGATAATCATGTTGCCTGCAAATATAGACAGTAACTTCTTTCTTTCCATTCTGAATATGTTTATTTATTGTTCTTGGCTTAGTGCATTTGCTAGAACCTCTAGGGTAATGCTGAATAGGCATAATAAACCTTTCTTGTTAGGAGAACAGCAGCAAATCTGATAACAACAAGTGTGATTTCACATGTAGTATTTTTTTCTTCAGATTTTCTTTTTTAAGTTTTCTTTTCTCCACATATTGAGAGGCTGTTTGTTTGTTTTTAAATCAGAAATGGATGTGGATTTTGTCCAATATTTTGTCTCTATTTTTTTAAAGTTTTTTCTTTTTTAATTTGTAAACATGATATATTACATTGATGATTTTTCAAATGTTAAATAGCCTTGAATTTCCTGAAATCACTTCTACTTCATAATGAAACATTGACCTTTTTACATACTGCTGGATTCCATTTATTTAGATTTGGTCATGAACTATCGCTGTCTCCATGGTGGATGGCGGCTCCTGGACGGAGGATGGTCCCTGGGCAACCAGTGACTCATGGGCAATGGATTGTTCCAGAGTAGCCGATGGCAGCGGTGAGGCCAGGGTGCAGCCCTGCTCCTGGGTGTCATCCAACACCAGCTCCAGCCTTCCCTGGGCACCCTTTCTGGCCACTCCAGCAGGGCCTTTGTCTTAACCCCTGGCCGCATGTTGACTGACATCCCACAGCCAGTGAAGGTTTAAATGCTTATAGAAACTTTATTTCCCTGTTACCAGAAAGGTGAATTGGTTCAGAGGTGTACTCACATATTCTATGTTGTTTATCCTCTCATTTTTTTCCTACCCTTATATTTTGATCATTTGTTTAAAGAAAAATTACAACATCATTTCCTTAAATGAAGAGTGCAAGAAGAGCTTCAACTGAGATTTAAGGCCTTAGTACAATTAGCATGGCTTGTTTTAAGTACAAGGTTATATAAACAGCTCTATTTCCAACCTAGGTGACACAGAAGAGACATAGGCCAAGTGTGGCATTCTGGCTGAGCTGAGGAAGCAGCTGAAAGTTCAGATGCAAATCAGCTTGGTTCCAGAGAGTAAACACCAGGGGACAAAGTTCTGCAAAAAAGAAAAAGAAAAATGCAGGTAATATGCAGAATGGATATCTTAAATTTTTTAATAGAGGACAGATCTGCACATATATGTGAGAAGGATGAATCTATCTGAAGTTGAGGAAAGAACCACCTGGAAGAATTAGGGAGAACAATTTTTAGAGTCTATACAGACTTAGGAATATTGCCACTTTACACTCTCCAGAAGAGTCAGTTTATAAAGAGGATACAATAATCATAAATATACTAGAAATGCATATATATGAAGCAAAATAGAATTTCAAAGAGAATAAATCTGCTGTTATAATTAGAGAGTTCAATATCTCATTCTCAATAACTGATAAAAGTAAAGCTAGTTCTATGCAATATTCCAAAAATTGAAGGGGAGGGAATACCTTTCGATCACTCAATGATGACAGCATTACCCTGATAGCACAACAAGAAAAATTTTTATGAGGAAAAAAAAAGAAAAAAACTAAGGACCAATATTTCTCATCAGTGTAGATATAATAATTCATTGTTGTTGTTCAGTCACTAAGTCATGTTCGACTCTTTGTGACCCCATGAACTGTAGCATGTCAGGCTTCTCTATCCATTACTAACTCCCTGAGTTTGCTCACTCATGTCCATTAAGTCAGTGATGCCATCCAACAATCTCATCTTCTGCCACTGCCTTCTCTTGCCCTCAATTGTTCCCAGCTTCAGAGTCTTTTCCAATGAGTTAATTCTTTCCATCACGTGGTGAAAGTGTTGGAACTTCAGCCTCAGCATCAGTCCTTCCAAAGAACATTCAAGACTGATTTCCTTTAGGGTATACTGGTTGGATCTCCTTGCTGTCCAAGGGACTCTCAAGAGTCTTCTCCAGCGCCACAGTTAAAGAGCGTCAATTCTTCAACTTTCAGCTTTGTTTATAGTTCAACTCTCACATTCATGCATGACTACTGGAAAAACCACAGCTTTGGGCAATACAAACCTCTGTTGGCAAAGCGACGTCTTTGCTTTTTAATACATAGACTATGTGAGTACACCTCAGAACCAATTCACCTTTCTGGTAACAGGGAAATAAAGTTTCTATAAGCATTTTCAAAGCATAACTGCTCCTACTATATGATATATTGCCACCATGTTGTAAAAAGAAGCTAGTATAAATAATCATTTCGTGAAACATTGTAATAGGTTTGTGTGTTTTAATAGAAGAAGGCTGAAAATATTTTGTTTTTGTTACTTCTTCTCAAAAAGTTTAGTGCTTCAGTTTACTTCAGATAAACCCTCCAAATATTTGGCTCACTGTCTAAGTTCATAACAAAGATGTTCAAATTCCTTTGTACTTCCTATTCTTTTCCTCTCTCCTCATCACTTCTTGTCTTCTCGTTTTTCATCTAACCTTTCTCTGAACTCACTCTTATATTCCAACATCTAACAGGTTTTCTTTTTCTTTTTTTTTTCTAACAGGTTTTCAATAAGGACTAAGAATATGAGGTCAGATTTCTGGGCTGAAGTTTCCTCTCTGTGAGCTTTTCACTTAAAATTCCACAGTGTTCTAATTGTGAGTTAGTAAAACTCCATGTTTTCATTCTCAATATATATCTACTTGTACTTTCTACCTCTTTTGTGACTTTTGGCACCCTTGTGTCAAAGTAAAAATGTGGAAACAATATCCTTTCTCATCTTTGCCTAATATGACCTCAAATTAAGATATTTGTGTAGAGATTTGGATGGACAAATATAGAGACTTTTTCCAAAATGAATGCATGGTCTTCTTCAGATTGAATTTCAAACTAAGAACTTGAAAAGATAAGTTCTGCTTGATATATTTTAAAGATCAAAATGATGACCTTATAGAAGCAGTTCAATAATTATGAGCATCATCTTTTATATCCTGAAATAATAAAAATAAGTTCTATAAGATTTCTTAAGCATGTTGCCTGTGAACCGCCATCAGAGGAAGAATTTTCTCTTAAGTTCTCAAAGTAGGATGTAGACAGGTAACTGGAATGTCATAGATGCCTCTCTGATACTGTGTGAACTGTTCTTATAAATGCTGATTCTGTATTAGCAATTGTCAATCAGTTTTTCTAAGCAAGCAAATACATATCCCAAATATGTAAACTCAACTTTATTCTTAAAGGTAATGAACTAAATATAACGATGAGTAGCAACAGTGGGAGATAAACACTATAACTTTAACTCAGCTATGATAATGAGATGAACACAGAAATTGTGTGTGAAACCAACTTGATTGAAAAGTGTTACTTTTATTCTATGGAGAATGCAGGCAGGCTGTGAAGGGTTGATATGGTGAAAAAATATATTGATACACAAAGCAAATCCTGTGGAAAATGTATTTGCAATCCTGTTCACTTATTACTATTAACACCTTTAGGACATTTTACAATATTTTCTACAAGCACAGGATTATAGCTGTTTAGCTTGGTTTCTGCCATTCCTTATTTGGCAACATGTAGGCTCACCAGCACATCTTGCAAAACAGTGGTAAAGGACAGACAACACAGAATGGTATGGCATTCCTCAAACTGTTTGATGTGAAAAGAAAGGCTGCCTTAGACTAGCTGATTCCTTAGAAGAGTATATCACAATAAGGGCACGGAGAGGAACAGATAATTTCAAGATATTCCACATATAAAGAACACGGTGCATTGTTGCACTGCTATATAAAATTTAAGAATGCCAGTACACTAATCTTTTGCTAAGGAAAGAAATGTCATAAATTTACTTACCTCTTACACCAATAGTCCAGTAGACATTGGCATCCTGGAGATGACATTATGAAGGGAAAGCTCTACATTCCTAGGTGGGTCAGTAGATGGCAGTATATCTGAATTTAGTGTTGTAGCAAGGAAGAGATTTTTCTCATTTTCCTGGAAAATGAGAGCTTTGAAAGCTGTGAGGCAATATGGGGCCTCCCACATGAGCCAAGAGACTTGATCTTTATTTCTGGATCTACTGCTGAATAAATTTATTTGAATAAATGGAGACCAGCCACTTAACTTTTGTGTTCCTTGCTTTCCTGAACTTGATATTAGAGAAAATATTCTGTCTCTTCATATCTTCCTCACGAGGATGCTGAGTTTGGTCATATTTAGAATTATTTCTGTCCTTTGAAGAAAAACTATTAATTTGCTATGCTCTTTGTAACGTGGGTGGCAAAACTGATCTGGGTTATTCATTTGGGACTTGAAGCTAATAAACACAAAGGCAATTGGCAAGAAGAGCCTTCTGTATTTCACTGCCATAAACACTGACATATTTTGGTTTTGAGTAGCAGCATTGGATCTGAGGATACTAACTCCCATTTCTTGGACTTAAAATAACATCTTCAATGCCATGGAACTTGATAACTATGGGATGAAGCCAAAGGCCCCTGGCAACTTCCCAATTTAAATGTCAACTCTTCACTGCAAGTGCAGAATACTTACTATATTCAATCAGATGCAGTAATTTTTATTTGTGCCTTCTATTGAACATGGGGATTTTTGCTTTGGGATCTTACTCTAAAGTTTGCACCCTGACAAATGTGAAATTAAAATACACATTTGAAATAGCATTGAATGGCTGAATGATGATCCTTTTTCCCACAGAGACCCAGCTGCGCATGGGAGTGCCACTTTCATTTGACCTTAGAATCCTGAACTGAAACATATCTGCAGATCCATGGCACCAAAATGACTTGTGACGGGAACATGCTGGGGTAAAACAAACTGTCGTGTCTGACCTGCCAACCTGGTTCTGGCCCTGATCACAGACACACTTCTCTGTAGGGGCCATGCTGCTTTGAAGCTGACAAAGTAGATCAAAAACAGATAAGATCACAGATACTATTTCTGGACAGATGGGTATTGGTACAGAGAGGTAGAGTGTGTGTAGCGTAGACTCCTATCTTATCCAGTCTTCCTGGAAGCAAGAGATTGTATTAAGTGGCATAACCAGAAAACTACTTGCCATATGAAAAGAAAAATAATAAAACTTAAAAGATGTCATGACTTAAATAGACACCATAACATTCCTAGTTAGCATCCATTTAGAATAATATATAGGCAAACATCTGAAGTAAATTCATGCCATGTAATCAATTGGAAAATCTATGCTAATATCAAAATTCACTGTCAAAAAAATGTTAGCAAGCTGAGCCTTTTGGAAATTTCCTGTGAAATAAGCATAGATTCAAGACAAATGATTTTTGGTGTATACCATCTTATTTGTAAGACATGGCTCTGTAGTTGGATGGTGAATGGCTTTTTTGGTTTGAATGTCAGGAGGTTAAATTTTTAATTTAAATATGCATAAGCATTAAAATATGTTCAAGAGAATGTCACATCAACTTCAACCTCAAAGTACCAATTATGTTGTTTGGGTTCCACATTTGACGCTGTTCTGACTAAATTGATACCCTCAGTTCAGAATTTCTAAAAATGCTCAGATCTCAGTTTCATAATATATTCTATTTAAAGTAAAAACATTAGGAGGAATTGATGTTCATAGTTTCAAGGACATAAAAGTCAAAGCATACTGCTTGCAGTTAATGAACATTTATAAAGATATATAAGCCAGCACATTATCTACTAGCAGTAACATAAAATAATATACTTGGATGGTATGTAACCATGCAACAAGATGGTTTCAAAAAAGAAATGTTTGAGGCTGGAGTTGAATCAGAAGCACTAATTTGTAAATTGGATGAGAATGTATAGCTATTTTTAATTTTTCATGATTAAGTTTCATTTTTTGCTGAAGTCACTTATTGAAAAAATTAATGATGCAGGAGAAACAAGAGGAATAACTATTTACTAATATTTTATGCATATTTATATAGAGAAAAATCTTCATTGAAGCACAGTCAATATAAATAAAACTTTACTTATCTATCAGGCAGTCAACCAAAATTATCTATTATGAATCCCATTATAAATTAATAGTTAAATGCTACCTGATGCTCATTGATGAGGCTAAAGCACTTTCTGATTCAGAAGAAAATTAAATTAGAAATTAAAGTATACATATTTTAATTTTATGTATATTTATAATTTTGAATGTTATTAATTCATACCCAATTTCTGATAATCTTATGAGTCCTATCATTAGTAAGTTGTAATACTCCTATCTAGATTACTATTTTTTAATATACTTTATTAAAATAATTTTAAACTTTGGTACAATGATGTTGAGAAATGGTTGCTCTGACAAGGCATGAATTAGGTTCGTAATTTCATATCGGCATGGAATATAAAAATTGATTTTGGTATGCTAACTGTGGGCTTCCCTGGTAGCTCAGCCATAAAGAATCTGCCTGCAGTGCAGGAGACGCAGGTTTGACACCTGGATTGTGAAGATCCCCTGGAGAAGGAAATGGCAGCCCACTTCAGTATCTGTGCCTGGGAAATCCCATGGACAGAGGCTACATACAATTCATGGGGTTGCAAATTGTTAGACAACTTTGCAACTAAACAGCAGCAGCAAACACATCTATACAATAAACCTAAAATAAAAGTAAAGTTGTAAAAAAAAAAAAAAAAAAAGTAAAGTTGTAAAGAAATAAGACTCTGAGGAAATGAAAGACCATCGGGAGACCCATGGGAGTGGAAACTGGCTTTCCAAACCAAAGGAAAAGGAATAAAATGAAGAGAAAAAAACCAAAGCAGCAGCAGTCATCAGAAAGCTTTACATTTAAATTATCTCTGTTACTTGGATCATCATTCCAAAATTGTCCTGATTTTTTGAAACAGGTGGAAAGTTGATAAAAATAGACTGACTTTCTCAAACTGTAAATGTCTCAAAACTTGGGATGCGATAAGTTGCAGACATAGAAATGAAGAATTGCAACTAGTCTACTAAAAGATACAGCTATTAGTCAGGATGTTTTCTGTTCTAAATGACTGACAACTTAAACTGGATTAATAAGCTTGGCAGACTGTTGGCTAAGGTAAACAAATAGTTCATTGCAAGTGGAAGCTAGAGCTCTAATCATTAGGATTTCTCTTTTACACTATACCCCCCTGCTCGCTGGGCTAGCTCAGCTCTGAGGATGGCATAGAATGGATGTAAAACGGCAGCTGCAACAGCAGCCCTCACATTCTCCTATGTCCCTTCATGGAGAGAACATTGTTGTCTAGTACTTCTAAAGCTTTTTCTGAGGAAAACACTTATGAGATCGGATTAAATGATTGGTCAATGCCTGGAGCAATCCTGCTGGCTAGGAAAATATAATATGCCTATTTAGTAAAGTTTGTATTCATCCATTGATTTGTGAACTCATCCAATAAATAAATCAATATGCCAAAACCCTTTCTTGACATCAGTCAGTATGGCCGGTAAAAGTGCATAACCAACAATGAAAAAGTGGTAGTTTCTCCAAAGCAGATAAAACTTTATTATTTGAAGGAAGGAAAAAAAGTCTTAGTAGCTAGCAACTGCAGGGGAATTCATAGCTGCTTTCATGATTCAACTCATATATAAACTGGGTAAGTTTCCAGGACATAAAAAGAGAGTGCATTTCAATACTTGCAATAGTGACTCAGGAAAAGAGGCTATGTAAGTGATCATCAATAAGGTGAAGTAGTTTTATAAACCGAAGCCACACCAACATTTTGGATCTGTTCATTGTCGAAGACTCATTTATACATTTTGTATCATTTATGGCTCATTAACTCTGTACATAACTGTGAGGCAGTTCTGTTTTTCAGATGTATCCATATGGATTCACTCATATCTGGAGATACTCAAGCTTTAAGAACCAGTGGAAGTGAAAGTGTTAGTCACTCAGTCGTGTCTGACTCTCTGTGACTCCATGGCCTGCCAGCTGCTCTGTCATGAAATTCTCCAGGCAAGAATGCTTAATGTGGGTAGCCATTCTCTTCTCCAGGGATTCTTCCCAACCCAGGGTTTGAATCTGAGTCTCCTGCATTGCAGGTAGATTCATCACTAATGCCACCTGGAAAGCCTCTTACCGGGCAAGTGCCTTTTTCTGTGCAGAAAGAGCTGAACCACCTTCATGTCAGTCACAAGCATGCCTTATGCATACATTGGTTTATGTTCAAGGGGTCTGTTATAATTATTTGTTTTATTTCTTATGTTCACTTAGCTTTGTGCTATTGGGTGACAGGGTTATTGCTTATATTTTCAGGGTATGGCACCGCAGGATATGATGCTTAACAAATACCTTATCAAAAGTAAAACATAAAATTTAACTTCCTCACTTATTACTTACTCAAAATTTAGCAATTTTATGTAGAAAAACCTCTCAAGATATGGAGATTAAATGTATAATCTCTGGCAATAATAAATAAATTGTATTCATTTAATCTTGATTATATATCAGTTATATGCTTCACATGTATTATATCATTTAGCCCTTGGTAGATCAAATTTGCTTGGTAGATGTTTCTGTTTCCTTTATGGAGATATGAGTGTGAGGTTCAATAAGTTGCAATAGACTGCAAATTAACAATTGGTGAAAGCAGGATTTAGGTCATACTGGAACTAACTTAAATGTCAGGCATTTTTTATAGCTCTTAAAATTTTCCTACTTTGAAATATTGCAAGAAAGGGGAAAATTCCATAGCAAAAAACAAACAAACAACAATAAAAAAAAGCAACCCTTTCACTCGTATACCAGTCAAAAAAGTGAAAAACTCACAAAAATGAAAAATTAGATATTAATCTAGAAGTTCCATATGCATAAAGGGGTCTTAAAATCTAATATTGAAAGTGTTTTAGCTTGTTTCGTATAGGTGTTTTTTTGTGTGTGATTTTGCCTGTGTGAGCTATTCACGTTCATATTGATTGTGGTGTTGGTCAGGAGAACTGGCCTATCACTTCAAGTAGGGAAAAATTAGAGAACAAGCAACAAGGGGAATTGTAAAATGATTTTTCCTTTCAGAGGTATTATTTTTCACAGTGCCCTCTTTGTTTATTTGTGTATGTTATATATAGATAATTTCAAATATAGAGATACATATGTGTATAATATATAGTGTTTAATGGGAATGAATTTCCTTAGCAAGGAAATTGAAAACTGAGGTTGCTTAATTTCCTTTCTTCCCTCTTAGGATTTAATTCAAAAGTGAGTTTTTGAGACAAAAGCAAAAAGTTTGGGGACTTTTGGAGAGATTATAGTTATATAGTAAAAAAGGACTTATCTGAATGGGATATAAACAGCATTGTGAAGCAATTATAACAATATTTGGTTCTTTAGGAATCCTGGCCATTTCTACAGTATTTCATGTCTTTTTTGGGTTCTCCAAGTGAGCTTGCACTGGCTGATCTTTGTGTCTCCTCTAGATTTGCTTTTCAGTGATTTATTCTCCTCTGGGATAAGTTAACTTAGCTCTCAGTTTAACTTTAGATCTCAAAGTGTCTGATCATATATTAACCCCGGCTCCCAACTAACTTTATAAGATCCCGTCACTGTAATTGCTTTTTTACCCCTAGGAAAAAATAGTAAAATCATGTAAACTTCTAAGTCATTGTTTTCCTCTTTACACCCTGACAAATCAGCTTTTTGTTTTTGCTTTTGTGCATATAAAATAGCATAATGAAGTGGAAGACAGCCCAGTCATCAGGAACTTTAAAGTAGGTTGGTCCTAGAATAGATTTGGGGACTTCTTTATCATAGCATTTCTAGTTTGTTTTGACAGGAGAAAAGTAGAGATTAGAGGAGCACCAGCAGCCTGGGAGGCCCCCTTGTTGTGACAGTGATTCTACTTGTATGAACCAAGGAATTTACTGATGTGGGTGGAATGTCTCCAGATATTTTGTCAACAACATTAGGGTAAGCCTACTCCTCAGCTCCTGCTCTTGTGAATTTACTGCTCCTCTGTTGGTATATTATTCCAAGTGTGAAATTCCATATCATTGGCCAGGCTGAAGTGTATTAGGCAATATTGCAACTGCAAACTAGTGTTGGGGGCCAGGGGCAAGGCAAGTGAAAGTGAAGTGATGATGCTCAGTTGTGTCTGACTCTTTGCAACCCCATGGACTGTAGCCTACCAGGCTCATCCATCCATGTGATTTTTCAGACAAGAATACTGGAGTGGGTTGCTGATTCCTTCTCCAAGGGGCAAGGAAGAAAGACATTAAGCAGAGGAAACAAAGGTAAATTCATGGTTAAAGAGTGACATGGGTTCAACTTCAGGTAATATGAGATGATGTAATCAGAGGGGTTAGCATTAAAGCATCTGCCTGAAATGCAGGAGACACAGGAGATAAGGGTTTGATCTTATCTTGAAGATCTCCTGGAGGAGGAAATAGCAACACACTCTAGTATTTTTGCCTGAAAATCCTGTGTACAGAGGTGAGTGGTGGGGTTACAGTTCAAAGGGAGGCAAAGAGTCAGTCAGGACTGAGCATGAGATCAGAAGGAAGACCTTGACCCTTCTTTATTTTCTATATTCTCACTATTTTTTCCAAGTGCTTTCCTTGGCTTAACCACCAATTAGACAATCACATACAAGCCATTGGAGTGAGCTCTAGACTCATGCAATGCTGCCAGCTCACTGCCTCACATCTTTATGTGTGTATATTCTCAGCTGTGTCTGACTTTTTGCAACTCCATGGACTGGGGCCGCCAGGCTCCTGAATTCAGGCAATACTAGAGTGGGTTTCCATTTCCTACTCCAGGGGATCTTTCTGACCCAGGGATGGAACCCTCCTCTCTTGTGTCTCCTGCATTGGCGGACAGATTCTTTACCAACTGTGCTAACTGGGAAGCCCAGGAAGCCAGCACAAGGAGCCAGGCATGCCCGGCTCGGGTTCAGGTGACCCGCGGTGGCCAAACCCACAGAGTGAGACGCGGGGAAGCGATCCCCCAGCAGGCCCACTGACCCACCTGGACCACAGGGAGGCTTGTTCCACGCAGGCCCTGACCTGGCGGCTGGGGACCAGGGCTGGGAACACTGGCCCATCCCGTCATGGCTGGCCAATGTGTTCTTTACCCTTATGGCAATGATATTATATGACCCTCAAGACTGGCTAAAGGATGAAGAAAAGTAAAAGATGCATCTGCCCGAGAACTGAAAATTGTACATGCTAGAAGTACAAGGCAAGCATCAGATCAAGTGGATAAGGAAAGAGCTAACTCAGTGGGAGATACAACATGAGAAAAGAATAAGACTAGTAAACTGATCACTTAAGAATTAGCTTGGAGAAGAGAAAGGGGGTAGTGCCTCTGGAATTACAGAGCAAATGCAGGAAAACACCATTATTTTCCATGGATATGAGACTACAGGTAGGCCTTGAGATAAACAGAATGTCTGATGATATGTAAATTAGATGGAAATAGGTCATTACAAATATATTATTGCTACAGCCAAGTAAAAGTCGAAAAAAAAATGATTATAATCATATTTGTGTGTTGTATTCCCAGAGAATTGCATCAGGACCGTTAGTATAGCACTTACAACTCCTGTAAGATGTATATCACATACATTGGGTGTGGGAAGGTCAGAGCCAGAAAGGCTTATTCTTTTTCACTCTGTGTGTTCAAGACAATGATTGGAGAAGCAACTGCTGCCACAGAATATATTCAGCTTCATCAGATAGCAGACCCTTCCCTGAATGTAGAAAAAGTTTCCAACTAATAGGAAGATATTGCTGAAGCTCAAGTTTGATATCACCCAATGGGATCTCCTTGGGGAGGCTGCATGCCTACCAGTAGATAAGGACTTTGTGGGAAGCACGTATCACACAAATACTGCATTCTTGACCTGCTTGTATGTCCTAGAACTTCGCTCTGTGATGAGCTAAGGAGGGTCCAACAAATCTTTCACACTTCATCCCCAGGTCCCAGAATAGGAAACAAATGAGATCAAGATGGGGAGAATGAAGACAGAAGGAACAGAGAATTTATCTCTACATCTGGTGTGGCAGTAAGACACTGTAACAGACAGTTGGGAATAGCTTTTGTTGAGATTGGTTCAAATAGAGAAAGTAGAATAAATTTCTGGCTCTCAAAGTGAGCTTCCCCATCCACACCGGATGTTTGTGAATATCTCAAAGACATTATTCATTTCCTCTTGGCAGAAGCCTGTGAAAGGAGGAGGGGGAAGTTTCTAAAGGCTTTTCTCTATTGCAATCAAAAAAAGTTATTTTCAAAAATTTTAAAGAAGTATGCTTATTAAATATTCCTCATACTTTTTCAGGCACGTACAGTTCAAAAGAAATATTGCATTTTTATAGTTCTAGAAGACACATTAAATAAATTTTAAAACCATAAAAGGCTTAATATTGGCAGCTCTAAAACTGCCAATTGTTCTAGTGTCATTGAATTAGTTTACATATCTAAAATATTGTGTTACTGTTATTCATAGAAACCAATATGATACATCTCTTTTCACTAGAGATTTGTGGCTCAGCTGTTTCCTGCAGACAATCTCTTTTTGCCAAGGCATCTCTTCAATCATTTTTTTTATTAGCCTTTATAATATTCTTTATTGTACCTCTTTAACAGAGAATGCAAATGTATGGATCAAAAGGTATATAAGGGTTTATTTTTTTAATTAATTATTTTAATTGGAGGCTAATTACTTTACAGTATTGTAGTGGTTTTGTCATACACTGACATGAATCAGCCATGAGTGTACATGTGTCCCCTATCCTGAATCTCTCTCTCACCTCCCTCCCCATCCCATCTCTCAGGGTCATCCCAGTGCTCTGGCCCTGAGCACCCTGTCTCATGCATCAAACCTGGACTGGCAATCTGTTTCACATATGATAATATACATGTTTCAATGCTATTCTCTCAAATCATCCCACCCTCGCCTTCTCCCCCAGAGTCTAAAAGACTGTTCTTTACACTTGTGTCTCTTTTGCTTTCTTGCATACAGGGTCATTGTTATCATCTTTCTAAATTCCATATATATCCATTAGTATACTGTATTCGTGTTTTTCTTTCTGACTTACTTCACTCTGTATAATAGGCTTCAGTTTCAACCACCTCATTAGAACTGATTCAAATGCATTCTTTTCAATGGCTGAGTAATATTCCATGGTGTATATGTACCACAGCTTTCTTATCCATTTATCTGCCGATGGACATCTAGGTTGCTTCCATGTCCTGGCTATTGTAAACAGTGCTGCAATGAACATTGGGGTGCACATGTCTCTTTCAATGCTGGTTTCCTTGGAGTGTATGCCCAACAGTGGGATTGAGGGGTCATATGGCTGTTCTATTTCCAGTTTTTTAAGGAATCTTCACACTGTTCTCCATAGTGGCTGTACTAGTTTGCATTTTCACTAACAGTATAAGAGGGTTCCCTTTTCTCCGCACCCTCTCCAGCATTTATTGTTTGTAGACTTTTTGATAGCAGCCATTCTGACTGGTGTGAGATGTTACCTCATTGTGGTCTTGATTTGCATTTCTCTGATAATGAGTGATGTTGAACATCTTTTATGTGTTTGTTTAGCCATCTGTATGTCTTCTTTGGAGAAATGTCTGTTTAATTATTTGCCCATTTTTTGATTGGGCCATTTATATTTCTGGAATTGAGCTGCAGAGGTTGTTTGTATATTTTTTAGATTAATTCTTTGTCAGTTGCTTCATTTGTTTATTTTCTCCCATTCTGAAGGCTGTCTTTTCACAAAAGGTTTAAAACTAGATTAAGTCTTATGAATAATGTTATCCCAAGATGATTTTATGCCCAGAGAGAAGTCCATGCTGAAAGCATCAAACAGTAAAAATTCAGGATGGTATTACTAGATGAGTTTCCTGAGTGACTGGTATGACTTAAATAAGTCAACAGAGTTAACCAATCTGATTTTTTTTTTCTCTCTCTCTCTCTTAAAACCAAACATTACCTGGAGCTATTGAGGCAAACTCTAAGAAGTCCCAATAACAAGAAATAGCTCAGAAAGATGGAATTTTCTCTTAGTATTTATCATGCATAGAAGAGCATAATGTCTCTAAAATCTATATTGCCCCGTTTCAACACATCTTAAAAACTACTGCCAGATAAATCTCTCAGAAACACAATTTTCATGCTGTCACTCATCTCACCAAGAACTTTTAATAAAAGATTCTCAGATATGAAAAAAAAAAAAAAAAAAACTTCTCTGAGAGACCTTGAAGCAGTCTTTTTCAACCTTATACTACAATATCTAAAATTGTTCAGAAAAACAAAATAGTCACAATATTGAAGGTCAACAATAATAGTCAAATGAATGCCATCTTAAAAAAAAAAAAGTCTGCCTAATTTCAGGACAATACAGTTGGACTGAAACAAAGATTTGGTGGCCCTCTCTGCTTTACTCTAAGAAATGCAGCAGCAATCATGGACCATCTGGAAGAAACGAGATGACAGTCCATTTCTCTCTGTCTGCCCAGTGATCCAGAGACCTGGAAGGGCATTAGTTTTCTCTTACCTTGTTAGAAACCTGATGAGTGTAGTATTATGTTCATTGATATGCAATTATATGTAGATGGATGCAAAATTTTGCCCTAAGACTTTATTCTTTTCCACTCCTTCTTTCAATCATTGCTATGATTTGCTGCTCAGATTGCAACAAAACATGTTGGAAATAAATACTGTGCCCCATTATTACTCACTAGCTTTAAGACCTTGGGCTTCTGTGACTTCATCACTATATCCAAAAATGGGAAAATCAGAGTGATACTACTGATTCATGGAACTGTTGAAAACTAAATGAGTTCACTTTATTATTAAGGCAAATTTTAGCTTAGAGATTTTCTAGCCAGAGAGGTTTTTTTTTTTTTTTTTTCTTGTAGTGCTTTGAAGGAAGCTTTTCCTAAGGCCAGCTTAATCATAAAGGACTTCCTTTCACCCAACCTTATTCCAAAGGTCATAGCAATTTAAATAACCCCAATTCTGCTATCTCAGTGGAGAAGGGGCAAACCAATTCCAAACAGCTATGTCAGGGTTTTATGTAGAAGACATGGTGAGAGAGTTAATATTGGTAAGTCCTGCTATTACAGATAAGACTTGTGAGTCAAAACAAATCCAAACAAGTAGTTAAAGAGATATAACTACTGTTTATGAAGATAGTACTTTAAAGTCTGAATCTGGGCAACTATGGGCAGAGGAACTAAAACTGCTTCATTTTAAAGTCATTCCAGTATAGAAGGTCACCACGTCATAGATGGGTTTGGGCCACAGGATCTGTGTGAGGTCCAGAATCAGGAAACAACCAGCATAATTACAGCAGGTGGAGCAGGAACAGAATATTTTAGTAAACTGTAAGGAGCTATCAGGTAATTAAGATAACATATAACCTTTCAAAGAGTATTAAATTTTGTTTGAATACCAAATGATTTCCCCCTTCTAAATTATTTACCTTGACTGAAGGCGGACATTCATTTGCAAAGTGGAACTGGTTCCCACAAAAATAATCTTACAATTAAATTTAAAGCATGAAAGATCTTTCCTTTGTCTGTCTCTGTCACTCACTAGCTCTCTGATGTTATACTCGAAATGATAATTTAGCATTTAAAATACTTTGAAGACCATTAGACAGGGTAGCTCAGATTGTAAAGAATCTGTCTGTAATGCAGGAGATTCAGGTTCAATCCCTGGGTCAGGAAGATCCTCTGGAGAAGAGAATGGCTACCCATTTCAGTGTTCTTCTTTGAAGAATTCCATGGACAGGGAAGCCTGGTGAGCTACAGACCATGTAATCACAAAAGAGTTGGACACGGCTAAGTGACTAACACTTTCACTTTCAGATATTCATAAATCTAGTATAATCAATACTTAATTTTATTTTTAAATTTTAAATAGGTGGTCATTAATTAATTAATGATTATCTGTAACCTTTGCATGTGTTTCCCTCATAGCTCAGTTGGTAAAGAATCTGCCTGCAATGCAAGAGACCCAGGTTTGATTCCAAGGTTAGAAAGATCATCTGGAGAAGGAAATGTCAGCCCACTCCAATATTCTTTTTTTTTTTTTTTTTTCACTCCAGTATTCTTACCTCAAGAATCCCATGGACAGAGGAGTCTGGCAGGCTACAGTCCATAGGGTCGCAAGAGTCAGACACGACTTAGCGACTAAACCACCACAGCCTTTACATAACTACGTATCTCCCACCCATGGCTCTTCTCCTTTTTCAATTTGAATGACACTGGGATAAGACAAGAATCTCTTCTTGATTCTAAGAATTCTTAGTTTTTCAAAACAACTGGTTGCCAAGATTTGGTTTTCTAAGGTCCCCTATAAAGAAAATGTACTAAGACATTAATGATCTAAAATGGATTAAGTTTCTTCATTTCCCTTGATTCCCATGGTCTTTTGCCACATCTGTTCTTTGGCTCTTTCAACTTAGAATCAAAACTGGAGACTGAACATACCCTGTTTGAGAAAAAAATATATAAATATGCTGGTTGGATTCATCCAATAGTTAAGCTTCCCAATATAGATAAGTCTTTAAAGTTTCCAGTATTAATTTTATGTGTGACTCTCTCTATTTGCCAATAGTTATTATACTTTCACTTCTTAATTGATGCTGGCTATCTCTATTTTCATAACTTGGCTTTTATTTTCCAAGGAAATAAAATCTCATACATTGATTTCTTCCTTACCTCTCAAAGCCTGTATTTTTGCTTATCCTTATGTAAATTTATACTGTGTTCTGAGTGGAATTCTCCTGTTTTCTTAAAAATGCTGCTAAGTCCCAGAGTTAAGAATGCTGCTCCTTCTTAGTCACTTCAGTCGTGTCTGACTCTTTGATACCCTATGGACTGCTGCCTACCAGGCTCCTCTATCCATGGGATTCTCTAGGCAAGAGTACTAGAGTGGGTTGTCATTCCCTCCTCCAAGGGATCCTTCTGACCCAGGGATCAAACCTGTGTTTCCTGAATTGGAGGCAAATTATTTACCGCTGAACCACCAGGGAAGACCCAAAGTTAAGAATAAAAATTCCTAAATATTCCGTATTCTAAACTCAAGAGAAATCAACAATTGAACTGATGCTCTTTCATAGGATTTATTAAACGGTTACCACAGGAGAAATTATCCCCAAACTATTGCTGCACAAAACCCTGTTAATGAGATGTAAAAATTGAAGAGAGTCATATGGGTCTTTTCACAGAGTGTGGTATTCTTTACCAAGAAGCTTCTTTCTTCACTTTCTTCCCTATACAGAGGAAAAGAGTCTGCTTCCTTCTCCACCAGTAAAGAGAGAAAGGACACAAGGAACACGCTTGCAAAATGTGGAGTCCTAACCCACCCCCCCAAAAAAAAAGACACCAGCATTTTGCTTCCAGGTATAGAATTCATTGAACCTTTGTACATGTTGATTTGCCCTTTGAATAAGGAGCAAGAACCTGGATTGGAAAGGCATAAAGAAAAGTGTGGAGAGCAAGAATATTCCCTCTATATTCTGATTTTCAAGAGATCAAAATGTTTATGCTAAATTTGCCTTTAGGTCCTGGAGTTAGAATCCATGGAAGAAGATGAAATTTTGGACTTGATAATTACATGAACTGGGAAAAGTTCAGAACAAAATAGGAAAGCATTGAACCTTGACAGCAGGCACATAAGCCAAGGGTAAGGATGTCTTTGTCTCCAAAACTCTTCTTCTCAGCTTAATGACAGGGGTGTAGCTGATGAAAGAAAGAATAAAGGCAGTTAGAATAAATTATATCCCATTTCCAATCTGATAGAGATATCAGGGATCTTTCATTGGATGGTAACTTAAAAAACAGAAACTTTAAAGAAATTAGAGTGATGATATTGAATGATCAGTTATCAAATATTAATAACAAGTTAACTAGAAAGTGCTAAAATTGAGCTAAAGTTTTTACAAGAACTACCATTTAGCTGGAAGAGAATAACTGAAAGCAGGAACTCAAGAAATTTAAACTATCTCATGTTTATCTAAGTTAACATATGTTAAAATTTCTATCTTCTTTAACAGAGGAATAATGTTCTCTCTTCTTTGTTCTGTTGTTGTTCAGTCCCCAAGTCAGGTCCAACTCTTTGTGATCCCAAGGACCACACCATGACAAGCTCCTCTGTCTTTCAGTGTCTTCTGGGGCTTGCTCAGATTCATGTCCATTGAGTTGGTGATGCTATCTAACCATCTCATCCTCTGCCACCCCTTCTTCTTTTGCCTTCAATCATTCCCAGCATTAGGGTCTTTTCCAATGAATCTGCTCATTGCATTAAGTGGCCAAAGTATTGGAGATTCAGCTTTAGCATCAGACCTTCCAATAAGTATTCAGGATTGATTTCCTTTAGAACTGTCTGATTTGTTCTCCTTGTAGTCCAAGGGACTCTCAGGAGTCTTTTCCAGTATCACAGTTGGAAAACATCAACACTTCAGTGCTCAACCTTGCTTATGGTCCTAATCTCACATTGGTTCATGACTACTGGAAAAACCACAACTTTGACAATGCAGACATTTGTTGGCAAAATGAGGTCTCTGCTTTTTAATACCTTGTCTAGTTTTATCAGAGCTGTCCTTCCAAGGAGCAAACATCTCTTAATTTCATGGCTGCAGTTACCATTCACAGTGATTTTTGGAGTCCAAACAAATAAAATTTGCCACTGCTTCCATGTTTTCTTATTCTATTTGTCACAAAGTGATGGGACCAGAAGCCATGATCTTAGTTTTTGAATGTTGAGTTTTAAGCCAGCTTTTTCATTCTCCTCTTTCACCCTTATCAAGAAGCTCTGTAGTTCCTCTTCACCTTCTGTCATTAGTGTAGTATCATCTGCATATCTGAGATTGTTAATACTTTCCCCAACAGTCTTGATTCCAGTTTCATATGGCTTCTTTATATTTAGGCTAATTTTGTCATTTGTAATCTTCATCCAGAGATGTTCTTTCCAGACCTTGCATACTTTCTTTCCATAGGTTTCTTGTCATTAGTCAAACATCTTCAGTCTTCCTTCCTAAAATCAATACAATACAACAGAACACAGAATAACACCAAAATGCTAAAAGAACCCCTCAACTCCATCTTCTACTTCTCAGAGAGAAAGAAATGTTTGTCTACACTTCTAAGTTCTTCTGGGTGGTCTAAGAATTAAATTGACAGGACACAAATTAACAGGAGAAAATGGCTGGAACGTTCGCCTTAAATAACATCTTCAGCTAAAGACAAAAGAGGATGGTAGGAGTAGTGGTTTGGGACTTCGAAGAGTTGGAAAATCATTCACATGCAGATAGCACAGAGTAGATTCTGATCTCTAAGTCCTCCCTCCTCCCCCAACACACATACCTAGCCAATATCCTTTGCAATTATTTTTGGTGACAGCTCCAATCCTCCAGGACCAGGTTACTGTTTTACAGTTACTAAGTCCTGTCTAACTCTTTGCGACCCCATGGACTGCAGCACACCAGGCTTCCCTGTCCTTCACCATCTCTCAGAATTTGCTTAAACTCATGCCCCTTGAGTCAGTGAAGCCATCCAACCAACTCATCCTCTGCCATCCTTTCCTCCTGTCAGGGCCAGGGTCTTTAACTAAATGTTTAGTCATCTAGCAGGGAAGGTCATTGCTACTTTATGAGTCTTTTGGACCTTCATTGTTTTCAGTTTGAAATAATCCACAAACCAAAGAAACATTTTGACAATTTTTTCCCCCTTACACACTCAAACTATTATTATATTCTACAATGTTCTTGCTAATGATAAACAACAGGCAAGGAAAACATCTATTATCAAGATATCTTGACCATATGCTGATAGATTTCATGAGCACATTTGCTGTGTTATGAAAATCTACTTTAAAATATGTCTTTATTTTATTTTATTATTTCAAGAGGGTCTGAGTCTAAAAGAATTTTGAATTTGTCTAATATTTCCTAGGTATTCTCATTTATTTCTCTGATACCTGTCACTCCTTTAGGCTCTTATTTTTTAAATATACATCTCCAATCTTCACATCTATTCCAAACTCCTCAGGTACATATCTGGTTTTGTATACACCTTATCTACTTGAATCCTGTAGAACACCTCATGCTGGTATGTCCAAAATTGAACTAATTCTCAGAACCTTTAAACCACCTGTTTCTGAGCTCTGTGAATCAGTAAATGACAATAGCATATATTTCTTTTTCTAACTAGTTTATTGGTGTTTAGTAGATTCTCAATAAATCTTGGTTAAATGAAATTAATAAATTAATGAACACTAATTTAAAAATAAATCATAACTAGCATAAGAAACTTCAGGTGTACTATTTAACATTTTTCTTTAAACTATAGCTATTTTAATTTCTTTGAACTAACATTTTACTATATATTTTTTTAATATAAAACAAGTAGTCTATAAATCAGTATTTGCATTTTTATTTCATATAATAGGCTTTATGTTTTTCTTTTTAAATCAATGCAAATTATTACTAATTTTCCAATTTTGCTTGCTATATTTCTTTCTCCTTCCAAGTTTGTACATTTTATAGGATTTAATTTAAATCTTTTAAGTGCTCAAGAATTCTCAAGCTTTCCCTTTTTGATCACTGACTTTTAAAATTCACATTTATTTTATTTACTATTTTAAAATTAAATTAAATGTCAAAGTTTTACTTTACACTATTTCATGTGGGTTTGTTTTGCCAGTTAAAGAATGTACCTTCCAATCCATTTCTAAAAGAATTGGGCCACTGCAGTCGCTGACCTTTAGCACAGCCTGAGAGGATTTCAGGGTGGAGATCAGGAATGAGACACTATGTGCTCTTGGGAAGTTGGCAGCCTTCAGATAGTTAAAATATTTTCAGGTGAATGTTTTGTGAACCACAATTCTTACATCTTCCCATTCTTAGAAAAGCACTGCAACCTTTAGCTAAGATATCTGTTCTTCATGATGAGCAGCAACTTTCTACAGAGAGGTGTGCTTAAATACATGTACCTCTTCACCAAAATCCCATATATATTGAATTCTCCCAACCCTTTCAGCTTTCAAAACAGTTTCTCAAAGCTATTTGGGAGGTTATCTATTGGGCTACAGAGCTCAGTAAGACACTGAATAAATTCAACTCACAGCTTTTACATTGTGCATTATTTTAAGTTGACAGTAATATCTACAATTAATTTGCAACTCTTGGTCATGACAAATATAATTTGCATGTCCCTTAAGGCAAATTTGAATACTTAGTATATACTCAAAAAATTCATGGCTAAATTATGCAAATGTGATTTATGTTTCCAGAATCACTTAGTGTTGTCCTATGCAAATCTTTTTGAAGGTTGGGAAACTGCCCTTGAAATGTTACCATAGAACAACAAAGCCAAGTGATTTGTTCAAAAACATAACTGTCACAAGATAATGAAAGATGATTTGGGGATTCATCTGACTGATCACTGACTCATTATCTGAACTGAAGAAAGACAGTTCATATTCTTTACTTCAACATTATCTAAGTGCCAGAGAATCAAAATTACATGATATGAGATAGATATACAAAGAATTCATCCAATCTCAGTCTAAAAGTGACTCATTGATAGAGAGATCCTTCGTTCAACTGTTCAATTATCTCCTTAATTGGAAACTGAATTTAAATTTTCTCCTGGGGGTGGGGGGCAGGGAGACTGGTTTGATGCTCAGTTTAAAAAAAAAAACAAAACAGGCTTTTGCACATCTAAAATGAGGAAAATTGCATTGCAGAGTGCAGTGATTTACCGTGTGTTAAAATTAGTTATCTAAAACATCTGCAGGTCCTGAAAAGGTATATGGAAATGAACTGTTTTCCAAGTTAGTACCACAAGAAATGACAGCTAGGCTCTTCTCTTTTTCACATACTTTAAATGATTTATTTCTCTTAGGGTTTGAAAGAATTTGCTATCTAATTGCTTTCAACTCTAGGACATAGAAAATTCAAAGAGAAATTAGGCTTGGGTTCTGATGCTTCACTGCAGAAATAGCTAGCAGTTTCACTTATAAGTGTACAATTTCCATAAGTGATATTCAGGCAAGTAGACGGACATTAAACGATCAATGTTTATATCTAGCCCCTTCAACCTTTCCAGTTTTTAACCTGTCCTTGATAATTTCTACAACTTTTATATATTTTCCTTACCCATAAAGATTTTTTCTGAACTTTCATTTGTATGAGTCTGTTCACACTAAATGTAAGTTCTTGTTTTCCAATAAACCCTTTTTTTTTTTTTTTAATTTTTCTTTTTTGGAGGGTGGGGCTGGGCTATTTAACCCATGCTTTAGAAGGTACAGAGAGGAGTCCACTAAGCTGTCCTCACTGAATGTGGTTATATGACCAGTGATAGCTACCTCAGTAAATCAAGTAAACAGACTTACATCTCCATTAAATCCTGCCCAAACTGCAGGATAATGACTGAATAAATTTTGCTGTTTTAAAGCAACAAGTTTTAGAGTATTTCGTTGTATAGCAACAATTCATTGGAACTTAGGAAGATTATGTGATGTCATGATATTGGTGTGAGGTAATATCATGTGAAAATATACATGAAAATATTTTGTGTAAAGGGTTGAAAATATATATTATCAAAGATAGTGAAAAAATATATAGTTGTATATCTAAAATTAACTTTAAAGACACTATATGTCAGTAACAAATTTTTAAACAATTGCTACTTTTCTGGATTCATGAAAATGTTGCAATATGGAGAATGAGAATTAAAGCTCTCTTAATGCCAAATACTATAAATGTTAATACAGATGTAAAAGATATGACTTTATTCAAGCATAACTTTATGTTATATCTATGATATATATCAATGATCTATAATATATGATACATATTATACACAATATCTATGATAGACAAATATATGTAGACTCTGATTTTTAAAAGAAAAGGGTTGGTAAAATATCTTTAGGCAGTGTGTTTATATACTGACAGTCATGAAGTGTTTTGGAATATACCCTACATATAATACATGAATCATATATTTAGATGGACAATCACAGGGGGAAAAAGGAAAATCTGGATTTCATAGTCATGTACATATGTGGAAATATATGGAAATGCATCTGTATTTAGCATCACAAAATAGGGAAACTACAATATCATAACAAACAAAGCAACTTACTGAAAGTGGTGTATCCAATCATATTTCTTGTATGTGACTGAATGTTGACTGGAAAAGTTCAGTTTTCATTCCAATCCTAAATAAACTCTGTCCCAGAACCCAATCCCAGAACCCCATCCATGTGGCAGTCCACTGCTGACCCGTACCTCCACAGGAGATGCTCAAACACAGTTCTGTCTCAGTCTTTGCAGGGTCCCTGGGTCCCGGGGTGCACAAGGTTTGTTGGACTGCAAGGGGATCCAACCAGTCCATCCTAAAGGAAATCAGTCCTATATGTTTATTGGAAAGACTGATGCTGAAGCTGAAACTCCAATACTTTGGCCACATGATGAGAAGAACTGACTCATTGGAAAAGACCCTGATGCTGGGGAAGACTGAAGGTGGGAGGAGAAGGGGATGACAGAGGATGATGAGATGGTTGGATGGCATCACTGACTCTATGGACATGAGTTTGAGCAAACACCGGGAGTTGGTGATGGACAGGGAAACCTGGTGTGCTGCAGTCCATCGGGCCACAAAGAGTCAGACATGATTGAGTGATTGAACTGAATAGACCTGACTTTTACAACTACATTTTCTTAATTCTCAAAGTCATCATGGTTGGAAACACAATATATAAAGCACTATACATATAATCTGAAAAGCTATAACTTCAGTGGTAAAGATGAATGACAGAAAAATATTGAAATTTTAGATTTAGTGAACTGAAGAGTTGTTGTTGTTCAGTCGCTCAGTCGTATCCGAGTCTTTGTGACCCCAAGGACTGTAGCAGGCCAGGCTTCTCTCTCCTTCACCGTCTCCCGGAGTTTGCTCAAATTCAAGTCCACTGAGTCGGTGATGCCATCCAACTATCTTATTTTCTGTTGTCCTCTTCTCCTTCTGCCTTCAATCTTTCTTCTGTCATCCTCTCTGCCTTCAATCTTTCCCAGCATCAGGATATTCTCCAATGAGTAGACTCTTCGCCTCAGGTGACCAAAGTATTGGAGCTTCAACACAATTCAATTAAAGGAAGAAAAAAAGAGAAAGAGATCGTAACTGAGAAGCTTTACTATAATAACTGATAAAATAACAAATTATGCATAGGCAGTGCCATTTTGGGGGGGGGCTTTTAGACAGGTCTACACACCTTGATTCAGAAACTTGTGCTGACCTATATGAAATTCTTCCTTTCAATTAATTTTCTGAACTTTTCTTGTCTCCAATATATGACATCACTTTCCTAGTATCAGTTCCCAAACTCTGGCACAACCTAGATCCCAGGAAGAGGTGGAGGTAAAATAACTGATCAAAGAGCATTGATTCTGGCACTGGGCTCAAGCCCAGGTGATTCAGTTGCTCTGTACCCATCTCCAGGAAAGAAAGTCACTGAGGTCGGAGACAACTGCTCGTTTTAGCTAAGTTCTCCTGAAGCACTGTAGTTTTAGAGAGGTTGTATAGATTAGCTTGGAGGAGCATGGCAACCCACTCCAGTATTCTTGCCTGAAGAATTCCACGTACAGAGGATCCTGGCAGGCTACAGTCTGTGGCGTCACAAAGCGTCAGACATAACTGAAGCGACTGAGCATGCACACACGCATAGCCTAGGCAGCGCTTCGCACGTGGCTCAGTGGTAAAGAATTCACCTGCCAATGTAGGAAATGCAGGTTTGATCCCAGGGTCAGGAAGATCCCCTGGAGAAGGAAATGGCAACCCACTCCAGTATTCTTACCTGAGAAATCCCATGAACTGAGGTAACTGGAAGGATACAGGGTTGCAAAAGACACGGACACAGCTTAGCAATTAAACAACATCAATAGCCTCATCAAAGTGGGTACTGGACAAATTTAATCCCAATATAATCCTCTAATAGTTTTGTCTTTAGCAAGCAATTTCAAGAATATTTATCCCAATGAAAAAATAATATAAACTCTTAAATAGCCTCAGAAAATAAATTCTTTATAAATGGTAAATACTGCTAGCTATTTTTCATGATAACTTCTTTTTATGCACAAGTAGATTATCGATAAGTTTAATAAAGTTAATGTCAAGTTGGTTATTACATGATGGATATAATGTGATAGATATAATTTCAATTTAGTGTCCCATATTTTAGTGTAAAATATATCAATTCTGTGGAAAATATATAAGCTTATAAAGAACAATACTATTTGTGTGACTCAAATTAAAAAAAAAATGATATATGTTGTTCCAAAATAAACAATATAGATACTTGCAGCCCTTGGTAGACAATTCCCAAATATCATTTTCTTCCTTCTTAATCCAAAGGAAGTCTTGTGTCTTGTTCATGTGGAACATTATTCTTTCCTACTTTTAAAAATGGTACTGAATGCAACTATGAGCCATCTTGTGTAGGGCCACCCAAGACAGATGGGTAATGGTGGAGAATTCTGACAAAATGTGGTCCACAGGAGAAGGGGATGACAAATGATTTAGCATTCTTGCCTTGAGAACCCCATGAACAGTATTAACAGGGGGAAAAAAAAAAAATATATATATATATATATATATATATATATATATATATATATATATATAAAACACTGAAAGATGAATTCCCCAGGTCAGTAGGTGCCCAATATGCTACTGGAGAAGGATGCAGAAATATCTCCAGAAGTAATGAAGCAGCTGAGCCAAAGATGAAACAATGTCCAGTTGTGGATGTGTCTGGTGGTAAAAGAAAAGTCTGATGCTGTAAAGAACAGTATTGCATAGGAACCTGAAATGTTAGGTCCACGAATCAAGGTAAATTGCAAGTGGTGGAACAGGAGATGGCAAAAGTGAACAATGACATTTGAGGAAACAGTGAGCTAAAATGGACTGAAAAAGGTGAATTTAATTCAGATGACCATTAAATCTACTACCGTGGGCAAGAAATGGTATGGACGTGACAGAAACAGAAGATATTAAGAAGAGATGGCAAGAATACACAGAAGAACTGTACAAAAAAGATCATCACGACCCATTAATTAAGATGGTGTGATCACTCACCTAGAGCCAGACATCCTGGAATGTGAAGCCAAGTGGGCCTTAGGAAGCATCACTATGAACAAAGCTAGTGGAGGTGATGGAATTCCAGTTGAGCTACTTCAAATCCAAAAAGATGATGCTGTGACAGTGCTGCACTCAATATGCCAGCTAATTTGGAAAACTCAGCAGTGACCACAAGACTGGAAAAGGTCAGTTTTCATTCCAACCCTAAAGAAAGGCAATGCCAAAGAATGCTCAAACTACCACACAATTGCACTCATCTTACAAGCTAGTAAAGTAATGCTCAAAATTCTTCAGGCCAGGCTTCAGCAATACATGAACCATGAACTTCCAGATGTTCAAGCTGGTTTTAGAAAAGGCATAGGAACCAGATATCAAATTTCCAACATCCACTGAATCATGGAAAAAGCAAGAGAGTTCCAGGAAAAGCAAAAAAAAACAAACAAAAATTGATTTCTGCTTGATTGACTATGCCAAAGCCTTTGACTGTGTGGATCACAACAAACTGTGAAAAACTCTGAAAGAAATGGGAATACCAGACCACCTGACCTGCCTCTTGAGAAAGCTGTATGCAGGTCAGGAAGCAACAGTTAGAACTGGACATGGAACAACAGACTGGTTCCAAATAGGAAAAGGAGTACATCAAAGCTGTATATTGATTGTCACCCTGCTTATTTAACTGATATGCAGAGTACATCATGAGAAATGCTGGGCTGGAAGAAGCACAAGCTGGAATCAAGATTGCCAGGAGAAATATCAATAAACTCAGATATGCAGAGGGCACTACCCTTATGGCAGAAAATGAAGAAGAGCTGAAGAGCCTCTTGATGAAAGTGAAAGAGAGTACAAAAGTTGGCTTAAAGCTCAACATTCAGAAAACTAAGATTATGGCATCCGGTCCCATCACTTCATGGCAAATAGATGGGGAAACAGTGTAAAAAGTGAGAGATTTTATTTTTCTGGGCTTGAAAATCATTGCAGATTGTGATTGTAGCCATGAAATTAAAAGAAACTTACTCCTTGGAAGGAAAGTTATGACCAACCTAGACAACATATTAAAAAGCAGAGGCATTACTTTGTCAACAAAGGTCCGTCTAGTCAAAGCTTTTTTTTTTTTTTTCCATTAGTCATGTATGGATGTGAAAGTTGGACTGTGAAGAGAGCTGACCCCTGAAGAATTGATGCTTTTGAACTGTGGTGTTGGAGAAGACTCTTGAGAATCCCTTGGACTGCAAGGAGACCAGTCAGTTCAAAAGGAAATCAGTCCTGAATATTCATTGGAAGGACTCATGCTGAAGCTGAAACTCCAATACTTTGGCCACCTAATTAATGCAAAGAGCTGACTCATTTGAAAAGACCCTGATGCCGGGAAAGATTGAGGGCCCAAAGAGAAGAGGATGACAGAGGATGAGATGGTTAGATGGCATCACTGACTCAATGGACATGAGTTTGAGTAGGATCTGGGAGTTGGTGTTGGACAAGGAGACCTGGCCTGCTGCAGTTCATGGGGTTGCAAAGAGTCAGACACAAATGAGGACTGAACTGAACAGAACTGAACTGTGAGCAAGAATCCTTTGGGAAAAAATGAGTAGCCATCATAGTGAACAAAAGAGTCTGAAATGCAGAACCTGGATGCAATCTCAAAAATGACAGAATTGTCTCTATTCCTTTCCAAGGCAAGCCATTAAACATGTCAATAATCGAAGTCTATGCTCCAACCACTGAGGCCAAAGAAGCTGAAGCTGATCAGTTCTATGAGGACCTACAAGACTTCTTAGAACTAATACCAAAAAAAAAAAAAAAAAAAATGTCATTTCACCATGAAGGACTGGAATGCCAAACTGGGAAGTCAAGTGATACCTGGAGTAAAAGCAAGTTCGGCCTTGGCATACAAAATGAAGTGGGGGCAAATGTTAACAGAGCTTTGTCAAGAGAACACATTGATCATAGCAAACACCCTCTTCCAGCAACATAAGAGATGGCTCTACACATGGGCATCACGAGATGCTCAATACCAAAATCAGATTGATTATATTCTTTGTAGCCAAAGATGGAGAAGCTCTATACAGTCAGCAAAAACAAGACCAGGAGCTGACTTTGGCTTAGATCATGAACTCCTTTTTGCAAAATTCAGATTTAAATTGATGAAAGTAGGAAAAACCAATAGGACATTCAGGTATAACCTCAATAAATCACTTATAAATATAGAGTAGAATTAACAAATAGATTCAAGGGATTAGATCTGATAGAATGCTGAAGAACTATAGGCAGATGTTCATAACATTGTACAGGATCCCCAAGGAAAAGAAATCCAAAAAGGCAAAATGGCTGTGTGAGGAGACCTTGCAAATAGCTGAGAAGAGAAGCGAAAGGCAAAGGAGAAAAGGAAAGACAGATTCACCTGAATTCAGAGTTCCAAAGAATTACAAGGAGAGATAAGAAAGCCTTCCTAAGTGAACAATGCAAAGAAATAGAGGAAAACCATGGAATGAGAAAGACTAGAGATCTCTTCAAGAAAATTAGAGATACCAAGAGAACATTTCATGCAAAGATAGGCACAATAAAAGACAGAAATGGTATGGACCTAACAGAAGCAGAAGTTGTTAAGAAGAGGTGGCAAGCATACACAGAAGAACTATACCAAAAATATCTTAATGACCCAGACAACCATGATGGTATGATCACTCACCTAGAGCCAGACATCCTGGCGTGCAAAGTCAAGTGGACCTTAGGACGCATCACTATGAACAAAGCTAGTGGAGGTGATGGGATTCTGATTGAGCTATTTCAAATCCTAAAAGATTATTCTATGAATGTGCTGCATTCATTGTGCCACCAATGTGGAAAACTCAGCAGTGGCCACAGGACTAAAAAAGATCAGTTTTCATTCCAATCCCTAAGAAGGGTAATGCCAAAGAATGTTCAAACTACCACACAATTGCACTCATCTCATGCTAGCAAAGTAATGCTCAAAATTCTCCAAGCCAGGCTTCAACACTATGTGAGCTGATAACTTACAGATGTTCAAGCTGGGTTTAGAAAAGGCAGAGGAATCAGAGATCAAATTGTCAAAATCTGTTGGATCATAGAAAAATGAAAAGATTTCCAGAAAAGGCATCTACTTCTGCTTCATTGACTATAATGAAGTGCTTGATATGTGGAATGCAACAAACTGGAAAAGTCTTAAAGACATGGGAATGACAGATCACCTTACCTGCCTCCTGAAAAAACTGTATGCAGGTCTAGAAGCAACAGTTAGAACCAGACATGGAACAAAGGACTGGTTCCAAATTGACAAAGGAATACATCAAGACTGTATGTTGTCACCTTGCTTTTTTAACTTATATGCAGTGTACATCATGCAAAATGCCAGACTGGATGGAGCACAAATGGAAAAAACATAGTTTTGACTATACAGAACTTGTTGGAAAAGCAATGCCTCTGCTTTTTAGTATGATCTCTAGGTTGGTCAAAACTTTTCTTCAAAAAAAAGCAGAGGCATTGCTTTTCCAACAAGTTCTGTATAGTCAAAACTATGGTTTTTCCAGTAGTCATATATGGATGCAAGATTTGAGCCATAAAGAAGGCTGAATGCCAAAGTACTGATGGTACTTTGAACTGTGGGGTTGAGGGCTCTTGAGACTCCTTTGGATTTCAAGAAGATCAGGCCAGTCAATGCTAAAGTAAATCAATCTTGAATATTCATTGGAAAAACTGATGCTGAAGCTGATGTTCCATTACGTTGACCACCTGATGTGGAGAACTGACTCATTAGAAAAGACTGATGCTGAGAAAGATTGAAGGTGGAAGGAGAAGGGGATGACAGAGGATGAGATGGTTGGACAGTATCACTGACTCAATGGACATGAGTTTGAGCAATCTCTGGGAGATGGTGATGGACAGGGAAGTCTGGAGTGCTCAGTCCATGGGATGGCAAAGAGTCAGAAATGACTGAAAGACTTAACAACAACATTTAAAAATGTACTAGCATAAATAGGCTTTTTAAAAATTGCTATTTTGTTTTTTAGATTTATGCATTTCTATATATATATATATATATATATATATAGAGAGAGAGAGAGAGAGAGAGAGAGAGAGGAGAGTTTATTTCTTGTATAATTGCTTTAAATGCTCTACGAATATATCAGGCTTTAAAATCTGTTATCTTACCAAAAAGAAATTATGCAGTTTCAATATTTTGTTTTATGCACATTTTTTGTGCTTTTTTTTTTTCATTTATTTTTATTAATTGGAGGCTAATTGCTTTACAATATTGTAGTGGGTTTTGTCATACATTGACATGAATCAACCATGGATTTACATGTACTTCCCATCCCGATCCTCCCTCCCACCTCCCTCTCTACCCGATCCCTCTGGGTCTTCCCAGTGCACCAGGCCCAAGCATTTGTCTCATGCATCCACCCTGGGCTGGTGATCTGTTTCACCATAGATAATATACATGTTTCAATGCTTTATTATCTTTATATTTAAATTGTAAATATTTAAATTTAAATTGGAAATAATAATATCTCCATCATAGGATTTTTGTGGAGAATAAAATAGTTGCTAAATATAAGAATAATGCTAAAAAAAAAAAAAGAATAATGCTAAGTGCAGGATAAATACTATATGTGTCTATCATTATTATACATAATGTTTCAAGGGTTATTTATGAACTCACCTCTTTGATTTCAATTACAAGATATAGGAGTGACATCCAGAAGTGGAAATATGTAGTCTTCGGTATATATATCTTCAACTTGACTATAATTTTTTCAATCTACTCTCCAAATAATTATACTATTTTATCTTCTGAGGATTATGTGGATCCTGCAGTCATACTTTCCAGAATTAGTTATATGAACTTGGCAAGATACATCTCTGTGACTCAATTTTCTCACCTGTTAAATGAATATAACAATTACATCTATCTGATTGGGCTTATTTAATAAAGATTAATAAATAACTTATTTATAAGTTTATAAATAATAAATAACTTATTATTAATAAAGATTAAATAAGTTATTTGTATAAAGCATTTGAAGCAATGTCTATAACACAGTAACTGCACAGTATATGTTAGCAATAACAACCATTACCAGCAACATAAGAAAGTTTTGATTTCTCTACTAGTAGTTGAAATTGCCAGATTTATTTTGGTGTTTATTTTCTTTCCTTGTTCCTTATCCAGATCAATACCTGTAAAAGAGTACTACAGATTTAGCTTACTTTCCTCTGATTAGCAGGCAGGTGAAGTTTGTTTTTTGGGGGGAGGGAGGTGCCCAGCTATACCTTCTTCTTTTTCCCGTCTCACATGCAATTATTTTAATCCTTGAACTGCCCCTGAAGCCAATCTCTGTTCAAACCTCCTGCTTCCAGCAATTCAGAGCCTTCATCTTTATTCTCCTCTCTCCTTGCATATAATTATCTTCTTTTTGAATCAGGGTATATTCCTTTAAAGTTTTCTTTTTATGTATCACTTTCATAGTTACTTTATTGCTTTGTATTGGAGATAAAAGGCTTACTTTCAGTCATAAACTTACAGATCACCTTAACTAGAAAAAAAGAAAATTCTTCCTGGAAAAATAATATATGTTCACTGTAGGCAACATGGTAATAGGTGGAAAATAAGACTACAATAAATAAAAGTCATTCATATTTCTACTAGCAGGAAGCATTTTTTTAAACTTTTTTTTTTTTAATTTTCAGTGGGTTTTGTCATACATTGATATGAATTAGTCATAGAGGGAAGCATTTTTTTTTTAAATATTTTATATTTCCATAAAATGAGCTCTAAATAAAATCATGTAGATTTTAATGATACTACATTATCAATCTTCTCAATTGTGGTAAAAACATATACTGGAGAAAGAAATGGCAACCCACTGGGGAGGAAAATGGCAGCCCACTCCAGTATTCTTGCCTGGAGAATTCCATGGACAGAGAAGCCTGGTGGGTTACAATCCACAGAGTCACAAAGAGTTGGACATGACTGAATGACTAACACAAAAGCATATTCTCAGAAGAAAGTTCCTCTTAAAAATTTTGATTATTTTGTAACATAATATCAAAGTAAATTGAATTAAAAATCATATCTAAGATTGAAAGATAGTTACAAAATCAATGTAAGAAAACAAATTATAATAACTTTAAAAAGCAATATATATATAAAATTAAGTAGAAAATGGAATAAAATTTGCATTAGCATAGTCATGAATTACTTTTCTATATACAATAAAATATATAAACCAATTGTTAATGTAAACAACAAAAGGTATGGCAAAAACCACTATTGTAAAGGAATTAGCCTCCAACAAATAAAAATAAATGGCAAAAATACACACACACACACACAAAAGGTAACAAAAAGTTACATTGGCAAAAAAAAAAAAAAAAAAAACAAGAAAAATAGAGTAATTGTACAAAGTTTAAAGTGGGCAAAAAGATGTAATGATACTTTGTATTTATGATGCTAATGAAATGGAATATGATTGACATGCTGTGCTAGGGAATATGTTACCAAAGTGACCACAAAATGATGTATAAGTGGAATAGATAAAGAGTCTTAATTTTTTTTTTTGTGATAATTGCCAAAAACTACTAAAAAATTGTTCCCAGAAGGCTTAAAAATTGAGCTTAGTATAAACTTCAATTAATTATGCCCTATTTGACTCTTTCAGCACTTAATTTTCTTTAAGGAGGAAAATTTCCCAATACCTTGATATTATATAGCATAGCTCTGATACAAAACTACTACAGATATAATACATAAATTGGAAATAGATCTCCCCGATAAAGATGCAAGATCTCAAGTAAAATGTTAACAAATCAAATATAATTCATTAGCCATTACCAAGTAGAAAATGGAATAATGCTTAAATATTCAAAAAATCTAATATTTATGTTAAGTAAAAAAAAAAGACCCTATGATTATCTCAGTAGCTAATACAAATATATTTGGTAAATTTTCACATCCTTGAATAGCTTTTTAAAAAGTCAAGCAAGCTCAAAAAGTTTTTTTTTTTTTCAAAAAGTTTTTAAATGATAAAAATTAATTATCTCGCTTTCCATACACTTTTATGTATGTATGTACACATATTTTTGTTGAAATTAAAATAAAACTATACTATCTCTAGGATTTCCTTACATCTTGAGTAGAGCTGCAATAAATCTTTAAAATGCTTGGGGGAATATTTGTAATTATGCAATACTATTGCATTTCCTAAAAATATGTTCTTTAGAATGCTAGCTCTACCAGATATTAATAGATATCCATCCTTTGAATAAAATATTCCATGGCCAAGTAAGTTTGAAGTGCAATATGTTACACAAGTGGACATGTTCTTTTGCTGCAAGACTATTTGAGAGAGAGATAAATCGTGAATGATTTCTAAAATGTATTTGTGCATCAACTACCCCCAGCTTATGTGTGCACTTTCTTTTTCTACTTCTTTAGTGCACAGTGAGGAAATGTGTAAATGAATATTTATAGCTAAGAGAAATAAGTCCTGACTATTACACTATTGATTTTAAAATCCTTTGCCAAAGAAGTTGAATCCTGTTGTGTGTTAAAGGATGTTACTCCAAAATTTCTCATATTATTTTTTTAAACTGGATATTATAATTGTGCCTGTTTAAAAGTCTTTTGCCTTAAACTATTCCTTTAAGTTTCCATTTAAAATGACATGTGAACAATGTAAGTTTTATGCATGTATAACCTTCCTTCATTGAATAAATTTTCTTGGACTGTCTTATAAGCACCAGACACCTTCTAGAAATGGATTATTCAAAGCTGAATAAAGTAGATTGGTAAAGACTTAATTGCAATCTCTCTACAGCACATAATCCAAGGCAGGAATTACTTAATTTGTAAGGATGCATTCCTCTTTTTGAGTGAAGTAGTGAAGTGAAGTCACTTAGTCATGTCCAACTCTGTGTGACCCATGGACTGTAGCCTACTGGGCTCCTCCATCCATGGGATTTTCCAGGCAAGAGTATTGGAGTGGGTTGACATTTCCTTCTCCAGGGGATCTTCCCAAAGCAGGGGTTGAACCTGGTTCTCCTGCATTGTAGGCAGACACTTTACCATCTGAGCCACAAGGGGAGCAATGTATGCAGCTTCAAAATATATTGCCTTATTGTAAAGTTTTATACATTTGTTCTGTAAATTATAAAACTTATCTTTTTGAAAACTTGAAACTTCATGATACTGGGAAACTTTATGGCATAGGATCCAAAACCTAAAGCATCTTTTTATGGGTACAAGTACTGTGCAGTCATAATTTCATGCTCAGATTGAGGACAAAGTTAGATTTTATAGCAGTTCTGAAGTTTGACCCACCATATTGGTCATGGTCACTAAGATTTGTTGAGTCTTAGGGAGAAAAATATGTTACATTGGATAGGAATTTAAAATTTGAAGTGTTCAGATAGAACCTTTTATAGTTTTCTAACCACCTGCATGGAACATTAGAAGTAATTTACCTTCACCCCTTGGTGAAAAAAAATAGATAACTTTTGTTCTGGTATGTTTCATGCTAAAAACCTGAGGGACAAAGATTTTACCCTGTAATATAATAATAGATCTCTGCTTGTCACCCATTTACTCTGGGTTAGTAAGGAAAACTGATAAAGTTTTCCTTTAGGATTAACAAAGTTATATGAGTTTCACTAATCTTATACTGAATTACTTTGCCATTACATGTCATGGAATGGAAAAATAAAGTAATTTAAAATTTACATTTTAGCAAAGTGTATGTATATATGAAGTTACTACTTTAACAAACCCATTCATGAATCACCATCTCATAATGGAAAGAGTCTGTGTACCTCAATGAAGCTATGAACCATGTCATGAAGGGCCACTCAAGACATATGTGTCATAATAAAGTGTTTTGAAAAAATGTAATAAACTGGAATAGGAAATGGCAACCCACTCCAGTATTCTTGCCTAGAGAATCTCACAAAAACTATGAAAAGGCAAAAAGATACAACACCAGAAAATGAATCCCCAGGGCAGAAGGTGTCTAATATCCTTCTGGGGAAGAGCATAGATCAAGTACAAATAATTCCAGAAAGAATGAAGCAGCTGGGTCAAGGCTGAAACAATCCTCAGTTTTGGATATGTCCAGTGTCAAAAGTAAAGTCTGATGGTGTAAAGAACAATATTGCATAGAAATCTGCAATGTTAGGTCCAAGAATCAAGGCAAATTGTATGTGGTCAAACAGGAGCTAGCAAGAGTGAACACCACCATCTTCTGAGTCAGTGGACTAAAATGGACTAGAATGGGAGAAATTAATTCAGATGATCATTATATCTACTAATGTGGGCAAGAATCCCTTAGAAGAAATAGAGTAGCCCTCGTAGTCAATAAAAGAGTCTGAAATCCAGTATTTGAGTGCAGTTTCAAAAACGACAGAATGATCTCAATTCATTACCAAGCAAACCCCTGAAGATCACAGCAATCCAAGTCTGTGCCCCAAACACTGATGCCAGAGAAGTTGAAGCTGAACAGCTCTATAATGACCTACAAGACCTCCTAGAACTATCACAAAAAAGATATGTCTTTTTTATAAAAGGGGATTGAAATGCAAAATTAGGAGGTCAAGAGATACTCGAAATAACAGGCAAGTTTGGCCTTGGAGTACAAAATGAAGTAGGGCAAAGGATAACATTTATAACACACTGGAAATAGCAAACACCCTTTTCCAGCAACACAAGAGACAATTCTAAAAAAGGAAATCACTAGATAGTCAATACTGATCAACTTGACTATATAATCTTAGCAGTTAGAGAAGTTCTATACAGTCAACAGAAACCAAACCCAGAGCTGATTGCAACTCAGATCCTTAGCTCCACATTGCGAAATTTAGGCTTAAATTGATGAAAGCAGGGAAACCCACCAGGCCATTCAGGTATGTTCAGTTCAGTCAGTTCAGTTGCTCAGTTGAGTTGAACGCTTTGCAACCCCATGGACTGTAGCAAGCCAGGCTTCACTGTCCATCACCATCTCCTGAAGCTTACTCAAACTCACGTCCATCGAGTCAGTGATACTGTTCAGCCATCTCATCCTCTGTTGTTCCCTTCCTCTCCCATCTTCAATCTTTCCCAGCATCAGGGTTGTTTCCCATAAGTCAGTTCTTTGAATCAGGTGGTCTGCATATTGGAGCTTCAGCTCCAGCATCAGTCCTTTCCATGAATATTCAGGACTAATTTCCTCTGAGATTGACTGGTTGGATCTCCTTGCAGTCCAAGGGACTCTCAAGAGTCTTCTCCAATACCACAATTCAAAAGCATCACTTCTTCAGCACTTAGCTTTCTTTATAGTCCAACTCTCACATCCATACATGGCTACTGGAAAAATCATAATTTGATTACATGGACTTTTGTCAGGAAAGTAATGGCTGCTTTTTAATATGTTGTCTAGGTTCGACATAGCTTTTCTTCCAGGGGGCAAGTGTCTTTTAATTCTGTGGCTGCAGTCACCATCTGTAGTGATTTAGAAGCCCAAGAAAATAAAGTCTGTCACAGTTTCCATTTTTCCCCCATCTATTTGCTGTGAAGTGATGTGGCCAGATGCCATGATCTTAGTTTTTAGAATGTTGAATTTTAAGCCAGCTTGTTCACTCTCCTCTTCCACTTTCATCAAGAGGTTCTTTAGTTCTTCTTAGCTTTCTGCCATAAGGGTGGTGTCATCTGTATATCTAAGGTTATTGATATTTCTCCTGGCAATCCTGATTCCCACTTGTGCTTCATTCACCCTGTCATTTCATGTGATGCACTCTACATATAAGTTAAAATAAGCAAGGTGACAATAAACAGCCTTGACATACTCCTTTCCCTACTTGGAACCAGTTTGTTTTTTCATGTCTGGTTCTAACTGTTCACTCTTGACCTGCAAACAGATTTCTCAGGAGGTAGGTAGGGTGGTATGATATTCCCAACTCTTTAAGAAATTTCTGCAGTTTACTGTGATCCACACAGTCAAAGGCTTTAGTGTAGTTAATGAAGCAAATAGTAGAGGTCTTTGGAATTTTCTTGCTTTTTCTTTGACGCATTGGATGTTGGAAATTTGATCTCTGGTTCCTCTGCCTTTTCTAAATCCAGCTTGAACATCCGGAAATTCTCATTTCACATATTATTGAAACCTAGCTTGGAGAATTTTTTTTCACTTATTTTTATTAGTTGGAGGCTAATTACATCTTAACCTAGCTTAGAGAATTTTGAGTGTTACTTTACTAGTGTGTGAGATGAGTGCAATTGCACTGTAGTCTGAATATTCTTTAGCATTACCCTTATTTGGAATTGGAATGAGAACTGATCTCTTTTCCAGTCCTGTGGCCACTGCTGAGTTTTCCACATTTGCTGGCATAATGAGTGCAACATTTTAACAGCACTATCTTTTAGGATGTGAAATAGTTCAGCTGGAATTCCATCAACTCCATTAGCTTTGTTTGTACAATGCTTCCTAAGCCCCATTTGACTTCATATTCCAGGATGTCTGGTTTTAAATGAGTGACTACACCATTGTGTTTATCTGCGTCATTAAGATTTTTTTTTTTTTTTTTTGTATAGTTCTTCTTTATATTTGTGATACCTCTTCTAAATATCGTCTGCCTCTGTTAGGTCCATACCATTTTGTCCTTTATTGTGCCCATCTTTGCATGAAATCTTCCCTTGGTATCTCTAATTTCCTTGAAGCCATCTTTAGTCTTTCCCATTTTATTGTTTTCCTCTATTTCTTTGCATTTTTCTCTTAGGAAGGCTTTCTTATCTCTCCTTACCATTCTTTGGAACTCTACATTCAGATGGATATATCTATTTTTCCTTTCCTCCTTTACTTTCAGCTTCTCTTCTTTTCTCAGCTATTCAAAAGGCCTCTGCAGACAAGTACTTTAACTTTTTTGCAATTTTTTCCCCTTAAGGATGGTTTAGATCACTGCCTCCTGTACGTTAAGAACCTCTGTCCATAGTTCTTCAGGCACTCTATCAGATGCAATCCCTTGAATCTATTTCTCACTTCCCCTGTATAATTGTAAGGAATTTGATTTAGATCATACCTGACTGGTCTAGTGGTTTTCCCTACTTTCTTCAAGTTTGATTTTTGCAACAAGAAGTTCATAATCTGAGCCACATTCTCCTCCCAGCCTTGTATTTCCTGAATGTATAGAGCTTCTTCATTTTCACCTGCAAGGAATATAATCAATCTGATTTTGGTATTGACCACCTGGTGATGTCCATGTGTAGAGTCTTCTCTTGTGTTGTTGGAAAAGGGTATTTGCTACTAACAGTGTCTTCTCTTGACAAAACTCTGTTAGACTTTGCCCTGCTTCATTTTGTTCTCCAAGGACAAATTTGCCTATTACTCCAGGGAGCTCTTGATTTCCTACTTTTGCATTCCAGTCCCCTATGAGGAAAGGGACATCATTTTTGGTGTTAGTTCTAAAGGTCTTGTAGGTCATCATAGAACTGTTCAACTTTGTTGGCATTAGTGGTTGGAGCACAGATTTGGATTACTGTGATAGTGCCTGGCTTGCCTTGGAAATATGCGGAGATCATTCTGTCGTTTTTAAGACTGCACTCAAATACTGGCTTTTGGACTCTTTTGTTGACTATGAGGGCTAATTCATTTCTTCTAAGGATTCATGACCATAGAAGTAGATATAATGGTCATCTGAATTAAATTTGCTCATTCAGGTCCATTTTAGTTCACCGACTCTTTAAGTGTCAGAGTTCACTCTTGTCATCTCCTGTTTCACTACTTCCAATTTACCTTGATTCATGGACCTAACATTCCAGGTTCCCATGCGATATTCTTTATAGCATTGGACTTTACTGTCATCACCAGTCACATCCACAGCTAAGCGTTGTTTTCACTTTGGCTCAGCCTCTTTATTCTTTCTGTAGCTATTTCTCCACTCTTCTCCACTGGCATATTGGGCACTTAACAACCTGTAAGTTCATCTTTCTGTGTTGTATCTTTTTGCCTTTCATACTGTTCATAGCTTTCTCAAGGCAAGAATACTGAGTGGTTTGCCATTCCCTTCTCCAGTGGACCACATTTTGTTAGAACTCTCCACAATAACCCATCTGTCTTGGGTGGCCCTACACAGCATGACTCATCCTTTCATTGGGTTATACAAGGCTGCGATCCCTGTGGTCAGTTTGTTTGGTTTTCCGTAATTGTAGTTTTCACTCTGTCTGCTCTCTGTTAGAAAAGTACAAGAGACTTGCCTGGACCTAAATCAAATCCCTTCCAATTATATATGGAGGTGATGAATAGATTCAAGGGGTTAGATCTGGCTGACAGAGTGCCTAAAGAACTATGGATGATAGTTCATAACATTGTACAGGATGCAGTGATCAAAACTATCCCAAAGAAAAATAAATGGAAGAAGGCAAAATGGTTTTCTTTCTTTCTTTCTTTTTTTAATTTTTATTTTTTAAACTTTTTAATTTTTATTTATTTATTTTTCCATTTATTTTTATTAGTTGGAGGCTAATTACTTTACAATATTGTAGTGGTTTTTGCCATACATTGACATGAATCAGCCATGGATTTACATGTGTTCCCCATCCCGATCCCCCCTCCCACCTCCCTCTCCGTCCCATCCTTCTGGGTCTTCCCAGTGCACCAGAGCACTTGTCTCATGCATCCAACCTGGGCTGGTGGTCTGTTTCACCCTTAATATTATACTTGTTTCAATGCTGTTCTCTCAGAACATCCCACCCTCACCTTCTCCCACAGAGTCCAAAAGTCTGTTCTGTACATCTGTGTCTCTTTTTCTGTTTTGCATATAGGTTTATCGTTACCATCTTTCTAAATTCCATATATATGCGTTAGTATATTGTATTGGTCTTTATCTTTCTGATTTACTTTACTCTGTATAATGGGCTCCAGTTTCATCCATTTCATTAGAACTGATTCAAATGAATTCTTTTTAATGGCTGAGTAATATTCCATAGTATATATGTACCATAGCTTCCTTATCCATTCCAAAAGCCTACAAGCAATAAATGCTGGTGAGTGTGTGGATAAAAGGGAACCCTCTTACACTGTTGGTGGGAATGCAAACTAGTACAGCCACTATGGAGAACAGTGTGGAGATTCCTTAAAAAAACTGGAAATAGAACTGCCATATGACCCAGCAATCCCACTCCTGGGCATACAACACCGAGGAAACCAGATCTGAAAGGTACACATGTACCCCAATGTTCATTGCAGCACTGTTTATAATAGCCAGGGTATGGAAGCAACCTAGATGCCCATCAAGGTGGTTTTATGAAGAGGCTTTACAAATAACTGAGAAAAGAAGAGAAGTGAAAAGCAAGCTGCTGCTGCTGCTGCTACTGCTAAGTCGCTTCAGTCGTGTCTGACTTTTAGCCACCCCGTGGACTGCAGCCTACCAGGCTCCTCCATCCATGGGATTTTCAGGCAAGAGTACTAGAGTGGGGTGCCATTGGCTTCTCCAGAAAGGCAAGAGAGAAAGGGAAAGATATATTCAACAGAATTCAGAGTTCCATAGAATAGCAAGGAGAAATATGAAGCCTTTCTAAAATGAAAAATGTAAAGAGATAGAGAAAAGCAATATAATTGAAATGACTAGAAATCTATCTGTTTCCTGAGAAACCTGTATGCAAGTCAAGAAGCAACATTTAGAACCAGATATGCAACAACTGAGTGGTAGAAAATTGGGAAAGGAATACAACCAGGCTGTTGTTGCCCTTCTTATATATTCTCACCCTTCTTATTTGACTTACAAGCACAATACATCTTGTGAAATGCTGGGCTGAATGGATCACAAGTTGGAATCAATTTGACTAGAGAAATATCAACAACCTCAGATATGTAAATGATACCACTTTAATGGCAGAAAGTGAAGAGGAACTAAATGAACCTCTTGATGAAAGTGAAAGAGGAGTGTGAAAAAGCTATTTTGAAACAATATTCAAAAAACTAAGATCATGATATCCAGTCCAATCACTTCAAGGCAAATAGAAAGGAAAAAAGTGGAAGTAGTGGCACATTTATTTTCTTGGGCTCCCAAATCACTTGCAGGTGATTACTGCAACCATGAAATTGAAAGACACAAGCTCCCTTGAAGAAAATTTATGACCAAACTAGAAAGCATCTTAAAAGGCACAGACATCATATTGCCAATAAAAGTCCATTTAGTCAAACCTATGATTTCTGTGGTAGTCATGTACAGATGTGAGAGATGGACTGTAAAGAAGGTTGAACCCCAAAGAATTGATGCTTTTGAATTGTGGTACTGAAGAATACTCTTGAGAGTTTGTTAGACTGCAAGCAAATCAATCCTGTTCATCCATAAAGGAAATAAACCCTGAATATTCATTGGAAGGATTGATGTTGAAGGTCTGATATTTTGACCACTCATGCAAAGAGTCAACTCTTGGAGAGGACCCAGATGTTGGGAAATGTTGAAGGCTAAAGGAGAAGATGGTTGGATACCATCAATGACTCAGTGTATACGAATTTGAGCAAACTGTTGGAGATAGTAAAGCACAGAGGAGCCTGGCTTACTTCAGTCTATGAAGACAGAAAAAGTTAAACACAGCTTAGTGACTAAACAACAACAACAACTTTAACAAAGCAAAGTTATTTTTGGCTATTTTGTATTTGTGACACATGGGCCTCTAGATATACGGATGTAAGTTTGGAGATTTCTAAACCAGAACCAATTAGTGGGGAAAACCTTTCAGCAATGATCCCCCATTTAGAAATGTAAAATATGAAAGGCTGCCAATTTTATACAAAACATAATAAAAATTTATAGAAGCAGACATGAATCCTTCCTATTCATAGAAAAATGTGGATGATATTTCCCTTAACAATTGATCTCCCTGAGGGAAAATAAGCAGTGAGTATTCAATTATCCATGGAAATAAGACTGAATTGCAAAGGCTTCAAAATGTAACACATTTTAGCCTGACTCTGATTACTATTGCAAAGTCTAAACTATTCATATCCATTTGCAATAACATATTAAAATGTTTCCACTTCTTAAAATGGAATGGAAGTCTATAATGAAGCTACTATGAATTTTTCTTTACACTTCTCCCAATCCCAGCAGAAAAATAGTTACTAATATTGGCAATTTATTTATTTATTTTTTCCGAGGCAGCAAAACCATGATCTCAAAGAATTCTTAATTTGTGACCATATTTTGGTCTTGATGCATGTTTAAAGTCAGACAGTGCAGGTCTCTTCAATAGTGATTTCTCTGAAGTGTGCTTATGATGTTGAAATTTTTTATAAAGTCATTTTCTGACTTGACATTACATATTAAATGCAGAGTTGAACATGGCTAAACAATTTGGTTTCTTGGAAACCCTGAAAATAAACTAGGATTCAGCAGCAGCAAGTCAGTTTTAAGTTTTGCTCTCTTGTATTATACTACTAGACCAGGGTGATGCAAGTGGATTGCAAGTAAAGCAATATTTTAAAACAACACACAAGACAGGTATCTTAAATAACTAAAATGTTTCTTTTAAGCACTAAAATTGCAAACTGAAAATTCTGAAGCAGTATAATTTGAAAGGGGAAAAAATTACACCTAGTTCAGTCCCTTGATCGGGAAGACCCCTGGGGGAGAAAATGGTAAGTCACTCCAGTATTCTTGCTGGAATAATCCCATGGGTGAGGAACTTGGTAGGCTACAGTCCATGAGGTCACAAAGAATCTTTCATAACTGAATACACATGCACCCAGCTAAACTTGAGATTACTCAAATCTATATGCCATCGAATACAGCAATTTCCTGAAGTTTACTAATACTAGCTAAAAAGCTTACCCATTTTCAGTCCTCCTTCAGAAAATAAAAGAACTACACATTCAGAAAAAATGAAGCAAGTAGTGGACACATCAGGTTTCAAAGATGGAGAGTTAGTTTATGTTATACTTATCTACAACATTTTATTTAAATTTTCTTCTTTTATTATCTTATAAAAAGATCTTGATGATGGTTCTGTTTCTCTGGAAAACCCTAAATAAGTGTTTTAAAGGAAGGCATTTTTTAAACGTGTTTCCCTGATATCTCAGTTGGAAAAGAATCTGCCTACAACTCAGGAGATCCCAGTAAAATTCCTCGGTTGGGAAGATTCGCTGGAGAAGGGATAGGCTAACCACTCCATTATTCTTAGGGTTCCCATGTGGCTCAGCTGGTAAAGAATCCGCCTGCAGTGAGAGATACCTGGGTTTGATCCCCGGGTTGGGAAGATCCCCTGGAGAAGGGAAAGGCTACCTACTCCAGGATTCTGGCCTGGAGATTATAGCCCATGGGGTCACAAAGAGTCAGACACGACTGAGCAATTTTGACACATTTTTAAAAAATCCCAAACATTCCATTCTTTTCCTCTTCAGTGATCTTTTTGTTTGCCCATATTAAGATAACATGCAATTATGAAATATTTCTTTAGGAAAAAGAATAAAACTGTTTTGGAGACCAAATGTTTGTGATTGTTTCTTCTGTCTTTAATGCCACTTAACACACCCAGAGATTTACTTTTCTTTGTGTTGTTCAGTCTCTCAGTCGTGTTTGACTCTTTGCAATTTCATGGACTATAGCACCCCAGGCCTCCCTACCCCTCACCATCTCTTGGAGTTTGCTCAAACTCATGTCCATTGAGTCAGTGATGCTATACAAACATCTCATCCTCTGTCGTACCCTTTTCCTCCTGTCTTGTCCCAATTTTATTTTATAAGTGAAACACATAGATCTATCATGATGATCATCTTTCCAGCACGTTGATTCTAATATGCCTGTTTCATTTATTATGGCTATTATGGCTCCCTATGGAAACCTGGTCAACTTTTTCTGCATTCATTTTTCTAAATTGGTTAGATTGCCTCAAATTCTTTCATCTTTGATGTATACTAGATCTGGAACAACAATATCAATACATGCAAACTTGCTTGAGTTTATATGAATTCTCTTTTCTCTTAATCAGATAAATGATATTTTGACAATCCAATCAGAAAGTTCTACTTGATTAAAAAAAATGCCCCGGAAAAAGTTAAGAAATAAATATTTATCTCCATTCATAACTGAACTGCTACTTTACATAGGTCGGTATTTGTTGTCACCTCCCCCCATCTCCATTACCCTTACCCTGTAACCCAAAAATTTGGGTATATATTCTAAAAATCTTTCTAGCTCTCTTACAAGTGGGCTCTATTATCCTATCATCCCACTGTTTCTTTGAATCTAGGTCTTAGTGACCTTTGACTTAGGGACTAGGAAAGGAGTGGTGGTAACACCCTGAAGGCCTTAGGCTGCCTGCAGAGTTCTGTCCAGCTGTAATTAATATCTTGTGTTCTCTGAATCATTAACCTCTAATTGTTTTTAAAACCTCTTCAAAACTGGCTTTTCAAAAATCTAAGTGCTCCTGTTTCTAACTAATGTTCCTTCATTTAAAAAGACAGTTTCACCTAAGCCAGGCCTCTGGCCAGACTCCTGGACACACTCTTACCCTCACCCCATTTAAGGAACTAGTTCAGTTCCCTTTCCCCAGAGAGCAAGTAAAGGAACTTGTTGCTTATTCCCACTGGCCCCTACTGTGGTAGGGGCCCTGATAAAGCCTTACCTTAAAAATAAAGTTAAAAATGACGTAAATCATCAATTTCAAATATTTTAGTAAAAAGCATTGTTTTGATTTATATTAATACTCATCTCCTAGAAATTTACTATGCATTTCTGAAAAATGATATAAAAGTATCTGGAATTAGTGACTTGACTGTTAGAAACATTCTGGTTTCTCTTTGTATTTGTCACTGTATTTATTATTTTTTGTGTACCATAAGCTCTTGAGGTAAGGGACCGTGTCTCTATTTCTGTAAACTTAAGATATTTTGCAAACATTATGCTAGTAAAATAGGGAGAAAGTTACAGACAGATGTTGAATCTTTGTCTAACTGAGTTGTTTGTGTTTATGTGTGTATGAAGGAAAATCATAAACATCATAAATCTTTGTTAAAATTGTAGTGTAAAGAATACCAATACTTCTTTATGAGGATTCAAAATTTTCTGATTAGCAAATATCAGTGACTTCACTCACAGAAATAATTGAAGTTTGCTATTCACATTTACTTATCAATAATTTATTGTGTTCCAGGCATTGTAGCATTGTACCACTCATAGCTGTTTGTGGAGGGCTGAGATATAATAAACATCTTCTCATTTGAGTTTACTAATGGTTTTTATCCATTAAGTAACCTAAGTTTGGACTTCATTATAAGATATGCTTCATATCAAGGACAAGAGAAATAGAGCCTTCATTTTCTTGCCTGTCTGTGCTGGTAAATTACAATGCCTTCGTCCACTTTTTTCATCCTTCAGGCAATACCTGACAAGTAATACTAACTTCTATTTAGTATGTTTTTTCTAATGAGTGATAGATAATGAGATTCTGTACTGAAGAAAGTATAATTTATGAATCAGCATCAGATAAAGATTTGCAAGAAAACTAAAGACAAGCCTTACCAAGTTAGCTATTCATAGCCTGTCCCTGGAATGAAACCAAAAACACTGAAAAGACTAACATCTAAAGATTGTGGGCCAACTGTCTTTACAGCTGACAAGATTGTTGGCACTTTCACACAAATAAAAAGTAATTTCATCATTTATAATTTGCATTGGTCTTGCAAGACTGTACAGAACAGCTAGAAAGGAATACCTATAGGCCATTAAGGGGAATATTTTTAGATGACAACAACTGCTTGTATTGTCAGATGTTTATCTTCTTTTTTAAAATGTGTAATTCAAATAGATAAGTAAAAATGCACAGTAAGTCATTGACAAAAAAAGTAGGCTTGAATATTATACAAAAGTCCATGAAACTTAATAATTTTCTTATCCTAACATCTACTGTAGATTTTCACCTGCAGTTTTTCACAAACTGCATTCCTGACTTTTCTCCACCCAAAAATTTATTGAAAATTTTTATTATTTATTGAGAATTTTATTTTCCTGACTTCCTCTCTTCCCCTGAACAGCTCAAACTTTCACACAATTAAGAGATCATTAATCAAAGATAATTCTACTTCCTAAGTATACCACTAAACTCTCCTCTTTTCTCTGTTTATCATGTTACTGCTTAATTTATTCCTATCTTTGTCTCTCGCTTGGACCGAGGCAGGAGATTGTGTGTAGGAAGTTGTGGAGGCGGCAGCAGGCAGGAAGATGTGGAATTGTAGACATTCTAAAAATGTCAATGTCCTAATGCCAGGAATGTGAACGGATATTATCCTGGATTATCCACCAGGCTTCAATGAAATCACAAGGACACATATAAAAGAAAGAATGAGACTGGAATCAGAAAGAGTTGTGTGTGTGAGAGGGAGAGAAAGAGAGATTTGAATGTGTTACCCTGGTGGTTCTGAGGGTAGAGAAGAATCTGTGAGCCCAGGAAAAGATGTGGCTTCTAGAAACTATTAGAGTGAAGGAAATGGATTTTTTCCTAGAGCCTCTGGGAGGAAGGCAGTCCTATTGATATCTGCATTTTATTTTATTTTATTTTCATTTATTTTTATTTGTTGGAGGCTAATTACTTCACAACATTGCAGTGGGTTTTGTCATACATTGACATGAATCAGCCATGGATTTACATGTATTCCCCGTCCCGGTCCCCCCTCCCACCTCCCTCTCCACCCGATACCTCTGGGTCTTCCCAGTGCACCAGGCCCGAGCACTTGTCTCATGCATCCAACCTGGGCTGGTGATCTGCTTCACCCTAGATAATATACATGTTTCGATGTTGCTCTCTCAAAACACCCCACCCTCGCCTTCTCCCACAGAGTCCAAAAGTCTGTTCTGTAATTCTGTGTCTCTTTTTCTGTGTTGCATATAGGGTTATCGTTACCATCTTTCTAAATTCCATATATGTGTGTTCGTATACTGTAATGGTCTTTATCTTTCTGGCTTACTTCACTCTGTATAACGGGCTCCAGTTTCATCCATCTCATTAGAACTGATTCAAATGAATTCTTTTTAATGGCTGAGTAATATTCCATGGTGTATATGTACCATAGCTTTCTTATCCATTCGTCTGCTGATGGGCATCTAGGTTGCTTCCATGTCCTGGCTATTATAAACAGTGCTATGATGAACATTGGGGTGCACGTGTCTCTTTCAGATCTGGTTTCCTCAGTGTGTATGCCCAAGAGTGGGATTGCTGGGTCATATGGCAGTTCTAATTCCAGTTTTTTAAGAAATCTCCACACTGTTCTCCATAGCAGCTGTACTAGTTTGCATTCCCACCAACAGTGTAAGAGGGTTCCCTTTTCTCCACACCCTCTCCAGCATTAATTGCTTGTAGACTTTTGGATAGCAGCTATCTTGACTGACGTGTAATGGTACCTCACTGTGGTTTTGATTTACATTTCTCTGATAATGAATGACACCTGTATTTTAGCCTGGCAAAATCTATTTTGGACTTCTGACTTCCAGAACTGTAAGATGATTCATTTGTATTGTATTATTTTAATCCACTATATATGTGGTAATCTGTTACATATGAAAGTAATACACAAGGCAAAAAGGAATAGGAAAGAGGAAACAGCAGTTTCTCTGGGTTAGCATGAGAGGGCATCCCTAACAATTTCAGTAATCCAGAAACACCAAGTTTAGAAGGTAAATAGATTAAGCATAATGCTTGAATCATAGTTCTTTAGCAAAATAATCATGCAGTTACACTAAGGCATAGATTTGTCAGGAGATATTGTTCTTGCTTTGTGAGAAGAATATAAACATGGTGAAAGCAAAATTTAATGGTAGTATTATAACATATTTGAAACTTAATAATGATATATTTTTCAAAATATGATGGATTTCTGGTTGTTAAGTACAATATCAGTAATGTTTGCATAACCTAGGATAATAATGCACTGAAACCACTTTTGTTTTCACTCTAGTTCCTAAATACATGGTGAGAAGTAACAAAAGGCAGTGAGTATATAACTTCTGAGCACCACTTCATTACTTCACATTTCTATGATTAAGTATTACAAACTAGAAACACAATAGAGTTGTATGTATGTGAGGGAGAGTTGGAGAAGTATTTTTTTTTCAAATTGTTTTGGTTGTACCTAAAATTTAAATAAAAATCTTTCATGATAAATTAGGTACCTAAAACAATTTTACTAGGTAAGTCATTTTACATTTGAAGAAATGTAGAACCAGAAATTGTAAACAAGTCACAGTGATGATATACCCATAAGTAAAGAAACAAGATTGAGGGCCCGGTGTGCTAACATCAGGTCTTGGGCCCAATTTATAACCTCTACACTATGCAATTTATAATCATATTATCATTGCATATATTCTTTTACATTTGTGAATAACTACCCAAGTGAGTAAACAGAAGTCTAACCAATATCTTAAGGATTACATAGTATTCAATGCAGTATTATTGGTGAACATAGTCTTATTGGATTTTCTAATGAACAGTGCTGCAAAAATCATTACTTTAGCCAAATCTTTGCATTTATTTTTATTTATTTTCAATTCCTAGAAATAGAATTTATAAATAAATTGTATGGTTTAAGACTTTTCTTTAAATAGTACTTCATTGACATAAAGGGTTTATTTATCATACCTATATAAAAATTTTTCTTGTAGTAACAATTCTGTAATATGAAGTGATTTATAAGTACTTATAATTATGGTTTACATTGTTGTAGTCACATGTTCATCTTTTCTTTGATCACATGAATGATTTCTGTCATAATTAAATGTAGCAGTAGATAGATATAGTCTCTGAAACATTAAATTTAAAATGAACCAGTGGTTTTTGGTATTTTACTAAATTGAGAGAAATTTTTGTTACAAAGAAGGAAAACTTTTACTAGTCTCAAAGCAATTATTACAATGCCTAAAATATTATGGTCAGTGCACTCAAATTAATGAGATGTCAACATGATCTAAAAGTAGTCTAAATAGAAGTACTGTGAGGTTAAGTTTTCATGCCTTCTGAGAGTTGGGTCTGATTGATTTAAGTCAACTTCTTTCTTCTTGTCAGAAAGCTTTCCAAAATATTTTGTTTTTCTCTTTTTCCTCTTCTTGATAATTTTGCTTAAGACTTCAGTGTTGGAAATGAAAGTATTTGAAAAAATGAACAATTGCCTAGCTTCTGTATAAATGTGCTTTTTCTAATCCTTTCAGTTCTGTTCTGTACTGCTTCAACTTCTACTTTTCCATTATTTTATTTTTAGAAAGATGTGAAAAAACTGCTTTTAGCTATTAAAATGGCTAGACGACCTGTTAATTATTATGCAATCATTTATATGATAAACTTAACTGAGCTACTCAATATAATACCTATTTAAAAAATTAGGCTTGGGACATGCATGACTGAATCTTCGTAGTTAAGTCCACAGAAATCAACTTGGTACACACATACACTCACACATACATGAACCACTTCATTATTCATTCATTAATTCATTTTCACATAACAAAGGGTTACTGATCAGCTATAATATACAAGATATTGTGAGAGATAAAAAATTAATGACATATAGTTCTTGCTTTCACTAGTCCAATAGTTAAACTAGAAAATTAAAAATAAAATGCAAAATGAAATAAAATTAGATATTATAAGATTATCTGTTCTCTTTCATAGGTGCAAATTCTATATTTATAAACAGTGAAAAATATTAAAGGTTTAAAGGATTCATGAGCAAAAATGTAGAGACAGGGATGGCATAAGTTATGTGAGGAACAGGTAACATATATTTTTACCTGATTGCGTGTGTGCATGCTCAGTTGGTTTAGTCATGTCCAACTCTTTCAGGCCACATGGACTGCAGCCCACTAAGGTCCTTTATACATAGGGTTGTCCAGGCAAGAAGATTGGAGTGGGTTGCCATATCCTCTTTCAGAGATCTTCCCTGCCCAGGGGTCAAAACTGTGTCCCTGGAGTCTCCTGCATTGTAGGAGGATTCTTTACTGCTGAGTCACCAGTGAAGTGTCTCTATATACTGGGGTAGCAAAACAGCTAAAAATGCATTTATGTTTTCAAGGTGACAGGAAAAATGTGAAACATCTTATTGAGAAAATCTTTGAGCAAATAAAAATGTAAGGATAGGGTAATATGAAATAACATATTTCCAACACACAGTTTTAATGATTATCTACTGGTAGCTAATGCTGCTTCATCTATATCCCTACCTACTTCTGACCCTTCAATCACACCACAGCACTCATCTCACATGTTAGCAAGGCAATACCCAATATCCTTTAAGCTAGGCTTCAACAATATAGGAGTAGAGAACTTTCAGGTGTACAAGATGGATTTAGAAATGACAGAGGAACCAGAGATCAAATTGCCAACATCTACTGGATCACAGAAAAAGCAAGGAAACTCTAGAAAAAAATCTACTTCTGCTTGATTGAATAAGCTAAAGGCTTTGACTGTGTGATCACTACAAACTGTGGAAAATTCTGAAGGAGATGGAGATACCAGACTGCCTTACTTGCCTTTTGAGAAACTTGTAAGCAGGTCAAGAAGCATAGTTAGAACTGGACATAGAACAGTGGGTTGGTTCAAATTGGAAAAGGAATATGTCAAGGCTGTATATTGTCACCCTGCTATTTAACTTATATGCAGAGTACATCATGAGAAATCCCAGGCTGGATAAAGCACAAGCTGGAATCAAGACCGCTGGGAGAAATATCAGTATCCTCAGATATGTAAATGACACTACTCTAATGACAGAAAGAGAAGAGGAACTAAAGAGTCTTTTGATGGAGGTGAAAGAGGAGAGTGAAAAAGCTGGCTTAAAACTCAACATTGGAAAAACTAAGGTCATGGCATCTGGCCCCATCACTTCATGGCAAATAGGGGAAAAAAATCAAAACAATGACAGACTTTATTTTCTCAGTCTACAAAATCATGGTGACTGCAGCCATGAAGTTAAAAGACATTTGCTTCTTGGAATAAAAGCTATGAGAAACCTAGACAGCCTATTGAAAAGCAGAGATATCACTTTGCTGACAAGGGTTCATATAGTCAAAGTTATGTTTTTTCCAGTAATCATGTACCAATGTAAGAGTTGTACCATAAAGAGGACTGAGTGCCAAAGAACTGATGCTTTTGAACTGTGGTGCTAGAGAAGACACTAGAGATTTCCTTGGACAGCAAGGAGATCAAGCCAGTCAATCCTAAAGGAAATCAATCCTGAAAAGTCATTGGAAGGACTGGTAGTGAAGCTGAGGCTTCAATACTTTGGCCACCTGATGCAAAGAACTGTCTCATTGAAAAATACCCTGATGCTGGGAAAGACTGAAGGCAGGAGGAGCGGGAGATGACGGAGGACAAGATGGCTGGATGACATCAGCAACTGGATGGACATGAGTTTGAGCAAACTTGGGGAGACAGTGAAGGACAGGGAAGCCTGGTGTGTTGAAGTTCATGAGGTTGCACAGTGTCAGACATGACTGAATGACTGAACAGCACCGCTGATGATGTATCTGAAGGAAACATTGCTATTTTCTGTACATTGTTTGTCAACAATGAAACATTAGTATAATATCAAGAAATATACAGTAATTTTTAAGTCGCTACAACTGATTTAATTTAATGCATTGCGTTTTGCACTTCTTGGCTTTTATTTCTTCCCCATTCTGAGTTCAACCCTCTGAAATCTAGCTCTTGTTTGAACAGTTTAATCTTTTCCACTAAATACATAATTTTCATCGATGCATATTCTTCAGTTGCTATGTCATCCAAAGAAGTTATAACTGCTCACTTATCCATAGTGACTCTCTTTCTTGTGTGTTCTTTTTTTCTTTGAAACCTTTCTATATTTAGTGAAATGACATTCACCTTTGGATTAAATTACTCGTGTTAACCTTGTTACATGTTATTTTTTCAACAAGTCAACAAGCATTTTATCAATAAATTGTACACTCAAAGCCATTGCTCTCTTTTCATTTTATTCAGAGGAAGCTTTTATTTACAGAAAAAAAAATATTTTTCTTAGGAATGAGAGGTTCAGACATTTCCCCCCAAAACAAACAAACAAACAAACTGAAGAATCTATCTAACTGATAAGCAAGCATACTATAAAAATAGTTTTATAAAAATAGCTCTAAAATTATGGTCATTTAACTTCAAAATCAAGTATCACATATTTCTACTGATTTCAGCTTGCACATCCTAGAAATGCTTTGAGATTAAAAGAAATAGGACTATAAATGGTCCCTCAGAATATTGCAAACATTTATTCATCATATTTTTGTCCCTGCTTTCTAGTTTTAAGATAAGCCAATCATGTCTTCTGGATCAAGACATGGATCATGGATCATCCAGCATGTCTGCTGGATCTAGTCTTCTAACTCTGTTTTTATTTTTTACTTTTAGCATGACATAATTTTTTGTTGCTGTTGAAAGCAAGACTATGTATCAGATAACAGGAGCTGCGGTATGTAGGTTTTCTAGTGTGAGGTTTTAATAATCCTGGTAAACATTGGGTTGTGTTTAATGTTTGTTGTAGCAATAGTTGTCAGAGGTTCAATTTCTTCTAGTGTCCCTGTTTCTATCTTGTTATTTTTGGCAAAGAGGATGCTTCCTAAAGAAGGGCATTTACCCCATTCAATCCTATCTAGCCTTCCTATGTCACCTACAGGTGGGGGAAAAATCTCTTTAAGATTCCACACCACTTTTTTACATACTACTTTTGCTTCAGGTACTTCTGAATACTCATGCGTTTTCACAAGCCCTAGATATTAATAATATGTCATTTAACATATTTGTCTGGTCACACATTCTATAGTTCCTATACTACTTCTCTTTGTACTTAATTCTATCCCTAAGTTTTTCTCCCTTTCCCAAATATATTACAAGCTTTCATTCCTCCATATCTTTGCTCCTACAACTTTCTATGACTTGGTTCCACTCATTTTTCATTGCCTAATCCAATTGTTAACTTTTCTGTGATCATTTCCTAATTACATAGATAAAATAAATTGTTCCCACATCAGTACTTTCATAATACTGCTTATTCTTCTAAATATTTGACTTGTATTAATGCTACTATCTCTTAGCCTTGCCAATAAACTGTGAGCTTTCCAGGTCATGCACCTACCTAAGTGTTTTAGATAATAGCATATGTCTAACAAATGTCTGTGGTAGCAGTCAGTTATAATCAAAGTAGTCTACAAGATGAAATGAGAACCTATATTAGAGGACATAATTGTTGTTTGATAAGAATAATATCCAGTCAATCACAGTCAATCATTAATCAGTATTAATCAATATCTATCTTTAGTAATATTTTGAAACATGCTACCAAAGACAACACAATAAAATAAATTTTAGAATGACCATTTTATCATTGCATAATCCCCCTTTTCTTCCTTATTTGAGGCATTGCATGAAATAATATGCTTACCATGCTTTCTAGACATAGGTTTATCTTCACTGTCTCAGCTAGCATCACTATCTCAGGCTCACAAAGTATTGATTTTATGATTATGGAATTATCATAACATAGTTTTGGGCTAATGAGCCTATTTGAAAAGGAATATTAAAATATAGAAAATATACAAAATATAGGAAAGAAATAGAAACATGAGATCCATTTGTCCTATATTATACTGCATCATTTAAAAACTATTTCCTGATAGGACATTGGAGTAACTTCATAAAGGATACATCTGAATTGAGCTCTTTTAGATGAATCCTTGAGGATTCAAGTCTAAGTCAACAGGTGTTACAGGGTGCTATATCTTCAATTGTAGAATGTGTGTGCCTACAGGCTAAGCTGCTTCAGTCATGTCTCACTCTGTAGGAACCTATGAACTGTAGCCCCCAGGTAGCCCCCAGGCTCCTCTGCCCATGGGATTCTCCAGGCAAGAACACTGGTGGGTTGCCACGCCTTCCTTCAGAGGATCTTCCTGACCCAGGAATCAAACCCTTATCTCTTATGTCTTCTGCATTGGAAGGCAGGTTCTTCACCACTAGCACCACCTGGGGAGACCGCTTAGTAGGATGGACATCTCTTAAACTAGGAGTACACACTGTTCACTAGCAATGAATCGCATTGACTCACTCCGGTAATTTTTACCACTTTTCTTCCAAACTCAACTAGAGTTCCAGTTGTAGAGGGAGGCTGGTTTCCCCAGGGTTCCCTCAAGCCTGGAGATCTATCTGCCACTGGATATTTTGTCCACTCCTGTGCCAGTGGACAGACTAGCAAGGAAAAAAGGAGTTAGTACACTAGCAGAAGTTGTTGTTGATTAGTAGCTAAGTCATGTCCGACTCTTTTGCAACCCACCAGGAATCCTCTGTCCACGGGATTTCCCAGGCAAGATACTGAGGTGGATTGCCATTTTTTCTCCAGGGGATCTTCCAGGCAAGAGACCAAACCCACAGCTCCTGCATTGGTGGGCAGATTCTTTACCATTGGTTGGGCATTATATTGAGATGAGAGTGTTGCTGCTATGCTATTGGGGTGGAGAAGAGTGTGTCTGAAATCAGGATACACAGAGGTTCTGATTTATTCTTTCATGCCCAGTGACAAATTTAGGTGGACAATTGCAGCAAGTATGATCTGAAAGGGCATGCAACTAGGATGAAGATCTGAGTTATCCCACCATGGATGAAGATCTGGCCCCCAAGATCAGTAAAATTCTTGCCTGAGAGTGAGCAGCACCTAGAATAGCCAGTAAAAGGAGGAGGTTATGAATAGCAATTATACTTTGGGATCGATTACTGCAGCAGAGACAGTAATAGTGAAGTTAAGAAAATGAAGAGAACTTTAGATAAATACAAATAATATAAAATCAGTAGTATCACCTATAAATATCTTGGAGATTACAATTTTGGCAACAACAAAGGTATGCACTCTTTATCAAATATTTTTCCTTTTCTTTTTATGATCCCAAATTTCTTGGCAGTTGAATTAAGTTACTGGGTTACAGACAATGGGGTGTGAGTAAAAATTATGTAGGCCTGGTCCTTAATAGTATTCCATGAGTTTATTCAGACTTTCTTTCCCTTTACCAGAACTTCATAAGTTTCTGATTTCAGAGTCCCCAGGTAGAGGAAGATTCCCTGAATCCATCATTTTATTGAGTTAATAGCAAGTATTACTATATTAAGCCACTAAAAATTCAGGATTAGTTACCCCAATGCAGCATAGTAGCATAATTTCATTAAAAGAAGAAGACTAAATTCACTAAAAGAAGAAGTAGAAGGAAGAAAAGGATGAGGAGGAAGAGAAGAAATGTTTCAATAGATATACTTATTAGAATGAGCACATTAGAAAATTTAAGTAGGCAATAGAAACTTGATCTAAGCAACTCTCTGAAATTGAAATGCAAAAGGACAAAGACATATGATGTGAAGAGTTATGATATACAGATAATGAACCCAGAATTTCCAGCAATGTCTAATAGATACTTAGGAGAAAAGATGAATTAAAAAGTCTATAACAACCTAAAGAAAAAAAAAAAATCTGTCCTGAAGTCTGCCTCAAATCTTCAAACACAAAATGATCACAGAATGACAAATACACTGTATCTTAGCCAGTTGGCTATACCTGAGATGAAGCTCATTTAGATTTCAGGGCTCATTTGCTCAACTTAAGAACATATCAAAAACTGACAACCATGCAAAGAGACAGTATCTATCAGAAGAGAAGACATGTAAATATTGTTGTATTTGAAATGAATAACCTCAGTGGTAAAGAATCCGCCTGCCAATTCAGGAGATGTGGGTTCGATTCTTGGGTCAGAAAGATTCCCTGGTGACGGAAATAGCAACCCAATGCAGTATTTTGCTTGAGAATCTCATGGACAGAAGAGCTTGACAGGCTACAGTCTATGAGGCTGCAAAAGAGTCTAACACAACTTAGTGACTAAACAACAGCAGCAACCAACAAGGAACTGCTGTACAGCCCAGGGAACTCTGCTCAGTGTTCTGTGGTAGCCTGGGTGGGAGGGGGGTTTGTTGGAGAAGGGATACATGTGTAAGTGTGGCTGAGTCCCTTCACTGTTCACCTGAAACTACCACTACATTGTTAATTGGCTATATCCCAATACAAAATAAAAAACTTAAAAAAAAAAAGAAAACAATGGGATAAACAGAGAAAAGAAGCAGGAATTAGGCCATGTGGTCACTGAACAATAAAGAGAGCACAGAGAGCCTGTGAAATTTGTATTGCACTTGAGGTCTGACTCTACTGCTTTTGTCCTTACATCCACACAAATTTCATCATTGCCTCAATTTTTCTACTTAAGTTTCTCTGTGACTTGCAAGGGAGAAGGCAATGGCACCCCACTCCAGTCCTCTTGCCTGGAAAATCCCATGGACAAAGGAGCCTGGTAGGCTGCATCCACGGGGTCGCTAAGAGTCAGACACGACTAAGCGACTTCACTTTCACTCTTCACTTTCATGCAATGGACAAGGAAATGGCAACCCACTCCAGGGTTCTTGCCTGGAGAATCCCAGGGACGGGGGAACCTGGTGGGCTGCTGTCTATGGGGTCGCACAGAGTCGGAGATGACTGAAGTGACTTAGCAGTAGCAACAGCAGTGACTTGCAACAAAAGAGCAATATCTAGAGTAAACATAACCATTATTTCTAAATTTTATTTATATCTAACTCTTCTGTGTTGCATCCTGTAACTTCTTCAATACATTTCTCCTTATATATTACTACTATTTCACCATTTTCTTAGCACATATTTTCCTTTTCCATATACTTGCTTTTGTCTGCCTGAAATGCCTTTTTCTTTTTTTTCCATCTGGAAAATTCACATTTATTCTTTAATACTCAGATGGATTACATACAACCTCATAAAATTCCCAATGACTTAATGGAGATTTTGTTGTCCTTTCCTTGTGTTTCATGGATACATGTTTATATATATATATATATATACACACATATATATATATAAAACTTCACTGGGAAGCATCATTATTTTTTACATATCTTTCTTGCCTTAGGTTCTTAACTACAGGGCCCATACCTTGTTCATTTATGTGCACCAGCGCCTATTACAATGGAGAGCATACAGTGCTTGCTTAGTAAAGGAGGGATCAAACAGATGGCCCAGATTGCATTCAATAGCAAGATGAATTGCTGACTTTCAGTTATTTTACTCTGTGACACATTGATCACAGAATATCACATCTGAGAATGGTGGTGATTTGATTTTGTAAGACAGCTGAAACTATAAGATACTTTTAATTTTTTTAAAAAATTTTTATTCACTTAGCTTGATTCTGTATGCAAACTTCAGAATTTGAGGTCAGGAGGATTCCTGAGCAGGCCATTAATTCAACAACCAATAAGGCATATGACAGCCCTCAAGGCAGTTTAGAAGCTTCTAGCCTCACCAACTGCTTCTAGAAAAGTCTGCCAAGTAGTTTGACACTGTGGAAAGAGCAATTTCTCCCCATATGACATCTGTGATTTCAGGTGCACTAGAGCAGTGGCCTCCAACCTTTTTGGCACAAGGAGCCAATTTCATGGAAGACAATTTTTCCACAAATTAGAGGTGGGGAGGATGGCTTCAGGATGCTTCAAGCACATTACACTTATTGTGCACTTTATTTCTAATAAATGCTGTCACCGATCTGATAGGAGGTACCCGTCCACAACCTGAAGATTGGGGACCCCTGGGCTAGAGTGTTCTTTTGCACTCAACTAGGGACAAAGATAGGCATTTTACTGTTTTCTTCAATATTGGGACGGAAAACACATTAGTTAAAGTCTTTATGTTTTGTTTTGTTTTTCACTCAAAGCAAATCTGGTTGCAATTCCTACATGCAAATAATGAGAGAAAATTATAGATGGCATATGTATCCATTTTTCAGAAGGCCAAAGGGCACTGTCTGTTTTTGCATTTCACAGCAAATATGATCTGTAGTAGAGATTTTTCCCCAGTTAGCAGCTTAGGGAAATGTAAGCTAACCACACACACACACACACACACACACACACACAAACACACATGCACACAAATGCAAAATTTTGGTCTGGATTTTACATTATGCATTCAGAACTTTAAAAAGTATTTTCTATAATTACATGGTAGTATCACTTAAAATATTATATTTGCCCTAAAATTAAAAGGCTGATTAAAAACTAATATTAATATTATTCCTTTGTTTGAAATATGCAATATTTTGTTTAAAGTATTTTGTATCTTTCTCAGAGTATTTCTAGAATATCGCTTCAAATATAAATATATAGGCCTAAATATACAGGCTGACAAATCTAACCAGTTATTTTGAATTGAACTTTCCAAATAGACTGCTGAGCTATTTATAGTTTGGTTTTAAAGAAAAGAGAGCATAATTATGATGAAAACTGTTGCATTAGATGGCTGACCTCTAAAACTAAAATTTCTTCCCATGCTTCTCCTTTCACTCATCAAGCCAGGGACAATGCTCCATTTATCAGAGAGGAGGAGGCTTCATTATACTACTTTATTTATATTTTTTTAGAAATGAAAATTCACCCTTTTCAGTGCACAGTTCTATGACATGGTCATACATATACATTCATGTAACCACTAACACAATCAAAATACAGAATACTTAAATTGCTTAAAAAATTCATCTATGCCCTTGAAGTCAAACCTTAACTCCACCCTAACCTATAACAAATCTCAGATCTGTGTTCTATCCCTATATTCCTCTCTTCAGAATGTAATATAAATGAAATTTAGCATGTACCTTTTCCATTCTGCCTTCTTGTGTGTGTGTGTGTGTGTGTGTGTGTGTGTGTGTGAATCACTCAGTCATGTCTGACTCTTTGCGACCACATGGACTGTAGCCTGCCAGGTTCCTCTGTCCATGGAATTTCCCAAGCAAGAATACTGGAGTAGGTAGCCATTCCCTTCTCCAGGGTATCTTCTCAACCCAGGGATCAAATCCAAGTCTCCTGCATTGCAGAAGATTCTTTACCATCTGAGCCACCAGGGAAGCCCTTCTCGTATTTAGTTTATGGTAAATGTGCAATTCATCCATGTTGTTAAGTGTATCAGAAGCATGTTTCCTCTTGTTTTTGACTACTGTTCCATTTTATGGATGCATTAAAATGTATCTATTCACTATTTGATGGATATTTAGGCTATTTCCAGTTTTGAGTAGTTATGAGTAAAACCACTATAAAGATTCACATATAGGATATTGTATGAATAAAAATGTCAATTTGCCAATTTCTCTTGGGTAAATACTTAGGCATGAGTGTCCAGTGGTATTGTTTAACTTTATAAGAAACTGACAAACTGTCTGTTTTTCTAGGAATGCATCAGAAGGCCTCTTGCCTGGTCCAGATCTTTCTGGCGAGCATCCAGTGAAGGTTTGTGAAGAACTTGTGACTGTGAATGGAATACCTGTGTGTCTGTGGCTTTCAGGAGTTCCATTCTCTCTTATGCTAACCTGCACCCTACCTTTATGTGTCTGTGTTCATTGCTCAGTCGTGTCCAACTCTATGTGACCCCACGGACCATACCCACCAGGCTCCTCTGTCATTGGGATTCTCCATGCAAGAATACTGGAGTGGGTTGCTATTCCTTTCTTCAGGGAAACTTCCTGACTCAGGGATTGGACTCAAGTCTCCTTCATTGCAGGCAAATTCTTTACCAAAATGTAGTTAAATTCTTACTGCTTTTTACAGAACCTGGCATATTTTCCTCCATACTCTGTCCCAGGTAATGCGGGTCACAGGTCCTAACTCTTCCAGGAAAATTCCTATTGTTCTTTAGATTTCAGATCTACATTATGGCCATGAAACACTAGCTTTCTGATGGGTTTAAGAAAGCTTGTGATTTTGTAGCTTTTTTTTTTCTTCTTCTTGTTAGAATGGAAAGAGTACTCCTTCCAGTTTTAATGAGACAAAATTATAATTTCTGATCTTCTTAAGCACACTTAAATGAACAATCTTTAGGTTAGTAAGCTACCCAATTAAGGGGCATCTTGGTGAAAATGCCTTGAATATCTTAAATGCAAATTCATTTATCTGGAGTTGAAACTTTACAAAACATAATATAATGCATGAAATAACTATTGTGATCATTGTACATTCATATCATGAAGACAGCTGTATAAAAAAAATGGAGATATTTTCATTTAGTTAGCCACTAGGATTTGTTTCAAAGCGCTATGTGAGGAAAACCCATCCTCACATAGGGCTTGTTGCCTCATTGTCATGCTATCATTTATGTATCATTACTGGTTTTCTCATTCCTTTTCCTATTGCTTGCTTAACTCAACATCCAAGCCCTACTGGTGAACTTCTGCATGTTCCTTAAGACCAAAGCGATTTCTTTTAAAATCCTGCCCATTTCCTCTTTGGAAGCAGTCATATTGTTGCTTTTGATTGTAAACCATTTTGTACTAACACGTTATAAAAGCAGATATCATTTGTTACCTAGGCTTTGTTTCTCCCTGCACTTCTTTTTACTCATGGAACTCTAGTTTTATTCTGGTTTAACTTTTCCTCAAATACTTCTATTTATCAGTTGTTAGATAAATTCCAATCTTTTTACTTGGGAATATGAGAGTTTCCACAATCTAATTCCATCTCAGCTCTCCAGCTGCATCTTTTCTCTCCCTCATTCAAACACCAAAAGATATATGCTGAATTAATCTTAGAAATACTGAAATACAAAATAGAAATACAAATTAGAAACAATCAAGATGTCCTTTCATAGGTGAGTGGATAAATAAGAAGTCTTATATTCATATAATAGAGTGTTTTAATGTTAAATTATCAAACCACAGAAAGAGAAGAAACTTCAATGTGTATTTCCAAATGGAAAAAAAAAATAGTCTGAAGAGGATATGTAAAGTTTGATTCCAACACACACACATATGTAACATTCTGGAAAAGGCAAAACTATAGAAACAGTGAAAAACTGTTGGGAGGGAAAAGCGGAGACGTAGGAGGCGAGGTGGATAGATGGACTACAAAGGACTTTATAAAGCAGTTGGACTGTTCTTCATGACAATATAATGGTAAATACTTGTTATGCATTTTTCAGAAGCCATTTGATATGCACCAGGTGTGAACCCTTGGACTGCAAGGAGATCCAACCAGTCCATCCTAAAGGAGATCAGTCCTGTTTTGTTCATTGGGAGGACTGATGTTGAAGCTGAAACTCCAATACTTTGGTCACCTGATGCGAAGAGCTGACTCATTGGAAAAGACCCCGATGCTGGGAAAGATTGAAGGTGGGAGATGGGGACGACAGAGGATGAGATGATTGAATGGCATCACCGACTCAATGCACATGGGTTTGGGTAGACTCTGGGAGTTGGTGATGGACAGGGAGGCCTGGAGTGCTGCAGTCCATGGGGTCACAAAGAGTTGGACATGACTGAGCGACTGAACTGAAGGTGTGAACCCTAACTTAAACTATGGAGTTGTATCCGACTCTTTGCCACCCGATGGACTGTTGCCCTCCAGGCTCTGTGGGGATTCTCCACACAAGAATACTAGAGTGGGTTGCCATGGCCTCCTCCATGTGATCTTCCCAACCCAGGAATCAAACCCAGATCTTCCACATTGCAGATATATTCTTTACCATCTGAACCACCAGGGAAGCCCAAACTATGGACATTAGTTAATAACAATATGTCAATATTGATTCATCAATTAAAGCAAAGGTACTACACTAATGAAAAATGCATTTCCCTGGTGGCTCAGATGGTAAAGAATCTGCTTACAATGCAGAAGACTGGGGTTCAGTCCCTGAGTTGGGAAGATCCCCTGGAGAAGGGAATGGCTACCCATTCCGGCATTCTTGCCTGGAAAATCCCATGGACGGAGGAGCCTGGTAGGCTGCAGTCCATGGGATCGCGGAGTCGGGCAGGACTGAAGCGACTTAGCAGCAGCAGCAGCAGCAGAGAGAAGTAGATAGATTGGGACTGGCTACAACACTGATTTGTGAATTCAGGAGTAAGTCATGAGTCATGAAGGAAGACAAGGTTATAGCTAAAGCTACATATGTTGCCAAGCTAAAGGTTTGCTTTTTGTAAAATTTGATTCTCCATGCCCATTAGTCAAAATGAGATGGATTATGAGGCAGAAAATCAAACAACTGTCTTGCTGGCCTCCTTAAGACTTTATATATATGTAAACTTTCCAGATTCAATTGCTATTGGTCTCTAAAATTAGCCTTGGGACGTGTGTAAGACGTATTATTAATTCCATTTCACAGATAAAAATGCTAAGGCTCAGAAAAGTTGAAGTTCCACTAGGACTTAAAATAGGTATCTAATGGAAAATGATGGTGAAACGTAGAAGTTATTTCTCAAGAGATTATAAGCCAAACATAAAATGTCAGGTCTAAAGATGTATTCAATGCTTCAGAAATTCCAGAGGAACAATCAAGTGTATGGGTAACTAGTGGATAAATGAGAAAAGGGCAGCTCCTTCATTCAATGAGTAATGGAGACAAAACAAAGGTTAAAAATTAGTTGTAAAATAAATAAATAAAGTAAGTGCCTGGTTTCCATGCCCCACAACTGACTCATGTCTGATGTATTATTAATCTGATACTTGTATATCTATGTATATCTGTCCCTCTCTTTTTTTCTTCATGACACTGCTGGCAATATAGCTACCATCACTTCAGTTCAGTTCATTCCCTCAGTCCGACTCTTTGAGACCCTGTGGACTGCAGCACCCTAGGCTACTATAAAATAAATTTTTATCGATGCTATACTATAAACATTTCATAGCTACTATAAAATAAACTTAAAATTTTAGAAAAACTGCATTTCATATTTAAAGAGAAGTCTTGGGCTTTTGTACTTTTGCCTTGGGCTTGGTGTCATAATCTGTCTTCCCATCTACATTTTTTGCTCCAATATACAATGAGAGCCCTTTTCAGGCTCATCTTTTCCAAGTGACTTTTTTTGTGTTACTCTTTCTTTTCTTTTCTTCTTTTACTTATTTATCTAAACCATTGCATTGCATTTTCAAGCAAACTTGGCTTACATACGCTTGGGGATATTTGATTATGTAAATTATTTGCTCATTTTGATTTCCTATATGTATAAAGAATTTCACATACTTCCAAATTAAATAAAATTTCTTAATGAGAGGAAACAAGTAATTCAGATTATATTGACTCATTTTAGAATTGATATAGGACTTTGCCATATAGACAGCAATGAGGCTTTTGATTAAGGCAAATTTTTGTGCTGTCAACATAGGGGTATAGGAAGTAATAAGAGAGAGTCTAGAAACATAACTAAAAATGCATTAGTAAATGCCTTATATGTACAACAACAGTGTTGAAAATTTCATAAACAATTAGAAACTTCTGATAACTCAAATATTCTATTTCTCCAAATGTATCCTTCAAAGAAGTCAAGTTCACTTGATAAATTTACTTTTACAATGTATTTGTAAGGGCAGCTGCTTTATTTTCATTTCTTTTTATTTTTTTTAATTTTTTTTTTTTATTAGTTGGAGGCTAATTGCTTCACAACATTTCAGTGGGTTTTGTCATACATTGATATGAATCAGCCATAGAGTTACACGTATTCCCCATCCCGATCCCCCCTCCCACCTCCCTCTCCACCCGATTCCTCTGGGTCTTCCCAGTGCACCAGGCCCGAGCACTTGTCTATTTTTATTAGGGGCAGCTGTTTTAAACTCAAACCGCTTATGTATACAAACCATTCATATTTGTAATGCATGCTTTATTTATTTAATAAAACTATAAATGATTTTAACTAAACTTTAATTAATTGAGCTAAACTGTAAAATTTATACAGAATATAAAGTTATACTAATGTTATTATTATTTTTATGTTGATTGTTAATTAAAATTATTTCATTCCAGAGACTTGCTATATTTAACAAAGCTTAAATTAGAGTATATCAATTAAGTATATTACCCAGTAATTAAATGGAAATGATAATTGAATTACTATGCTATTACTGCAAGGATATGCTTTGTAGAAATTAAGATAATATTCTACCTTGAAAGTATAACAATGCACAGCATGCACCTTTGTAGTGCATCCCTTATTACTTGTATTTCTACATGCCTCTATAGTTGTCCATGATGGATCTCTTATGTACTCCAGTATGAGTTAAATTAACTAGCCATATTTTTGCAATCATCTTTAAAATAAAGAAAATCTAGGCTATTTCAGTCCTCTTACTTCTCTTTGTATGGATTCCTTTCTGAGACCTATAATCTCAGTACAGAAAAAGTAGGAGTCCTGGACACTCATCATATTGATTTACCACTTAGATTGACTAGCAAGTCAAAATTTTCAAAGGCAAATTTCCCTATTATTCATTCTTTCACTTACTCATCCATTTGACAGATTTTACTGAGTACCTATTGTGTGTGAGGCATTGATATGAACACGGAGGATAAATCAATATTCAAGATTGATTAAATCTTGTCCTCATTCAGCTTTCATACTACAGGAAGATGGAAAGAAATAGGTAAAAATTTAAATTATGATATGAAGTGATAAGTGTTTGGAAAAAAAAATATAGGAAGGCAAGGAAGTTAGGTTGCTCAAGGAAGGCATATCTGATGGAATGTCATTAGGTTAAAGAAAAAGTGAGAAAATATCATGTAGCTTTCCACTAACTGTGAAGAAATAAAAGGAACAGCATGAGCAATGATCTTATAGAGCATTCCTGGTAAGCAAAAAGAAGAGCAAGAAACTCTATGGACCTAGAGTAAATGACAGGCCAGTGGCGGGAGATACTTATAGAGCATAAAGGAGATCATAGGTCATTATCTTGTTGACAGTAATTAAAATGCCAGGTATTTGGATAAAACTGAGTAAATCCACTAAAGTCTTTATTACAGTCTTTATAGGGTACTGGAAAGGTATTACACTCATTCCAGGGGACTAGAATACAAAAATAGGAAGTCAAGAGATACCTGCAGTAACAGGCGAGTTTGACTTCAGTCTGCAAAATGAGGCAGGGTAAAGGCTAACAGAGTTTTACCAAGAGAATGCACTGGTCATAGAAAACACCCTCTTCCAACAACCCAAGAGAAGACTTTATTTTTCTTATTTTTTTTATTTTTTATTTTTCAGTGGGTTTTGTCATACATTGATATGAATCAGCCATAGAGCTACACGTATTCCCCATCTCGGTCCCCCATCCCACCTCCCTCTCCACCCGAAGACTTTAAACATGGACATCACCAGATGGTCAATACTGAAATCAGACTGATTTTATTCTTTGCAGCTAAAGATGAAGAAGCTCTTTACAGTCAGCAAAAATAAGACCAGGAGCTGACTGTGGCTTAGATCATGAACTCCTTAATGCAAAATTCAGACTTAATTTGAAGAAAGTAGGGAAAACAACTATATCATTCAGGTATGACCTAAATCAAATCCCTTATGATTATACAGTGGAAGTGACAAATAGATTCAAGGGATTCGATGTGATAGACTGAGTGCCTCAAGAACTATGGACAGAGATTTGTAACATTGTACAGGAAACAGTGATCAAAACCATTCCACAGGGAAAGAAATTCAACAAGGCAAAATGGCTGTCTGAGGAGACCTTACAAACAGCTGGGAAAAGAAGAGAAGTGAAAAGAAAGCAGAAAAGGAAGGCTATATCTGTCTGAATGCAGAGTTCCAAAGAATAGCAAGGAAAGATAAGAAAGTGGTCAACATAAAGAAATAGAGGAAAACAATAGAATGGGAAAGATTAGAGATCTCTTCAAGAAAATTAGAGATACCAAGGGAACATTTCATGCAAAGATGGGCACAATAAAGGACAGAAATGGTATGGACCTAACAGAAGCAGAAGATATTAAGAAGAGGTGGCAAGAATACATAGAAGCTCTACATAAAAAAGATCTTCATGGCCCAGATAACCATGATGGTGTGAACACTCACCTAGAGCCAGACATCTTGGGGTGTGAAGGCAAGTGGGCCTTAGGAAGCATCATTATGAACAAAGCTAGTGGAGGTGAATAAATTCCAGGTGAGCTATTTCAAATCCTAAAAGATGATGCTGTGAAACTGCTTCACTCATTATGCCAGCAAATTTGGAAAACTCAGCAGTGGCCACAGGACTGGAAAAGTTCAAGTTCGATTCCAATCCCAAAGAAGGGCAATGCCAAAGAATGTTGAAATTAATGCACAATTGCACTCAACTCACAAACTTAGCAAAGTAATACTCAAAATTCTGCAAGCTAGGCTTCAACAGTATGTGAAGTGAGAAATTCCAGATGTTCAAGCTGGATTTAGAAAAGGCAGAAGGACCAGAAATAAAAGTGCCAAGATCCATTGGATATTATAATAAGCAAGAGAATTCCAGAAAAACATCTACTTCTGCTTCATTGACTATGCTAAAGCCTTTTACTGTGTGGACCACAGTAAACTGTGGAAAATTCTTAAAGAGATGGGAACATCAGACCACTTTACCTTCCTCCTGAGAAATCTGTAGGTCAAGAAGGGACAGTTAAAACCAGACATGGAACAACAGACTGGTTCCATATTGGGAAAGGGTTATGTCAAGGCTGCATAATGTCACATTGCTTATTTAACATAATGCAGAGTATATCATGTGAAATGCTGCGCTGGATGAAGCATAAGCTAGAATCAAGATTGGAGGGATTGGAGGGAGAAATATATTTAACCTCAGATACACAGATGGTACTACCCTTGTGGCAGAAAGTGAAGGGAAACCAAAGAGCCTCTTGATGAAGGTGAAAGAGGAAAATGAAAAAAAAAAAAAGAAAGTGAAGTTGCTCAGTCGTGTCTGACTCTTTGTGACCCCATGGACTGTAGCCTACCAGGCTTCACTGTCCATGGGATTTTCCAGGCAAGAGTACCAGAGTGGGTAGCCATTTCCTTCTCCAGAGGATCTTCCCGACCCAGGGATCGAACTCAGGTCTCCTGGATTGCAGGCAGCCACTTTTCCCTGAGCCATCAGGGAAGCCTGAGAATGAAAGAGCTGGCTTAAAACTCAACCTTCAGAAAACTAAGATCTTGTCATCCAGTCCCATCACTTCATGGCAAACAGATGGGGAAAGATTGGAAACAGTGACAGACTTTATTTTCCTGGGCTCCAAAATCACTGCAGATAATGATTGCAGTCATGAAATTCAAAGATGCTTACTCCTTGGAAGAAAGGCTGTGACAAACCTAGAGAGAATACTAAAAGCACAGATATTACTTTACCTACAAAGGTCATATACTCAAAGCTGTGTTTTTTCCAATAGTCATGTGTGATTGTGAGAGTTGGACATTAAAGAAAGCTGAGCGCAGAAGAATTGATACCTCTGAACTGTGGTGTTGGAGAAGACTCTTGAGAGTCCCTTGGACTGCAAGGAGATCCAACCAGTCCATCCTAAAGGAGGTCAGTCCTGGGTGTTCATTGGAAGGACTGCTGCTGACACTCCAATACTTTTTCCACCTGATGTGAAGAACTGACTCATTGGAAAATACTCTGTTCCTGGGAAAGACTGAAGGCAGGAGGAGAAGGGGGGAACAGATGATGCGATTGTTGTATGACATCACCGACTCGACAGACATGAGTTTGAGCAAGCTCTGCGAATCGGTGATGGACAGAGAAGCCTAGCATGCTGCAGTCCATGAGGTCACAGAGAATCTGACATGACTGAGAGACAGAAGTGGACTGAGAAAAATGTTTTTATCACTGTAGGTATCTTTGAGAATTATCCCTGCTCAAATTAAAGGCTTATAACTGATTGGCGTCCCTAGTGGGTCAGGCAGTAAAGAATCTGCCTCATTGCAGGAGACCTGGGTTTGATCCCTGGTCAGGAAAATCACCTGTAGAAGAGAATGGCAACCTACTCTAGTATTCTTGTCTGAGAAATCTCATAGAGAGAGGAGCCTGGTGGGCTACAGTCCATGGGATCTCAAAGAATAAGACTCGACTGAATAACTAATACACGTATGTGACTGACATAGAAATGAATGTGTAGGAATGCCTAGTGGTTAAGAATTTAGCCATATAGAGTGATATTCATATAGGTATACTGAGCCAGAGAAAAAAGACAGTGTTCTCCACAAGAATATATAAAGCAAAAATGTGCCTGGCTGAAGAGAAAAATTCTGATAAAAAATTCCAGGAAAAGAAAAGTTTTAAACTTTTAGAATTAAATAACCATTAAGATCTAGAGAGTTGAATCAATTGGGGCAGCAATTATTCCTCTGTTAAGTAAATGAAAGCATAGTTCTGAAATAGGACCACTGCAGAAAATGGGCCAGAGAAAGACTGTTTTATTGATTAGCCTTTATGTTTTGAATCCTCACAAGAATACTGTGATAAATAGAATGCAATTCAATTTTGTGTTTGCACCTTTAGAAACCCAGTCTGGTTAAAATATTCCAGAACTAGAGAGCTTTATTGGGTCACCATTAGATCCACTAACCTTATCCTATGGAATCAATGTATACCTCAGTCCTTTGGTCAGTTTTCTCTCTTATGGGATTACACGGAACAGTATGCTCCATATTCCATATGACAAGCCTCGGGTATTGGAGATTCTCTCATATCTCCTCTTCTCCAAATATAATCTTATTTATCTTAATTTTTTAATTGAAATATAGATGATTTACAATGTTTTGTTAGTTTCTGGTATACAACAAAGTGATTCAGATATGTATTTCATACTCTTTCCTTTATAGTTTATTACAAGATATCAAATATAGTTCCCTGCACTATACAGTAGAAACTTGTCATTTATCTATTTTATATATAGTGATTTGCATCTTCAATTACTATGGGAGACTAATATAAGAAAACATTGCTATGATTTATGCTGGAGAATGTTTTGCCTATGTTCCCTTCTAGGAGTTTTATGGTATCATAATGAATATTTAAGTTTTCAAGCAATTTTGAGTTTATTTTTGTGTTTGATGTAAGGGCATGTACTATCTTCATTAATTTACATGCAACAGTCCAACTTTCTCAACACCACTTACTGAAGAGACTGTTTTTTCTCCATTGTATATTCTTGCCTCCTTTATCATAGACTAATTAGCCATAAGTGTATAGGTTTATTTTAATATTTTATATTCTGTTTGACTGATCCATATGTCTGTTTTTATGCAATATCACATTATTTTGATTATTGTGACTTGGCAATATTGTCTGAAGTCTGGGAAGGTTATACCTCCAACTTTGTTCTTTTTCCTCAGGTTTGCTTTAGTGTTCTGGAATTTTTATGGCTACAGATAAATTTTAGGGTCTTCCCTATTGGCCCAGGCAGTAAAGATTCTGCCTGTAATGCAGGAGACCTGGGTGTGATCCCTTGGTCAGCAAGATCTCCTGGAAAAGTAAATGGCAACTCACTCTATTATTCTTGCCTGAGAGATCTCATGGAGAGAGAAGTCTGGTGGGTTAGAGTCCATGGGGTTGTAAGAGTCAGACATGACTTAGGATTACCTGTTTTAGTTTTATGAAAGGTAAAAATTTTAGGATTATTTGTTCTAGTTCTATGAAAAACGCCATGATACCTTGATAGGGGTCACATTAACTGTGTAGACTGCTTTGATTAGTACCTACATTTCAACAACATTAATTCTTCCTACCAAGATTATGGGATATTTTTTCATTTATTTGAATCATCTAGTTCAATCATATAATTATCAGCATATAAATCTTTATTATCAGGTTTTAATCAGGTTTGTTTCTAGGCATTTTAATTTTAGGGTTGCAATTTTTAAAGTGCTTTTAAAACATTCCCTTTCTAGTATCTCATTGTTTGTGTAAAGAAATCCAACAGATTTCTCTGTGTTAATCTTCTATCCTGCTACCTTGCTGAGTTTGTTTATCTGTGTTAATAGTTTTTGTGTGAAGTCTTTAGGGTTTTCTATATATAGTATTGTGTCACCTACATATAGTGACAATTTTACCTGTTCTCTTTAAATTTGAATGGCTTTTATTTATTTTTCTTCTCTGATTACTGTGGCTAAGACTTCCAATATTGTATTTAATACAAGTTGTGAAAGTGGACATCCTTGTTTTTTTCATATTTTAGCAAAAAGATTTTTTAGCTTTTGACCATTGAGTAATAGACTGGCTGTTGGTTTGTCATGAATACTATTTATGATATTGAGATATACTGACTTTGGTGGTGCTAGTGGTAAAGAATCTGCCTGCCAGTGCAGGAGACATAAGAGACTTGTGTTTGATCCTTGGATTGGGAAGATCACCTGGAGATGGAAATGGCAACCCACTGCAGTATTCTTGCATGGGAAATCCCATGGACAGAAGAGCCTGGTGGGCTATAGTCCATGCAGTCACAGAGAGTTAGACATGACTGACTAAGTAGCAGCATACTGACTTTGGTAAGTTGTTTTTTTTTTTCTTGACACGAATGGATGTTGAATTTTATTAAAGTACTTTCTGCATCTTTTGAGAGGATCATGTGGTTTTTGTCTTTTACTGAAGTGGTATATCACATTGATTTATTTGCAAATGTTGAAATATTCTTGTGATCCTGGGAGGAATCTAACTTGATGAGGTGTAAGGTTTTTTTTTTTTTTTAATTAATTAATTAATTAATTAATTAAATTTTTAAATGTTATGTTTTTATGGCAATATTTTTGTTGTGAATGTGCTTAGTCACTCAGTTGTGTCTGAATCCTTGCAACCTGATGGACTGAAGCCCGCCAGGCTCCTCTGTCCGTGGGATTCTCCAGGCAAGAATACTGGATTGGTTTGCAATGACCTCCTCCAGGGGATCTTCCCAAACCAGGGATCAAACGTAGGTCTCCCTCATTTCAGGCAGATTCTTTACTGTTTAAGCACCAGGGAAGCCCTTTGTTGAGAATATTGCCTCTGTATTTTTCAGAGTTACTGACATGTAATTTTCTTGTGTGATGTCTTTGCCTGAATTTGACATCAAGGTGATGATAGCTTCATAGAATGACTTTGGGAATGTTCCTTCTTTTGAAAGAGTTTGAGATGGATTGGTATAAGTTCTTCTCTTTATGGTTGGTAGAATTCACCAATGAAACTATCATGGGCCTGGAATTTTTATTGCAGGTTTTTTTTTTTTTAATTATAGATTTTATTTCACTTCTAAAGATGTCTATTCAAATTATTTCTTACTTCTTGACTCAGTTTTCATGAGCTCTATTTGTCTGGAAACTTGATCATGCCATTAGGGTGTCAAATTTTTTAGCATAAAATTGTTCCTAGTATTCTCTTATGATTTTTGTTTTCCTGTAGTATCAGTTGTTATTTCTGCTCTTTCCTTTATCATTTTGTTTATGTGGGCCTTTTTTTTTTTTTTTTTCCTTCTTGGTGAGCTTGGCCAAAGGTTAGTTGACTTTGTTTACCCAGTTAAACAAAGATCTTTTGGTTTTATTAAGTTTTTATTGCTTTTTAAAAATTTTATTTTGCCTCAGATTTTCATTATTTCCTTCTGTTAGTAGTTAAAATAGGAAAAAGGAGTCCAGAACGGTGGGGGTTAAAAGACAAGGAAGGGAAAAGCCTGCAAAAAATAGAAAAAAGGAAGGTCTGAGGACCAGAGTGAGGACCTCAGGTAGAAAAAGCAGCACTCCTGGTTAGCCCAATTTACATAGGGCAGGCTCAAGGGAAGAGGGGGAAAAAAAATCATAAAAAGAGGAGTCAAAAGGCAGGGGTCTTTCTCTTCTTTTCATACTTTTTGGGTCGGCATGCCCTCATGCCTTGAGGATATAGTTCCTTTATTTTCTAAATAAAACAGAGCTGAAACATGGAGCTGTAACTCTGATCCATCTGAGAGCTCTAACACTGGTCCATCGCTTCAAATTTTTATTGTGATGAGACAGAACTGAGGAAATTACACATTCCCCTGACATTTCTGTTTGATAACTTTAGGTTTGTGTCTTTCTAATTTTTTCAAGTGGTAATTCAGGTTTTCTATTTGAGACTTTTTCTTGTGTTTTCTTTTTTTTTAGTCAACCTCTATCACTATGAAATTCCTAATTAGGACTGCTTTAGCTGCATCCTGAAGATTTTGTGTGATGGTGTTTTCACTGTCAATTGTCTTAAGGTATCTTTTAATGTCTTTTTGACGTCATTGTGACCCATTGGGTATTTATTAGCATGTTGTTTATTTTCCATGTAATTATCTTTCCTCATTTCTCTTTCTGTGGTTGATTTCTTGTTTCATGCTGTTGTGGTTAAAAAAGATGCTTGAAGTAATTTCTATCCTCTTAAATTTCTTGTGGCTTGCTTTGTATACTAGTGTGTTGTCTATTCCAGAGAATGTTCGAATGTTCCATGTGCATTGGAAAACACTGTGTATTCTTTTTTCTTTAATATAGTGCCCTGAAAGTATAAATAAAGTGTAACTGGTCTAGTGTCAATTATATGAAGTAGGATCTCTGTTGTTTTATTGATTTTCTGTCTGAAAGATCTGTTCATTGATTTTAATAAGGTGCTAAAATTTTCTACTGTAATTTCATACTGGTCAATTCATCACTTTATTTCTGCTAACATTTGTTTATATATTTTGGCTCTCCAACACTGGGTGTTAACAAGTTTAATATCCTCTTATATGGATGACTTTATCATTATATGGTATCCTTTTTCTTTCTTTAATACCTTTTAAAAAAAGTATATCTTGTGTGATATGAGTATTGCTATCTCACTTTCCTATCATTTCCATTTGCTTTAATACCTTTTTCAGCACCTCACTTTCGGTCTAAGGGTTTCTTTTGCCTTGAAGTGAGACTCTTATTGGCAGTATACTTTAGGTTATTGAATGTTTTATCCATTTTGTCATGCTATATCTTTTTTTAATAGGAGAATTTAATTCATTATACTTCAAGGTAATTATTGACAGATGTGTGTTTATTATCATTTTAAATCTGGTTTTCAAGGTTATGTTGTAGTTTTCCTTTGTTCCTTTCCGTTTTTCCTTTTGTGTTTTGATGATTGTATTTTGTATTATGCTTGAGTTCTCTTCCTTTTGTTTTTTGTGAATCTATTGTGTATTTTTGATTTGTGATTACCCTGTTTTTCAGGTATGTTAACCCATTACTGTATCTACTTGCTTCAGACTGGTAGTCGTATAGGCCCAAACATATTCCTAAAATAAACTCTATTTTTCTAACTCCCTTCTCCCATATTTTATGATTTTGATGTCTTCTTTTACATTTTCATGTTTGTCTTTTTTTAAATTATACTTATCCTCTCAGAATTTTAACAAACAAACAAAAAATTGCAGTAGTTTGATTATTAATTTACTTTTCAACTGTGGTTTTCTCTTTACTGTAGATGCTTGCTTCTTTCCTCTTTAGAGACTAGCTATCAATATTTCTGTTAGGGTAATTTAATATTGCTGTATTTTCTAAACTTTTGCTTGTTTGAGAAATTCTTTATCTCTCCTTCTATTCTAAATGATAATTTTGCTGGGTAGAGTTCCTAGATTGCAGGCTTTTCGCTTTTATGACTTTGGATTCATCTTGGCACTCCCTCTAACCTACATTTCTGTGGAGGAATCAGATGATCACCTTGTGTGGGTTCCATAAAACACATGAACTATATTTATCTCTTGCTGCCTTTAAAACTCTCTTTATCTTTAAATTGAGGCATTTTAATTGCAATATCTTTGTGTAGGTCTGTTTGGGTTTATCTTGTTTGATAAATTCTGTCTTTTCTATACTTGGATATACATTTCTGTCTTTAGGTTTGGGAAGTTTTCAGCCATAAATTCTTCAAATACATTTTCAACCCCCTTTTATCTTTCTTCTCCTTCTGGCATCCTTATTATGAATAAATTGGCATACTTTATATTATCCTATGTCTTTTATTGCTTTCTTTTTAAATTTAACTTTTTGTCTGCTGTACTGATTGAGTGATTTCCATTACTCTATCTTCCAGATCACTTATTTGTATTTCTGCATTATTTATTTTGCTATGTATTGCTATTAACTTGGCTTTTCTCAAGCTAAAGACAATGAAGTAGCTTCTCTTTATATTTTCCAGTTCCTTGTTTTAGTGATCTGCATTTCCACCAACCTCCTTTCTGAATTTCCTCAGTATTTTTATTAATTCCTTTTTGAACTCTATGTCTGGCAGATCAGAAAGGTTTACTTCATTGCTTGTTCTTTCGAGATATTTTTGTTGTCGTTGTTGTGGTTTTAATCGGGCATGACACTTCTGCTTCTTTATTTTACTTATATTTCTCTGACTCTATGAACTTAGGAGGAATAATTATCTATTGTTGTCTCAAATGTCTATCTTTTATGTAGGAGCATTCCTATATAGCATGTCTAAGTCTAATATTTTTATTTCAATAAAAATAACTATGGGTGTTTGCCATGACTTTGCTTGATGTGTGCTTGCTGTTATCCCTTTGATAAGGGTATGATTGATGTTGTGGTGACTAAAGCCTACACTAGATATCAAGTGGGACCTCCCCTTTTCCATGTGGTTGTCACAGAACTGCACACACACACCAGTTAAAACATGCCTCAGACTAGGGTGTGCAGTGCAGGCCAGGACTGTCTGTGCTGGTCTCTCTCTCTTTTGCGTACTGCAAGCTGGCTGTTGCACCCTTCTCAGAGTCTCTGAAACTGTCTACCCTTTCTGGTTGAACTTCCAGCTGATGAGGGGAATTCCAAGGGTGAGGGAACCTTTCCTCTTTCACCACTCTCTCCCATGGGGCAGGTCTCATAGATAGCAGGAATGGCTAGATAAAATAAATAAATAAATAAATAGTTATAGAAGCTATAAAAAGGAATCAAGTTAAAATAAAAGAAACTATTGATGAAAAAGTCTTTTGAGAAGGTCGTTAGTAGATTCAAGGAAGATAAAGAAGGAATTTGTGAACTTGAAGAACTATACCAAAAAGAAAACAGAAAAATTGAAATACAAAAAGAAAACAAGCTCAATAAAACAGAAAAAAGAATATACAGCTTTAGAATAATACTGTGAAAGAAGTCAGAGAAGACTATTATTGTTTTAAAACCCACCTTAGGATTATAGTATATTATTTGTCAGAAACTACATAAGACAGAAGATAATCAAATAGCACTTTAAAGAGTTGGGGGGGGGGGATCATAAAATAAAACAAATATACAGGTAAACAAATGAAAGCAAATAACCCAGAATTATGTGATAATGAAAATGTCTTTGAAAACTTAAGGTGAAAACTATCTGACCAGACAAAGAAAACTAAAAGGATTCATTGAGCCATAGAAATATTCAAGGAAGAAGTTCTGCAGGCAGAATGAACATGAAATCACACAAATAAAGGAGTAACTCCAATAATGGCAAAAATGAATCTATATATGAAAGATATTTTTTTTAATCCCTTGAAATGACCACACAATGTTTAAAAAAGTAATAATAACATACTTTGGAGTTTATAAACTAGTAAAACTTAAAGTGTGTGGCAAAAATGACACACAGAATGGCAGGGGTAACTTGGAAGTATGTTTTTGTACAGTTTTGTAACTTTATAAGAAATGTGGTATGTCCTATAAACTTGTGTTAAGTTATGTATGTATATTGGAGACCATAAAGTCATCTCTAAATTAAAGAAATAATTTTAAAACATTGTAAAATAAATAAGCCAAGGGTGTACATATATTCAAGTCTATAACTTTGGATTTTCCAGGTGGCACTACTGGTAAAGAACCTTCCTGCCAATTCAGGAGACATAAAAGATACAGGTTTTATCCTTGGGTCAGGAAGATCCCCTAGAGGAGATGACAACTCACTCTAGTATGCTTGCCTGGAGAATCCCATTGATGGAACAGCTTGGCAGGCAACAGTCCGTAAGGTATCAAAGAGTCAGACATGACTGAAGCAACTTAGCATATAGGCATGCATGCATAACATGCATGCTATAATTTTGGTGGGCAAACCACAAACAGGAGAATAATTACTATTTTCAATTGAAGTTTAGTCAATATATAATAATATATAAATTGCAGACGTAAAATAGAGTAATTCATGAGAATATTCTCTATTGCAGAGTTTCTCTCAAAAGAATGAGAAGTTCAGGCTTCACAGTTGGCTCCCCAGCCTGGGGATCCTGAACTGGAAAATTAAACCCCAAAACATTAGGCTTCAAAGGCCAGTTGGGTTACTTTCTGGATTCTCAGAAAGCTGGAGGAAAGAGATTTCACTCTTAAAAGGTGGGCAACAAAACCTCACATACTCTGGGAGCCAGATAGACTAATGATTTGAAAGGCACCAGAGTCAGACCTTTGTTCACGTTAATGCTACCTACTTCTTCCCAGTGGTCATATGTGGTTGTGAGAGCTGGACTGTAAAGAAGGCTTCACTGGTCTTCCCAGCAGTCATGTACGGTTGTGAGAAATGGATATAAAGAAGGTGGAGTTCCAAAGAATTGATGCCTTCAAACTGTTGTACTGGAGAAGGCTCCTGAGAGTCCCTTGGACAGCAAAGAGATCAAACCAGTCAATCTTAAGGGAAATCAACCATAAATATTCATTGGAAGGACTGATGCTGAATCTGAAATTCCACTATTGGTCATCTGATGTGAACAGCTGACTCATTGGAAAAGTCCCTGATGCTGGGAAAGATTGAGGGAAGAAGGAGAAAAAAGAATCAGAGGATGAGATGGATGGATGGCATCACAGATTCAATGGACATGAACTTGGGCAAACTTCAGGAGAAGTTAGGGACAGAGAGGCCTTGAGTGCTGCAGTCCATGGGGTCAAAAAGAGTTGGACACAACTGGGCAACTGAACAATAGCAATGCTTCCTATGGCCAACCTGACTTCACACTCCAGGATGTCCATCATTAGGTGAGTGACTACACCAATATGGTCATTTGGGTCATTGTTCTTATTATTTTTAATATAGTTCTTCTGTGTATTCTTGTCACCTCTTCTTAATCTCTTCTGTTTCTGTCAGATCCTTACCATTTCTGTCCTTTATTGTGCCCATCCTTTTATGAAATATTCCTTTGATGTTTCCAATTTTCTTGAAAAGATCTCTAGCCTTTCCCATTCTATCATTTCAAAATTTTAAAAAGGAGTATGACAAGGCTATATATTGTCACCCTGCTTATTTAACTTATATGTATGGTACATCATGCTAAATGCCTGGCTAGATGAATCACAAGTTAGAATAAAGATTGCCAGGGGAAATATCAGTAATCTCATACAGGCAGGAAATACCACACTGATGACAGAAAGTGAAGAGAAACTAAAGAGATCTTGATGAAAGATGAAGAGGAGAGTGAGAACACTGGCTTGAAACTCATGATTATAGAAACTGAGATTATGACATTTGATTCATCACTTTATGGCAAATAGTAGAGAAAAAGGTGGAAGTAGTGACATATTTTATTCTCCAGGGTTCCAAAATCACTGCAGTGGTGACTGCAGCTATGAAATTAAAAGCTGCTTGCACCTTGGAAGGAAAGCTATGACAAACCTAGACAGCATATTAAAAAGCAGAGACATCTTTTTGCCAACAAAATCCATATAGTCAAAGCTATGATGTTCACATTAATCACGTTTGGCTGTGAGATTTAGACAATAAAGAAGCAAAAAGCACTGAAAAATTGGTGCATTCAAACTATGGTGCTGGAGTCCCTTGGACTACCAGGAGATCAAACTAATCTATACTAAAGGAAATCAACTCTGAATATTCTTTGGGAGAACTGATACTAAAACTAAAGCTCCAATACTTCAACTAATTGGTGTAAAGAGCTAACTCAGTGGGGGGAAAAAAAATCCCTGATGATGGGAATGATTGTCAGCAGAAGGAGAAGGGGGCAGAGGAGGATGAAATGGTTAGATAGCATAGCCAACTCAATGGACATGAATTTTAGCAAATTCTGGAGAGTAGTGGAAGGCAGAGGAGCCTGGCATGTTGTAATCCAGGGATCTGCAAAGTGTAAGACAGGACTTAGTGACTGAACAATAACAAAAAGAAGAGTTAGACCTACTTTTTGATATTGGAGTTCCTCCCAGAAAGGCAGGCAAGTGTAGACACAAGTAGCATCCATTTAAGGAAGCTCCTTTGACTGTATGGACACTGATACAGGCAAGTGCCAATCCATCAAAGGGCCAAGGACACTGCCCCATACATCACTGTGCAGGCCCCATACTTGGGGCTCTCAAGGATTTCCAGTCAGAGACTCTGGGGCACAGCTCCCAGGGTCCAGGCACCAGGCACCAACCTCAAAATCACCTGACCTTTGCGTTGTCCACCAGTGAGCCTGATCTAGCGTTGGGTCCAGCCTTACCCACAAAAGGGTATGTACTGCTGCTGCTGCTATGTTGCGTCAGTCGTGTCCGACTCTGTGCGACTCCATAGATGGCAGCCCACCAGGCTCCTCTGTCCCTGGGATTCACCAGGCAAGAATACTGGAGTGGGTTGCCATTTCCTTCTCCAATGTATGTATGCATGCTAAGTCACTTCAGTCATGTCTGACTCTGTGCAACCCCATGGACAGTAGCCCACCAGGCTCCTCCATCCATGGAATTCTCCAGACAAGAGTACTGGAGTGAGTTGCCATTCCCTTCTCCAAGGGTATGTAGTAGCAGCATGAAAAGCACAGTCCCATAACCTACAGGTTTGACCCAAACACTTGCAGGTCAGATTCTGTTCTGGGAATATTTTGTCCCTGAATCTTCCCATTAGTAGGTCAACAGAGCCCAGACACCATTGCCAACTGTCAAGAACTGTTTCCACCCACTTAAACCAGTTTTGGGGTTCCTGGACCCAGCAACCAAACTCCAGGACCTGAGTAATCAATAGACCACTGCTGGCCCCAGGGACTGGCTTCACCCACCAGTGGGCAAGGAAGAACTTCAGGGTCTCTTGGATGTTGATTTCATCCACCAATATGTTAGCATTAGTTCCAGAGTCCTCCAGTTCCTGCAGTCAGTTGCTTCCCTGGTCCCACCAATCAGTAGCTAGCATCCTCCACACAAGGCAGGGCCTAACAGTTAACTGGACTGAGGGCTAACCAAGACTATTAGACTGCCTACATAGTTAACTGATCACAGTAGAAAGACCCATGAAGTCATCATAGGTGGAAGCTCTAGAGTATATATCACTGTTGATAAGAGAGAAATGCTAGAACACATAGGATATCTCCTACAAAACATCACCTGTCTAAGGTCAGAAAACATAACTTATCTATACAGTAATTTAGGCAAAGTGAGGCAACAGAGAAACAAGTTCCAGATGAAGGAACAATATAAAACCAATGAAGAAGAACTAAGTGAGGTGAAGATAACCACTCTACCCAAGAAAGAGTGAGGCTAATTATTGTGAAGATGGTCAGATAATTTGGAAGGTGAATGGATGCACAGACCAAGACGTTGGATGTTTTAACAGAGTTAGTATATATAAAGAACAAGGAAACAGAGATGAAGAATACAATAATTGAAATGAAAAAAAAATAAACTAGAAAGAATCAATACTAGACTAAATGATACAAAGGAATGAATCAATGAGCTAGAAGACAGAGTAAGAACAGCAGACAGAAAGAGAAAAAAAAAGGATAGTGAAAAGAAATGAGGTCAGTTTAAGATAAATATGAGATAAAATTAAGTGCACAGATATTCCCATTATAAATGTCCCAGAAAGAAGAGATAAAGGGACTGAGAGCATAATTGAAGATATAGAAACTGAAAACTTTCCTAACCTGGAAAAGGAAATATACTTTCAAGTCCAGCAAATGTAGAGCCCCAGATAAGATCAACCCAAAGAGAAGCATATTAAAAGCCACATAGTAATTGAAGTGTAAAAAGCTAAAAATAAAGAGAATATCAAAATCAGCAAAGGAAAAGTGACAAGTTACATAAATGTGATATCAGAAACAATTAGTGTGAAGGTAGAGAGCACACAATTAAGATTGTTAATGATTTTGTAGTAAAGAGATCAGCAATTTAAAGCAATCAAATATATGTATGCTGCTGCTGCTGCTAAGTCTCATCAGCCATGTCCGACTCTGTGCGACCCCCATAGACAGCAGCCCAACAGGCTCCTCTGTCCCTGGGATTCTCCAGGCAAGAACACTGGAGTGGGCTGCCATTTAAACCTCATGGTAACCACATATCAAAAAATCTATAGTAGAGAATGTTAAAACCTATCCTTTTTGAACTAGCCCAAAAATTGCAGAGGAAGAAATGCTTCTTAATGCATTCTGTAAGGCCAGTGTCTCCCCAATATCAAAATCAAATAAAAATATAACAAAAAGATTAAAAGCCAATATCACTGATGATTGTAGATGCAAAAATCTTCAACAAAATATTAATAAACTGAAATCAACAATATATTAAAAGGATCATACTTCATGATCAACTGCAATTTGCCTCTGGAATGTAAGGATTTTTCAATATCCACAAATCTATCAATGTGCTACATTAACAAATAAAGTGAAAGTCACTCAGTCCTGTCCAACTCTTTGCGACCCTATGGACTATAAAGTCCATGAAATTCTCCAGGCCAGAATACTGCAGTGGGTAACCTTTCCCTTTTCCAGCGAATCTTCCTGACCCAGCAATTGAACCCGGGGTTTCTTGCATTGTAGACAGATTTGAGCTACGAGGGAAGCCCTCATAGCTCAAAAAGAATAAAACTATATAATTTTCTTAATATATGCAGAAAATATTTTGACAAAACTCAATATCCATTTATGATAAAAATTCTCTAGAATGTTGGCATATAGGGAATAAAATTCAATTTCATAAAGGTCTTATATGACAAGCCCACAGCTAAAATCATACTCAAGCAGATATACCATGTTCATGTATTGGAAGAATAAATATTGTTAAAATACTACCCAAGGTAATCTACAGATTGAATTGAATGCAATCCCTGTCGAAAGACCAATGACATTTTTCACAAAACTAGAAAAATGATTTTGATTATATAATATAAAACTACTTTCTGATATAAAGCTTATATCTTTTAATTGAAAAAATATCTCAAGGACTTTGAGGACAAATGAAGGCTATATCTTGATAATGTTTTTTAAGTTAGGAATTAAAAAGTAGCTATACAATCAGAAAGATGGGGAAAAAAATGGATGATGTATAAGAAAAAATAATTGGGCTTTCTTCAGGCATCTACAACATAGTGAAATTAATGCCAAACAAAAATGTCTGCAGATTTCTGAAATGCAAAAATTGTGTCATATACATGTATAAGTTTTATTTATATATATGTATATATATTATATACATATATAATACTTAATATTATATATGTATATAATATTTAAGTTTATATATGTATATAATGTATACATGTATATAATATTTAAGCTTAAATATTTATGTATTTAATATTTAAGTTTATAATTCATATGATGTATATACATGTATATAATATTTAAGTTTAAATAAAAAGAAAATCATTCTTGGTTTGTTAAAGGAAAAAGAAAATAGTATCAATGACCTTTAAGTTCACCCTTGGTAAAAAAATAATGTACCATTTTGATAAGTGGTATTGCTAATTAAGGAGGTTGGGTCCAGGCTATGTAGGAGATCTCTGCACCTTTTTTCCAATGTTGTTGAAAACTTAAACCCTCTCTAGGAAAATAAAGTCTTAAAAAACACAAATATGTAAGTGTTAGTGATATTACAGGACTGAAAAGTAGAAGTATGAGAAGAGAACATAGATAGCCAGAGGGAGTTCAGTGTAAAAGCAGAGAATCCAAAGTCAGTGCTGTGACAACTTAGAGGGGTGGAATGGGAAGGGAGGTAGGAGAGGGATTCAAGAGGGAGGGGACATATGTATACCCAATGCTGATTCATGTTGCTGTATGCCAAAACCACTACAATATTGTAAAGTAAATATCCTCTAATTAAAACAATAAAATATATGAAAAAGAAAAGATCATTCAAAGAGACAGTATCTTTAATACATTCAAGGGAATTTGAGTTTTGGGTTTGGAATTTCAGCTATTTTTCAAGGTACTATGCTCAGTCACTCAGTCTTGCCCAACTCTTTGTGACAATATGGATTGTAACCCTCTAGGCTCCTCTGTCCATGGGATTTTCCATGCAAGAATACTGGAATGGATTCCATTTCCTCTCCAGGGGATCTTTCTGACCCAGGGATCAAACTCATGTCCCCTGCACTGCAGGTGGTTATTTTACCACTGAGCCTTCAGGGAAGTCCCATTTTTAAAGGTAAGTGTGTATAAATATATACACACACATGCACATGTGGAAACAGGTATCAATAGAAACAAAAGCTAGAGATAAACCTGAAAGAAAGAGGATGGGGAGCTTCTTGACAATGTGATAGAATGAAATCCTTACTTAGGAGGCTTAACATAATGAGGTAGAAATTAAAAAAAAAATAGTCTGGAAAGAATAAAGCTAAATTTACAAAAAATAGCAACTTTTTTTTTTCTGAGGCAGGAAGAAGCTCAGGAGGGTATCTTGATATGACATAAAGATACAGAAAGTTGAGGGAAATAACACAGGTAAGGTTTACAAATGATCTAATTATTTTAAGAGAGTAGTATGTGGGATAGCCACCTGTGTGCAAAACATTGCTTTGAAGAAGTTTTGTGAACTGAAGGATTTGTATACAGAATCTGGAAAGATGATACTAATGAACTTATTTGCAGGGTAGCAATGAAGACATAGACATAGAGAATGGACTTGTAGACACAGTGGAGAGGGGAGGGTGGAACAATATAAGGAAGGAGATGGTGGAACAAATTGAGAGTAGCACTAAAACATATACATTACTACATGTAACATAGACAGCTAGTGTAAATTTTCTGTATGATGCAGGGAACTCAAACCCAGTGCTCTGTGACAACCTAGAGGGATGGGAAGGAGTGGACAGTCCAAGGAAGGTTCAAGTGGGAGGAGGCAAAGTATGCTTATGACGGATTCATGGTGACATATGGCAGAAGCCAACACAATATCATAAAGCAATTATACTCCAATTTAAAAAATATTTGCAAAATACTTAATAAAAATAAAGGATTTGTTATTCGCAGTGAAATCCATTTTGTAGTTAAATTAATATTATTGTGAGTCTCTTTGGAAGTGCTCTGACTATATCACACAGAAGTAACTATTCAAGAAAAAGAAAATCCTTCTATAAAAATACACTCTTCTGAGTAACCAGCTCCATCTGTCAAGCTTTTGTAACTTTAAATTTACCAACCTACTTTTGCAGAAGTTTTTCTAAGTTATTTTTCTCTTTCTTTTTACTTTGGTATTTCAAAATTAGAGAAGTTAAAGAATAAAACAAGGAGCTCCTATACATATACCTCTCCAGACTTACCAACAATTTAAAGTGTATAAAAATTTTCTTTTTTCTTTTTTTTTAGTCAAATGACCCTTTTCTTTTAAATTATTTTATTCATTTTAATTGGAGGCTAATTACTTGACAATATTGTGCTGGCTTTTGCATACATTGACATGAATCAGCCATGGCTGTACATGTGCCCCCCATCCTGACCCCCTTCCCACTTCCCTCCCCATCCCATCCCTCAGTGTTATCCCAGTGCACCTGATTTGAGTGTCCTGTTTTCATGCATCGAACTTGGACCTTACATCTGTTTCACATATGGTAATGTACAGATTTCAATGTCATTTTCTCAAATCATCCAACCCTAGCCTTCTTCCACAGAGTCCAAAAGCCTATTCTTTTTATCTGTGTTTCTTTTCCTGTCTCGCATATAGGGTCATCATTACCATCTTTATAAATTCCATATATATGCGTTAATATACTGTATTGGTGTTTTTCTTTCTGACTTCCTTCATTCTGTATAATAGGCTTCAGATTCACCCACCTTCAGTTTCACCCACCTCATTAGAACTGATTCAAATTCTTTTTAATAGCTGAGTAATTCCATTGTGTATATGTGCCACAACTTCCTTATCCATTCATCTGCCGATGCATATATAGGTCACTTCCATGGCTAGCTATTGTAAACAGTGCTGTAGTGAACATTGGAGTACATGTGTCTCTTTCAATTCTGGTTTCCTCAGTGTGCATGTCCAGCAGTGGGATTCCTGGGTGGTATGGCAGTTCTATTTCCAGTTTTCTAAGGAACCTCCACACTGTTCTACATAGTGGCTGTACTAGTTTGCGTTCCCACCAATGGTGTAAGAGGGTTCCCTTTTCTTCACACCACCTCCAGCATTTATTGTTTGTTGACTTTTTGATAGCATCCATTCTGACCCACGTGTGGTTTTGATTTACAATTCTCTGATAATGAGTGATATCAAACATCTTTTCACGTGTTTGATAGTTGTATGTCTTCTTTGGAGAAATATCTGTTTAGGTCTTTGGCCCATTTTTTGATTGGGTCGTTTATTTTCTGGTATTGAGCTGCAGGAGATGCTTGTATATTTTTGAGATTAATTCTTTGTCAGTTGCTTCATTTGTGATTGTTTTCTCCCAAGCTGAAGGCTGTCTTATCAGCGTGCTTATAGTTTCTTTCACTGTACAAAAGCTTTTAAGTTTAATTAGGTCCCATTTATCTTTTCTTTTATTTCCATTACTCTGGGAGGTGAGTCATAGAGGATAATGCTCTGATTTATATCAGAGAGTGTTTTGCCTCTGTTTTCCTCTAGGAGCTTTATAGTTTCTTGTCTTACATTTAGATATTTAATCCATTTTGAGTTCATCTTTGTGCATGGTGTTAGAAAGTGTTCTAGCTTCATTCTTTTACACATGGTTGACCAGTTTTCCCAGCACCACTTGTTAAAGAGACTGTCTTTTCTTCATTGCATATTTTTGCCTCCTTAGTTAAAGATAAGGTGTCCATAGGTGGGAAGATTTATCTCTGGGCTTTATATGTTGATTCGTTGATCTATATTTCTGTCTGTGCCAGTACCATACTGTCCTGATGACTGTAACTTTGTAGCAGAGTCTGAAGTCGGGTAGGTTGATTCCTCCAGTTCCATTCTTCTTTCTCAAAATTGCTTTGCCTGTTCAAAGTTTTTTTTTTATATTTCCATACAAATTATGAAATTATTTGTTCTAGTTTTCTGAAAAATACTGTTGGTAGTTTGACAGGGATTGCATTGAATCTATAGATTGCTTTGGGTAGTATACTCATTTTCACTATATAGATTCTTCTGATCCATGAACGTGTTATATTTCTCCATCTATTTGTGTCATCTTTGATTTCTTTCATCAGTGCTTTATAGTTTTCTAAATATAGATTTTTTGTTTCTTTCAGTTCAGTTCAGTCGCTCAGTCGTGTCCGACTCTTTGCGACCCCATGAATCGCAGCACGCCAGGCTTCCCTGTCCATCACCAACTCCCAGAGCTTACCCTGACTCATGTCCATACAGTATTCATGTTCACTCCAGTATTCTGGCCTAGAGAATTCCATGGATAGAGGAGCCTGGCAGGCTACATACAGTCCATGGGGTTGCAAAAAGTCAGACAAGACTAGTGACTTTCATTTTCACTTTCACCCAAGCTTTGAGTTTTTCTTTTCTTTTTCTTTTCTTTTTTGCCAATTTATGCCAGATAGAACTTCAAGTGGATTTTTTCTTTGTTTGTTTGTTAGCAGAATTGCGGAATACTAACACTCTTATCTCATTCCAGACATCATTGAGGACAAATTCAATATTTCACCAATTATTTCTCTTATTTGCCTTTCTTCTTTGATTCCCCTTAGTGGATCAAAACTTTTCTTCCAAGTTTCCTAAGATATTTTATCTCCTTCAGCTTAAAAGAAAAAACAACAACAACAGCCTTATCAATTCAGTTCAGTTTAGTTGATAAGTCACGTCTGACTCTTTGCGACCTATGGACTGTGACACACCAGGCCTCCCTGTCCATCACCAACTCTCAGAGTTTACTCAAACTCATGTCCATTGAGTCAGTGATGCCATCCAGTCACCTCATCCTATGTCGTCCCCTTCTCCTCCCGCCTTCAATCTTTCTGAGCACCAGGGGCTTTTCAAATGAGTCAGTTATTCACATCAGGTGGTCAAAGTATTGGAGTTTCAGCTTCAGCCTCAGTTCTTCCAATGGATATTCAAGGCTGATTTCCTTTAGGATGGACTGGTTGGATCTCCTTGCTGTCTAAGAGACTCTCAAGAGTCTTCTCAAACACCACAGGTCACTGCTTCTATGTCTTCTCATATAAGAGAGCAAACATAAGTATGTACACACATATAAGCATGTATTGGTACTTAATTCTTTATCTTCATATGCATCTGTAGTTTCACACTATCTTCAATAAGAATGAATGCTTTCTAGTTGCTGCCATTTATACATTTCTATCTCTATAACACTGAGACAATGTGCTTTCATTATTCTCAGTGTATTTATTCCTCTGCTTAAGCTTAAAATACACAGACGTTAGTTTCAGCTTTATTAACCATATCATTGTGAAAAGCAAACTTATTTAATGGGACTCAATATTTTTGGGGGCTTTCCTGGTGATTCAGATGGTAAAAAAATCCACCTGAAATGTGGGAGACCTGGGTTTGATCCCTGATTTAGGAAGATCCCCTGGAGAATGGAACAGCTCAGTTCAGTTCAGTTCAGTTCAGTCGCTCAGTTGTGTCTGACTCTGCGACCCCATGGATTGTAGAACGCCAAGCTTCTCTGTCGATCACCCACTCCCGGAGCTTGCTCAAACTCATGTCCATCAGTAGGTCATGCCATCCAACATCTCCAGTAGGGACGAGTCTAGGGAACAGATACCTGCTCCAGTATTCTGACCTGGAGAATTCCATTGACACGACTGAGGGACTAATACTTCATGTCATTTCAAAATTTCTTTACAATTCCTTTTTGAAGTAAAATTGACATCCAGGTGAAATTAATAAATCTTAAATTTACCATTCAATGAGATTTTAGAGTTTTAGAGTTTATAGAGATAAATTATATCTCCATAGCCTACATCCTTATCAAAGTACAGACTATGTTAGAAGGGATAAATATGTGTTGTGTTCTTTGTTACTCAATCCACCCAAAGCAATATTTCTTATTTTTTTCTTCAAGATTAGTTTTGCCACAATTAGAATGTTACATAAATGGAATCGAACAAAATGAATTCTTTGAGATTCAATTTCTTTCATTCAGTATAATAGTTGTTCATTCTCTTTATTCTGGAATAATATTTTATGGAATGAGTACACAACTATTTGTTAATTCAACCCCATTTTAATATACATTTATGTTTACTGGCTATTATGAATTAAAATACCATGAATATTGTTGATATTTATAAGCAAGCTTTTATTTCCCTATGCAAATACCTAAGAATGTAATTTTAAGACCATAAGCAAATGAATATAAATTTTAAAAGAAACTGCCTCTCCCAAAGGGTTTGTTTTATTTTACACCACCATCAGTGATCTTGACTTTAATCCTGACTTTAATCATTCCAGGATGTATGTAGTGGTATCTCATTGTGATTTTAGTTTTAACTTTCCTTAAAATCAAAAATATTGAAAAATTTTAAATGTATCATTAGCCATGTTAATATCTTCTTTTGTGAAGTGTCTAGGTCCTTTATCAATTTAGTTGCTGAGTTTTTAAAAATTTTACCAAGTTGTAGAAGTATTTTATATTCTTCATTCAAATCTTTTCCAAGATATGACTATCCAATACTCTCTCCAGTTTTTGTCATGTTTGTTATTGATGTTTTCATGACAAGCAGTCTTTTTTTTTTTTTTTGGACAAAGTCTCATCAATTTTTTTGTTTAATTATTGGTTTCTCTGTCCTGTGTAATAAACATTTGTTAACCCAAGGTGTCAAAATATTCTCCTATGTTTTCATTTGGAATCTTTATAACTTTGATGTTACTTTAAATATATGATCCATCACAAATGAATCTTTTATATGAATATGACAGGGGATGGGATGGTTTTCTTTTCTTTTCTTATATGTCCAGTTCTTCCAAATCATTTATTGAAAATAATTTATTTCCTATGTCAGTATATTTAATGCTTCTGCAAAGAACCATATTTCTATATATGTATGGGTCTATTTTGTAATCATTATTTTATTTAATTCATTAGTTTATCTCTCCTTATGTTGATATCCCATGTCTGGATTACAGTTACTCTAAATTATGAAGTGAGTTTGGTATTATGAGTCTTTTAGATTTATTTTATCTTTTCCAAGTTTTTTTTTTTTTGTCTCCTTTTAATCTTTTGCAATTGAATATGAATTTTTAAATCAATCTATTTATTTATGGACTTTCCTGGTGGCCCAGTGGTTAGGACTCTGCACTTTCAATGCAGACGGTGCAGATTCAATCCCTGGTTGGGGGATTTCCCTATATCATGTTGTGTGGCAAAAAAAAAAAAAATTATTCATTTCTGTCACAAAATCTGTTATGATTATGACTGAGATTATTGAATCTGTAAGTTGATGAGAGGAAAATTGACATCTTAACAATACAGAACATATCAATCTAAAAACATGGTGTATTACTGCATTAATTTATTTGTTCTTTATTTTGATAGTGATTTATAGTCTACAGTGTAGCAATGTTGAACATCTCTTTTTAATTTTATGTTTTATTTTGAAAGTGATATTCATGAAATTTTTAATTTAATTTTTAAATTATTTGCTGTTAGTAATTAGAAATATAATTGTTTCTTCCTTTAATATATTAAATTTATTTATTGATTCAAGTAGTTGTTTTATATATTTAGGAATTTTACATAATTCATTGCATTACTTTTGAATAGGACAAATTTTCTTACCTCTACCCAACATTTCCACCTCCAATGTGGGAGACCTAGGTTCAATCCCTGGGTTGGGAAGATCCCTTGAAGAAGGGAGAGTTACCCACTCCAGTATTCTGACCTGGAATATTCCATGGACAGAGGAGCTTGGCAGGTTACCGTCCATGGGGATGCAAAAAGTCAGACAAGACAAGTGACTTTCATTTTCACTTTCACCCAAGCTTTAAGTTTTTCTTTTTTTTTCTTTCTTTCTTTTTTTTTTTTTTTTAACAAATTTATGCCAGATAGAACTTCCAGTGCATCTTTTATTTGTTTTTTTGTTTCGCTTTGTTTTTGCTGTTCTTTTTCTTTTTTAGTTAGAAGAATTGCTAAATACTAACAATCTTACTTCATTCCAGACATCACTGGGGACAAATTCAATATTTCACCAATAATTATTTCTCTTAAATTATTCCCTTTAATAGATCAAAATTTTGTTCCTAGTTTCCTAAGATATTTTCTCTCCTTCAGCGTTTAAAAAACAAAACAAAACAAAACAACAACAAAAACCTATCAGTTCAGTTCAGTTTAGTCGATCATTCATATCCAACTCTTTGTGACTCCAAGGACTGTAGCAGGCAAGGCTTCCCTGTCCATCACCAATTCCCAGAGTTTGATTAAACTCTTGTCCATTAGTTGGTGATGTTATCCAACTATCTCATCCTCTGTCATCCCCTCTCCTCCCACCTTCAATATTTCCCAGCATCAGGGTCTTTTCCAAAGAGTCAATTCTTCACAACAGGGGGACAAAGTGTAGGTGTTTCAGCTTCAATATCAGTCCTTCCAATGAATAAACACGACTGTTTTCCTTTAGGATTGACAGGTTGGATCTCTTTGTTGTCCAAGGGACTTTCTAGAGTCTTCTCCAACACCACAGTTCAAAAGCATCAATTCTTCAGTGCTCAGCGTTCTTTATAGTCCAACTCTCACATCCATATATGACTACTGGAAAAACCATAGCATAGACTAGACGGACCTTTGTTGGCAAAGTAATGTCTCTGCTTTTTAATATGCTGTCTAGATTGGTCATAACTGTCCTTCCAAGGAAGAAGCATCTTTTAATTTCATGGCTGCAGTCACCATCTGCACTGATTTTTGAGCCCCCAAAATGAAGTCTGTCACTGTTTCCACTGTTTCCTCATTTATTTGCCATGAAGTGATAGGAGCAGATGGCATGATCTTATTTTTATGAATGTTGAATTTTAAGTCAATTTTTTCACTTTCCTCTCTTACTTTCATCAAGAGGCACTTTAGTTCTTCATTTTCTGCCATAAGGATGGTGTCATCTGCATATCTGAGGTTAGTGATATTTCTCCCGGCAATCTTGATTCCAGCTTGTGCTTCATCTAGTCCAGCATTTCTCATCATGCACTGTGCATATGAGTTAAATAAGCAGGGTGAGAATATAAAACCTTGTCGTACTCCTTTCCTGATTTGGAACCAGTCTGTTGTTCCATGTCCAGTTTTAACTGTTGCTTCTTAAATCTGCATACAGATTTCTCAGGAGGCAGGTCAGGTGATTTGGTATTCCCATCTCTTTAAGAATTTTCCACAATTTTTTTGTGAGCCACATAGTCAAAGGTTTTTGCAAAGTCAATAAAGCAGAAGTAAATGTTTTTCTGGAACTCTCGTGTCTTTTTGATGATCCAACGGATGTTGGCAATTTGATCTCTGGTTCCTCTACATTTTCTAAATCCAGCTTGAACATCTGGAAGTTCATAGTTAACATACTATTGAATCATGGCTAAGAGAATTTTGTGCATTTATTTGCTAGCGTGTTAGATGAGTGCAACTGTGTGGTAGTTTGAGCATTCTTTGGCATTGCCTTTCTTTGGGATTGGAATGAAAATTGACCTTTTCCAGTTCTGTGGCCGCTGATGAAGTTTGTTTTTTGTTTTCAAATTTGCAGGCATATTGAGTGCAGCACTTTCACAGCATCATCTTTTAGGATTTGAAATAGCTCAACTGGAATTCCATCACCTCCACTACCTTTGTTTTTATTGATGCTTCCTAAGGCCCACTTGACTTCACATTCTAGGATGTCTGGCTCTAGGTGAGTGATCACACCATCGTGGTTATCCAGATTGTGAAGATCTTCTTTGTACAGTTCTTCTATGTACTGTTGTCACCTCTTCTTAATAGCTTCTGATTATGTTAGGTCCATATCATTTCTGTCCTTTATTGAGCCCATCTTTGCATGAAAATTTCCCTTGGTATCTATAATTTTCTTAAAGAGATCTCTAGTTTTTCTAATTCTATTGTTTTCTTCTATTTCTTTGCATTGGTCACTGAGGAAGACTTTCTTATTTCTCCTTGTTATTCTTTGGTATTCTGCATTCAAATGGGTATATCTTTCCTTTTCTCCTTTGCCTTTGGCTTTTCTTCTTTTAATAGCTATTTGTAAGGCCTCTTCAGGCAATCATTTTGCTTTTTTGCATTTCTTTTTCTTGCAGATGTTCTTGATCCCTGTCTCCTCTACAATGTCATGAACCTCTATCCATAGTTCATCAGGCTCTCTGTCTATCAGATCTAATCCTTTGAATCTATTTGTCACTTCCACTGTATAATTTTAAGGTATTGATTTAGGTAACACCTGAATGGTTTAGTAGTTTTCCCTACTTTCTTCAACTTAAGTCTGAATTTGGCAATAAGATGTTCATGATCTGAGCCACAGTCAGCTCCTTGTCTTGTTTTGCTGACTGTATAGAGCCTCTCCATCTTTGGCTGCAAAGAATATAATCAATCTGATTTCAGCATTGACCATCTGGTGATGTCTATGTATAGAATCTTCTCTTGTGTTGTTGGAAGAGGGTGCTTGCTGTGACCAGTGTGTTCTCTTGGCAAAATTCCTCATTCTGTACTCTAAGGCCAAATTTGCCTGTTACTCCAGGTATTTGTTGACTTCCTAGTTTGCATTCCAGTCCCCTATAATGAACAGGACATCTTTTTGGGGTGTGAGTTCTAGAAAGTTTTGCGAGTCTTCACAGAACAGTTCAACTTCATCTTCTTTGAAATTAGTATTCGGGGCATAGACTTGGATTACTGTGATATTGAATGGTGTGCCTTGGAAACAGAGATCATTCTGTCATTTTTGAGGTTACATCCAAGTACTGCATTTTGGACTTTTTTGTTGACTATCATGGCTACTTCTTTTCCTCTAAGGAATTCTTGTCCAAAGTAGTAGATATAATGGTCATCTGAGCCAAATTCACCCATCCCAGCCCATTTTAGTTCTCTGATTTCTAAAATGTCAATGCTCATTCTTGTCATCTGTTGTTTGACCACATCCAATATTCCTTGATTCATGGGCCTAACATCCCAGGTTCCTATGCAATATTGCTCTTTACAGCATCAGACTTTACCTCCATCACCTGACACATCTACAACTTATAGACATTGCATTTTGTCAAATGTTTTATTCTTCTTCTATTGTGATGATTTGGCATGTACTTTTAAACTTTATTATGTTAATATGTTAATTAACTTTGAATAGCTTTGATTAAGCTCTGATCCGGCTAAGCTCTGATCAAAGGAGGCCACCAAGCACCTTCTTATCCCTCCTCATACCCCATCTGCTGCTGCTGCCAAGCAGCTATGAGAGCCAGGCCACACCCAGGACTTACAGTGGATGATCACTTCCTGATGGTAGACTGGTGGAAAAGGAGTCAGGAGGGCGTGTTCCCCTTCAGTATCTGTTCTGTGAAGTTTGTTAGATGTAAGGAAAGCTTAAATTCTTTTTTCTTTGAAAGGGAAAATATTATTTAACTCTTGTATTTTAGATTTACTTATATACACAGTCTAGTGCTCTGTTTTAGTTTTCATATTGCTAAAATATTAAAAGACTCTTGTAACCTTATTCTTTTTTCTCCTGATGGAAAAAAATTAATCATATAAAAAATGATTTTGTTTTAAAACTTTCTTGTAATTTTTTACATGGTTATAAGCTCTAGTTTGTAGCAATGAATGAATCTATCATATATTATTGTATTTTAGTTGCTAATATTTTCTTAAGGATTTCTAAATCTATATTTTTTGAGAGAACTTTACCTTCTTCAGAAATGGTATGGACCTAACAGAAGCAAAAGATATTAAGAAGAGGTGACACTAATACATAGAAAAACTGTACAAAAATTATCTTAATGACTCAGATACCCACGAAGGTGTGATCACTCACCTAGAGCCAGACATCTTGGAGTACAAAGTCAAGTGGACCTTAGGAAGCATCATTACATACAAAGCAAGTGGAGGTAATGGAGTTCCAGTTGAGATATTTCAAATGCCAAGAGATGATGCTGTTAAAGTGCCTTGCTCAATATGCCAGCAAATTTGGAAAACTCAGCAATGGCCATAGGACTGGAAGAGGCCAGTTTTCATTCCAATCCCAAAGAAAGGCAATGCCAAAGAATGTTCAAACTACCATGTAATTACACATCTCACATGCTAGCAAAGTAATGCTCAAAGTTCTCCCATTTAGGCTTCAACAGTACATAAACTGAGAACTTTCAGTTATTCAAGTTGAATTTAGAAAAGGCAGAGACACCAGAGATCAAAATTCCAACATCCTTTGGATCAAAGAAAAAGCAAGAGAATTTAATAAAAGACTGTATTTCTGCATCATTGACTCTGCTAAAGTCTTTGACTGTGTGGATCACAACAAACTGTGGAAAGTTCTTTAAAAGGTGGGAATACCAGACCACCTTACCTGCTTCTTGAGAAACTGTTTAAAATCAAAAAGCAGCAGTTAGAACCTGACATGAAACAATGGACTGATTGAAAATTGATAAAGGAACATGTCAATGCTGTATATAGTCACCTTGCTTAAATAACTTATATGCAGAGTACATTATATGAAATGCCTGGCTGGGCAAAGCACAAACTGGAATCAAGATTCCTGGGAGAAATATATCAATAACCTCAGATATACAGATGACACCACACTTATGGTAGAAAGTGAAGAGGAACTAAGAGTTTCTTGATGAACATGAGGATGAAAGTGAAAAAAAACCATCTTAGAACTCAGCATTCAGAAAAGTAAGATCATGGCATCTGGTCCAATCACTTCATGGCAGATAGATAGGAGGGGAAAAATGGAAACAGTGACAGACTTTATTTCTTAGGCTCCAAAATAGCCTCAGATGGTGACTGTAGCTATGAAATTCTAAGACACTTGCTCCTTGGAAGAAAAACTATGACAAACCTAGACAGCATAACAAAAAGCAGTGACATTACTTTGCAAGGATTCATATAATCAAAGCTATGTTTTTCCACATAAAGATGTGAGAGTTGGGCTTTAAGGATGCATGAATGCTAAAAGACTGATGCTCTAAAACTGTGATATTGGGGAAGACTCTTAGAATCCCTTGGACTGCAAGGAGAGCAATCCAGTCAATCCTTAAGAAAATCAACCAGAATATTCACTGGAGGGACTGATGCTTAAGCTGAAGTACCAGTACCCAATGACATAAGTTTGAACAAGCCCCAAGAGATGGTGAAGGACAGGGAAGCCTGGTATGGTGCAATCTATGGGGTCACAATTTTGGACACAACTGTGAGACAGCAACTACAGAGTACTCAAAACTAGTCAAGATCCTATCAGAAAACATCAGACTAAGGAAAATGTTCTCACTCATCATTATACTAGAATACATGGTGAGAAATTTCTTTGCACACTGTTTACATAATTATATATTATATCATGGCTGTTCAGTTGCTAAGTTATGAGCAACTCTTTGAGATCCCATGGACAGTAGCATGCCAGGCTTTCTGTCCTTCACTATCTCATGGATTTGGCACAAATTCATGTCCATTGTGTTTGTGATGCTATCTAACCATCTCATCCTCTGCTGCATCCTTCTTTTTGCCTTCAATATTTCCCAGCACCAGGATCTTTTCTAATACATTGAGTCTTCTCATTAGGTGGCCAAAATATTGTAGCTTCTGCTTCAGCATCAGTCCTTCCAAAAACATTAGGAGTTGATTTCCTCTAGAATTGACTCATTTGATCTCCTCGCAGTCCAAGAGACTCTCAAGAGTCTTCTTCAGCACCACAATTCAAAAGTATCAATTCTTTCACACTCAGCCTTCTTTATGGTCCAACTCACATTCATACATGACCTTGGAAGAACCGTAGCTTTGATCATAGGGACGTTGTCAATAAATTAATGTCTCTGCTTTTTAATACAGTATCTAGGTTTGGTGTAGCTTTCCTTCCAATGAGCAATTGTATTTTAATTTTATGACTGCATTCACTGTCTGCAGTGGTTTTGGAGCTCCAAGAAAATAAAATCTGTCACTGTTTACACTTTTTCCCTTCTATTAAGCCAGCTTTTTCACTGTTCTCTTTCACCCTCATCAAGGGTTTTCAGCTCCTCACTTTCTGCCATTAGAATGGTATCATCTACATATCAGAGGTAGTTGATATTTTTTACAGCAATTTTGATTCCAGTTTGTAATTCTTGCAGCCGGGCATTTCACATGATGTACTCTGCATATAAGTTAAGTAAACAGGGTGACAATATCCATCCTTGATACAATCCTTTTCCAATTTTGATCCAGTTCTTCATTCCATGTTCAGTTCTAACTGTTGCTTCTTGACCTTGACATAACTTTCTCAGGAGACAGGTAAGGTGGTCTGGTATTCCCATCTCTAAGAATTTTCCAGTTTGCTGTGATCCCCACAAAGACCATAGTTTAGTCAATGAAGCATACGTTTTCTGAAATCCCCTTGCTTTCCTTATGATCCAAATAATGTCAGCAATTTTGTCTCTTTTCCTCTGTGTTTTCTAAATCTAGCTTGTACATCTGGCATTTCTGGGTTCACATATTACTGGAGCCTAGCTTGAAGATTTTTTAGCATAACCTTGATAGCATGTTAAAATAGTGCAGCTGTATGACAGTTTGAACATTCTTTGGCATTGTCCTTTTTGAGATTGAAATGAAAACTGACTTTTCCAGGCCTGTGGCCACTGATAAGTTATTCGAATTTGCTGACATATTGAGTGCTGCACTGTTACAGTATCATCTTTTAGGATTAGAAGAAGTTTAGTTAGAATTTCATCACCTCCACTAACTTTGTTTGCAGTATAGCTTCCTAAGGCCAACTTGACTTCACACTGCAAGATGTCAGGCTCTAGGTGAATGGCCACAACATTGAGGTTATCTGGATTATTCACACCTTTTTTGTATAGTTCTTTTGGGTATTCTTGACAATTCTTCCTAATCTTTTCTTCTTGTTATGTTGTTAACATTTATGTTATTGTACCCATGTTTACATGAAATGTTTCCTTGATCTCCCCAGTTTTCTTGAAGAGATCTCTAGTCTTTCCCATTCTATTGTTTTCCTCTATTCTTGTACATTATTATTATTTTTTTAATAAAGTCTTTTTATCTTTTCTTGTTATTCTCTGAATCTCTGTATTCAGTTGGGTATATCGTCCCCTTTCTCCTTTCCCTTTGCTTCTCTTAATTTCTCAGCTATTTGTAAGACTTATTCGGACAACCTCTTTTCCTTCTTGCTCATCTTTTACTTTAGGGTAATTTTGGTCACTGCATTCTCTACAATGTTATGAACCTCTGTCCATATTTTTTCAAGTCCTCTGTCTAGCACATCTAATCCCTTGAATCAGTTCATCACTGCTACTGCATAATCACAAGGATTTGATTTAGGCCATATGTGAATGGCCTAGTGCTTTCCCCTACTTTCTTCATTTTAAACCTGAATTTTGCAATCTGAGCCACAATCAACTCCAGATCTTGCTCTGATAATTATAAAGATTCTCCATTTTTGGCTACAAACAGCATAATCAGTTTGAAGTGTTGATCATTTGTTAATGTCCTTCTGTAGAATCATCTCTCATATTGTTGGAAGAGGATGTTAGCTATGAATAGTGTGTTCTCTTGACAAAACTCTGTTATTCTTTGCCCTGCTTCATTTTGTACTCCATGGCCAAATCTGCTCATTACTCCAGGTACCTCTTGACTTTGTGCTTTTGCATTTCAATCCCTTATGTGAATCAGAAAAGGAGATCCTTTTTGTTAGTTCTAGAAAGTCTTGTAGGTCTTCAGTGTAGGTCAACTTCAGTTTCTTTAGCATTAATGATGGGTCATATACTTGGATTATTGTGAAATTGAATGGTTTGCCTTGAAAAAAAACCTAGATCATTCTGTCATTTTTAAGATTGCACCCAAGTGCTGAATTTGGACTTTTTTGTTAACTACTATGGCTACCTCATTTCCTCTAAGTGATTCTAGCACACAACAGTACATATAGTGGCCATCTGAATTAAATTCACCCATTCCTATCCATTTTGATTCAGTGATTCCTAAGATGTTGATATCCATGCTTGCCATCTCCTGCTTGACCACTTCCGATTTACCTTGATTCATGGACTAACAGATTCCAATGCAATATTGTTCTTTACAACATTGGACTTTACTTTTACCAGCAGTTGTTGTTGTTGAATCACCCAGTTGTGTCAGATTCTTCACAACCCCATGGGCCGCATGCCAGGTTCCCCTGTCCATCTCCTACAGCTTGGCCAAGTTCATGTCCATTGCATCAGTGATGTAATTCAGCCATCTTATCCTCTGCCTTCTCATCCAGCACTCTTCTTCTACTTTCAATCTTTCCCAGCATTAGGGTCTTTTCCAATGAGTCAGCTATTCACATCAGGTGACCAAAATATTGTATTTTCACTCTCAGTATCAGTCCTTCCAATGACTATTCAGGGTTAACTTCCTTTAAAATTGATTGGTTAGATCTCCTTGTTGTCCAAGGGACTCTCAAAAGTTTCATCCAGCACCACAGTTTGAAGGAATCAATTCTTCAAGGCTTTACCTTCTTTTCAGTCCACTCTCACAACTGTACATGACTACTGAAAAGGCCATAGTCTTGACTGTATGGACCTTTGCCAGTAAAGTGATGTCTTTGCTTTTTAACACACTGTCTAGGTTTGTTATAGTTTTCCTGCCAAGAAGTAATTGTCTTCTAATATCATGGCTGCAGTCACCATCTGCAGTGGTTTTAGAGCCCAAGAAGAGGAAATCACTCACTGCTTCCACCTTTTCCCCTTCTATTTGCCAGAGATGGGGCCAGATGACATGATCTTAGTGTCTTTTGTTTTTATTTTTTAATATTTAGTTTGAAGCAAGCTTTTTCCCTCTCCTCCTTCACCCTCTTCACTTTCTGCCATCTTCATATCTAAGGTTGTTGATGTTTCTCCTGCCAATCCTGATTCCAGCTTGTAACTCATCCATCCCAGTATTTCTCATGATGTGTTCAGCATATAAGTTAAAGAGTGACAGTAAACAGCCTTGATGTACCTGTTTCTCAATTCTGAACCAGACACATCCACAACTGAGCATCATTTTCAGTTTGACCCAGCCTCTTCATGCTTTCTGAAGTTATTAGCAATTGCCTTCTACTCTCCCCCAGTAGCATATTGGACACATTCCAACCTGGGGGGGCTCACCTTCCTCATATCTTTTTGCCTTTTCATACTGGTCATAGGGTTCTTAGGATAAAAATACTGAAATGGGTTGCCTTTCCCTCCCCCAGTGAGGGAACTCTTCACTATGACCCATTCTTCTTGGGTGGCGTTGCACAGCATGTTTCATAGCTTCATTGAGTTATGCAAGCCCCTTCACCATGACAACATTTTGGTCCATGTAGGGGATATTATAATCTATGTAATACAATTGTCAGTAAATTGTATGTGGAGAGAAAATTTAAGAGACCTGGAAGGACTCTATGAAATTATCTAATCCAACTTACAATTGTATATTGTTAGTGCAAAGACAAAAAATTAAGCCCTTTGATGTTCAGTCCAGGTGTTTTCCACTATACCATCCTACCGTTGCTTTCTGCTTTGCATAATGCTATATATGATTATATACATATACATGCATATGCATTACTGAATCTGCTTAAATATCTTTCTGGCAATATTCTGTCAAAACAGAATTATTTCAATACATTGTTCTTTTCACTTTGAAACATACTCCTTCACTGCTGGCTTATTTTCTCATTTTCTTGAATGTGATTTTGTAGCTAATCCCCAAAGAATGTGTCCTTGATAGCACAGCAGTAAATTCCATCATGCTGGAAATGATGATTTTTGTGGTTTGAAGTATATACATGAATATTCTTCATCATAGTTAGGCTTTGAATTAAAAGCAATATTTCCAATAAGACACAAATGAAAAACATAAAATTATTAAAGCAGCTAAATTCATGCTGTAGATTTGCCTACTTGTAGCATTAGATTATTTTTTTGGATTCACTGATTTTGTGATTCAGAGCCAAAAAAATAAATAAATAAACATATAAGTGAATTATCACATGAATGAGATAAAGCCTAAGAATTTGTTTGAATTTCCGAGCTTAAATTGGCAAATCTTACTTAAGATTGAATAAGATACACAGACATGACAGATGCTTCTATTTTTCAACAAGGACATGATGACACTCTTTGACCAAATATAGCTGTGTTTATATAGCTTATGCTGACATTTTGAATTGTCAATCATTTTGGAACAAAAGGCTGAAGAAAGTGTCCAAATGACCATTTTCAAAAATCTACCACCAAGTACTGAGACTGTTATAAATAATTTTTATGAACCAAAGTGAGTTTTAAAGTGAAAAAATGTTGCCTCTGGTAATCTGGGGTATAAATAAATAAATGAGAGTTTACATGTCTTAAACAATTATATAAGGAGCCAGTTACACACATGTGCACACACACACAGTTTTTAAAATGGCACTGTACAGAGAAAGAGATGTACATTTTCCAGAGGTTAAACTATGTGCAAAAGTACAGACAGGGTGAGTAGAAAGGGTGATTAGGGTTAGCATCCATGTAAGGATTTAGAATAGGGATTGGCAAACTTTTTCTGTATAGGTCTAGATAGTAAATATTTCAGGCTGTTTGCTTTTTGAAAAATGCTCAACCCTTCCATTACAATGTGGGAGTAACCAAGGATAATGCATGAACAAATTTATTAACTACTTAAAAAAAAAAAACAACTTTATTTACAAAACATTCTGTGGACCTGGTTTGCCTTATGAGACTAGTTTGAGGGCCCACATTGATATAGAAAATAGTCTAAGGGCCAGAGGACTTTAAGTGAGAAAATGTAGATTCAAATCAATCATATTTAAGCTTTTTTGAGCTGAGCCAAACATGTTGTGTGCACGTGTGCTAAGTCGCTTTATTTGTGTCCAATTATTTGCAACCCTATGGACTGTAGCCCGCCAGGCTCCTCTGTCCATGGGATTTTCCAGGCAAGAATGCTGGAGTGGATTTCCCTGCCTTCCTCCAGGGGATCTTCCCAACCTAGGGGTTGAACCTGTATTTTTAGTGTCTCCTGAATTGGCAGGCAGCTTCTTTACCACTAGCACCACCTGGGAAACACAAGTCAAGCATGTTATATTTCTAAATTTCCCATTTTAGTTCATCACTGTATAATCAGTAAGGGACAGGATTTCTACAAAGGTAAAATGAATGAACATAGACATGTTAGCAATAACCATATAATGCATAATTTATAAACATCCATCCCATCACATGCCCACCCCCAAGTGAAATGTGAAATAATGGACATGGAAAGTGTAAATTCATGAGGGGAAAAAAAAAATGGTAGGAGAAAAGATGCCAGAGACAAGAAAACTCCACACAGAAAAAACATTTAATTTGGAAAGCTGGAATTTGAGTAGCAACATTTTTATTATAACTAAAAAGTTGAAAATTATGTATCTGCAGGAGTAGGGCTAAGAAGGAAGCTGATTTGTATTCCCAAAAACTTCAGAAAATTTTGGAAATTGATGGTACATCCAAAGGTGAGGATGCTGGGTGATGCTAAAAGTGGAAAAATGGATACTTGGGGCATTTGAATTGCTACATCCCACACACCAACTAGCAGAGATTTCCTTCTCTGCCCCTTCTGTATGAAACAGATGGGAGATTTAATCTATAAACATGTCAATGACAAGGCTTTGAGTTTAGGTATGCTAAGCTGACTTAAGATGGGTATTTAGTCTTAATGAATACAAAGAAGTTTAAATAAGATCTGTATTCTGAATGATGATTGCCCCTCAACTGTTTCCAAAATTCACCATAATATTGACAACATTCAGCTTTTTAAGGCTGGTAGAAATTGATTGATTATCTAAGGGGGAAAAAAAGAAAAAGAAAAAAACCTTTCACATGTTGATATAAGGCCAGATAATCACTTCATCTCCATTTCAATCAACTCAAAAGCTGCCACTCAGCTTTTTATTGTCTCACTTTAAAAATGAACAGTGAAAATTACCAGATATTTGAAAACCAACTCTACCATGAATGACAGAAACAAACACAAATGAACATACTAAAGAAATTTAGAGAAAGAGAGACCACGCAAAAACAGAGGAAAAGCTTCAAAATGTATCAGAGAGATAAAGTAGCTTTACCTTATTAAAAAAAAAAAAAATAAAGAACACTATTTAAAAAGTAATATCCAGAGAACAAAAAAGAAAGGGAAATAAAATGTGACAGCAGAAATTAAAAAATTTAACATAATGATTGAAGCACATATTGACAAAAATTCTGGAATAGTATATCTCAAATTTTAGTGTACATACAAATCACTTAGAGGAATTGATAAAATGCAAATTGTGATTTAGTATTTCTGGTGTTGGACCTGGGATTGTACATTTTGAATATGCTTTCAGATGATGTTGCTGTTGCCAGTTTCACTCTTTGAGTCACAAGACTTTCTAGTACATAAGGTAAACAAAGAGATGGGAAATTAAAAAGCAAATAAGAAATTAGCACCCAGGGGATTCCATATCTGTCCAAGAGCAGACACAGAAAGAGATAGGAAGAAGAAATTGGATGGGGAATAAATAAAGGGAAATTTTCCCAGAAGATGAGTTTCTAAATTGAAAAGACTACTATTAAATGTCCAGCACATTAAGTAAAAAATTACCTATATTGCCACATAGAAAGAAAATTTCAGAATATCAGGTAAAGCTAAAAATATAATAAAAACTTCCAGAATACAATCAATCATACACAGCTCACCAATGCCCCCAGACACATATGCTTACATACATACTCATACACATGCACAGACACACACCCCTTATAGCAAATATTCAAAACTTATATGGCCATGTAGAAGATATTATAGTATTGCAGTCAGTTTTTCAAATCTAGAACTTAATACCCAGCTTGATACACAATCTAGAATGAGCCAAAAATGAACATGTATTCATACAGGCATAGTTGCAAATATAGATACTTTGTAGTCAAGAATTTTTAAAAGGTTAATGTATTCATTCTCAGACGGAGATGTGCCATTGAAAATGACATAAGCCTCCTGAGACCCAGAAAGCTGGGAATCTTACAAAAGAGAGAGGCAAAAGGAGTTTTATAATGTAGGTAAAGTCAAAGTTGACAGTTGTTTGGCAGGTCTATATAATAACCAGTAAGACTGAAGCAGCGAAGACGAAAAGGTATTTCTAAGGGTCACTGGGTTAAAGGGGTCAGAGAGAGAGAGTCTCAGGCTGGGTCCAGCAAATGAATTAAAAATGCTAACTCTGGCACAAAGACAGAAATATAGATCAATGGAACAGAATAGAAAGCCCAGAGATAAACCAATGAACCTATGGATACCTTATCTTTGACAAAGGAGGCAAGGATATACAATGGAAAAAAGACAGCCTCTTTAACAAGTGGTGCTGGGGAAACTGGTCAACCACTTGTAAAAGAATGAAACTAGAGCACTTTCTAACACCATACACAAAAATAAACTCAAAATGGATTAAAGATCTAAATGTAAGACCAGAAACTATAAAACTCCTAGAGGAGAACATAGGCAAAACACTCTCCGACATAAATCACAGCAAGATCTTCTATGACCCACCTCCCAGAATATTGGAAATAAAAGCAAAAATAAACAAATGGGACCTAATGAAACTTAAAAGCCTTTGCACAACAAAGGAAACTATAAGTAAGGTGAAAAGACAGCCGTCAGATTGGGAGAAAATAATAGCAAATGAGGAAACAGACAAAGGATTAATCTCAAAAATATATAAGCAACTCCTGAAACTCAATTCCAGAAAAATAAATGACCCAATCAAAAAATGCGCCAAAGAACTAAGCAGACATTTCTCCAAAGAAGACATCTAGATGGCTAACAAACACATGAAAAGATGCTCAACATCACTCATTATCAGAGAAATGCAAACCAAAACCACAATGAGGTACCATTACACGCCAGTCAGGATGGCTGCTATCCAAAAGTCTACAAGCAATAAATGCTGGAGAGGGTGTGGAGAAAAGGGAACCCTCTTACACTGTTGGTGGGAATGCAAACTAGTACAGCCACTATGGAAAACAGTGTGGAGATTTCTTAAAAAATTGGAAATAGAACTGCCATATGACCCACCACTTCTGGGCATACACACCAAGGAAACCAGATCTGAAAGAGACACGTGCACCCCAATGTTCTTCGCAGCACTGTTTATAATAGCCAGGACATGGAAGCAACCTAGATGCCCATCAGCAGACGAATGGATAAGGAAGCTGTGGTACATATAAACCATGGAATATTACTCAGCTGTTAAAAAGAATTCATTTGAATCAGTTCTAATGAGATGGATGAAACTGGAGCCCATTATACAGAGTGAAGTAAGCCAGAAAGATAAAGAACATTACAGCATACTAACACATATATATGGAATTTAGAAAGATGGTAATGATAACCCTATATGCAAAACAGAAAAAGAGACACAGAAGTACAGAACAGACTTTTGAACTCTGGGGGAGAACGTGAGGGTGGGATGTTTCGAAAGAACAGCATGTATATTATCTATGGTGAAACAGATCACCAGCCCAGGTGGGATGCATGAGTCAAGTGCTCGGGCCTGGTGCACTGGGAGGACCCTGAGGAGTCGGGTGGAGAGGGAGGTGGGAGGGGGGATCGGGATGGGGAATACGTGTAACTCTGGCTGATTCATATCAATGTATGACAAAACCCACTGGAAAAAATAAAATAAAATAAAAATAAATAAAAATGCTAACTGACTTACTAGGGGAGAAGCACTTTAAGTCAACCTAAATTAAAATGAATATTTTAAGGAAAAATGAGAGATCCTTAGTGGTAAACTATCCAAAGAACTCATGCTTACTGCACAGCGATATGTATTTCAATAACTAAAATGAGACTGTTAGTGGGAAAAAAAAAAAAGTGATGGAAGGATGTTTTAATGTCCCAAAGATCCCAGAGAAACTTGGAAATCTGACTTAGCCTTACAGAGTAACTTTAGCTATCTATGAGAAAAAAAATAAAAATAAAGATTATTTCTGATTCCATTCTACAACCCTGGCTTATTTCATGTAAAGACTACAGTAGAATTTCTGTGTGCTACAGAGTGTTACAAAGAGTGTGAAACTCCTCATACATGCCGTTTTGAGGTCATTGGACAGAAATCAGAAGCATGGCTGAATCAGTGGGAGAGAACGAGGTGAGATTCCATTTGATGACAAGGTTTGTAGGAACTGTTGCCCACTTCTTAAAAGAGTTAGATCTGTATTTTTGAAAATCATTGAAATCAAGGGACCAGAATTGCAATAGGGTTACATCATTATTTACTAAGGGCTTCCTTAGTGGCTCAGATGGTAAAGTGTCTGCCTGCAGTGCGGGAGACCCGGATTCGTTCCTGGGTTGGGAAGATCCCCTGGAGAAGGAAACGGCAACCCACTTCAGTACTCTTGCCTGGGAAATTGCATGGACGGAAGATCCTGGTGGGCTACAGGGGGTCGCAAAGGGTCAGACATGACTGAGTGACTTCACTTTAAACTTTAAACTTTATTATACACTAACCTCAGAAGGAGCCTCCATTATCACTCTTTGCTCCTGAAACAATGGACATAAATTTAAAGCAAATTGAAAAGGACAACGACACATTTTTATAAATTAGGCAACCAACTTGGAGACTCATTACTACAATAGGAGGCAGTCCAGTGGTTAAGAATTCACACTTCCAATTCAGTGGGTATTGGTTTGGTACCTGACCAGGGAACTAAGATCTCACATGCTGCACAGTATGGTCAAATAAACAAGTAAGAGATCCAATGATAAAGTACAAGTTAGAGAAATTTTGTGGGGTTAGGGGTGTTTTGAGCTTCCCAGGTGGCACAACCCACCTGCCAATGCGGAAGACATAAGGGACTCAGGTTCAATCCCTGGGTTAGGAAGATCTCCTGGAGAAGGGCAATGCAAACCACTGTGATAGTCTTGCCTGGAAAATCCCATGGACAGAGAAGCCTGGCAGGCTACAGTTCATAGAGTCACAAAAAGTCAGAAACAATTGAAGCGACTTAGCACACACACAGGGGTGTTTTAGCCATAGGAGGTGCTAGAGGTAAGTAAGAAATTCTGGGGACATGGCTAAACTTCAAGATTGTTGTCAAGTTGATAATCATTTGCACACTTCCCTTTATGCCATTTTCTGTTTTAATAGATAAAGGCCTACAAATAAGCTTGTGTAATTGATATTTGGTCAAGATAAAAAATTATGTATGTATGTATGTATGTATGTGGGGCTGCCTGGTGGCTCACAATATGTTATTTATTATGAAATTTTGTGTGGCAAAATAATGCATAATATCTAATATTCTATTAATATTTGTATATTATATAACTATACCTGTATCTATAAACTTTTAAAAATCCTATAGAAGCCTATTAGATCAACCAGCCAATCCTAAAGAAGCCTGAAGATCAAACCAGTCAATCCTAAAGGGAATCAATCCTGAATATTCATTGGAAGGACTGACACTGAAGCTGAAGCTCCAATACTTTGGCTACCTGATGTGAAGAGCTGAATCACAGAAAAATGCAGGAGGAGAAGGGCATGACAGAGGAGGAGATGGTTGAATAGCATCACTGACTCAACAGGCATGAGTTTGAGCAAACTCCAGGAGTTGGTGATGGACAAGGAAGCCTGGCGTGCTGCAGTCTGTGGAGTTGCAAAGAGTCAGACACAATTGAACCGCTGAACTGAACTGATAGAAGCCTGAAATTTTATACTGATCAGTCATGCTGACATCAGTTGAAATACAAAAGAATAGAAAGATACATAATTGTAAACAATCTAATGGATGAAATAAAACTGATACATGATTACATAAATGCTGTACTTAAACATTGATGTTATGCACAAAAGTGTTTGAAATAAGATTTTACTTTATACAGATCTATTCTGTGTCTGGCCCACATTTTTATAAGTTTTCTCTATATACTTATTTGCAATAATTTAGGAAGAAATATATATACATATATCAGCAAGTGTTAAGAAGAAGCAATGTGATAAAAATAAATAATGATTATAAAGGGCTTTATGAAGTCTTGTATCCCATGCCCTGCTTCCATGGAGGCCCCCTCTTTTCAGAACCAACTTCCCTTCCATCTGCAGGAGAGTCATTCAGTAGAACTTAAAATAAAGCCCTGGATAGAGTCCTTGTATTCTCTCTTCTGGGATATTTAGGACATTCTCCCTGTGAATATAATCCCAACATTTCCCAACTGTGACCCCCTTTGGGCAGTCAGTGTTTTAGGAAAGCTTTGCCTTGTGTAGGACATTGATTTTCATCAATTGTCCTGGAGCTTATGTAAGCTAAATGAGACATTTTTATTGCTATTGTTCAGTTCCTCAATTATGTCTGACTCTTCGTGATCTCATGAACTGCAGCACACCACGTTCCCTGTCCTTCACTATGACCTTGAGTTCGCTCAAACTCATGTCAATTAGGTTGGTGATGCCATCCACCTATCTCATCCTCTGTCATCCCCTTTTCCTTCTGCCCTCAATCTTTCTCAAAAATGAGCCAGCTCTTCACATCAGGTGGCCAAAGAATTGGCATTTCAGGTTCAGCATCAGTCCTTCCAGTGAATATTCAGGGTTGACTTCTATTAGGATTGACTGGTTTGATTTCCTTGCAGTCCAAGAGACTCTTCAGACTCATGTCCAGCACCACAATTTGGAAGCATCAATATTCAGTGCTCAGCCTTCTTTATAGTCCAACTCTCACAACTGTACATAACTACTAGAAAAAAAGAACATAGCTTTGACTATATAGATCTGTTGGCAAAGTGATGTCTCTGCTTTTTAATACACTGTCTAGGTTTGTCATAGCTTTTCCTCTAAGGGGTAAAAGTCTTTTAATTTAGTGGCTGCAGTCACTGGCTGCAGTGATTTTGGAGTATAAGAAAATAAAATCTGCCACTATTTTCACTCTTTCCCCAACTATTTTCCATGAAGTGATGGAACCAGATGGCATCATCTTGGTTTACTGAATGTTGATTTTTAAGCCAGCTTTTTCACTATCTTCTTTAATGCTCATCAAGAGACTCTTTAGTTACTTTTCACTTTCTGCCATAAGTGTGCTGTCATCTGCATATCTGACATTGCTGATATTACTCCTGGCAATCTTGATTCCAGCTTGAGCTTCACCCAGCCTGGCATTTGGCACGATGTACTCTACATATAAGTTAAATAAGCAGGGTGACAATATACTCCTTTCCCCATTTGGAACCAGTCCTTTGTTCCATGTCCAGTTCTAACTGTTATTTTTCTCCTACATACATGTTTCTCAGGACACAGATAAGGCAGTCTGTTATTCCCATCTCTTTAAGAATTTTGCAGTTTGTTGTGATCCACATAATCAAAGACTTCAGCATCATCAATTAAATAGAAGTAGATATATTTCTGGAATTTCCTTGCTTTCTCTATATTCCAACTGATGTTGGCAATTTGATCTCTGGTTCCTCTTCCTTTTCTAAATCCAGCTTGTACATCTGAAAATTATTTGTTTATGTGCTGTGAAGCCTAGCTTGTAGGATTTTGAGCATTTCCTTTCTATCATGTGAAATGATTACAATTGTATGGTAGTTTGAACATTCTTTGGCATTGGCATTTTGGGGAATGTAATGAAAACTGGCCTTTACCAGTCCTGTGGCCACTGCTGAGTTTTCCAAATTTGCTGTGATATTGAGTACAGCACTTTTACAGCATCATTGTTTAGTATTTTAAGTAGCCCAGCTGGAATTCCATCACCTCCACTAGCTTTTTTTGCAGTAATGCTTTCTAAGGCCCCATTTGACTTCACACTCTAAGATGTCTGGCTCTAGATGAATGACCACACCATCATGATTATCCAGGTCATTAAGAGCCCTTTGGTATAGTTCTTCTGTGTATTCTTGCCACCTCTTCTTAATCTGTCCTGCTTCTGATAGATCGTTTCCTTTTCTTCCCTTATTGTGCCGATCTTTGCATCAAATATTCCCTCATATCTCTGATTTTCTTGAAGATATCTGTAGTCTTTCTCATTCTATTTTTTTCCCTCTATTTCTCTGCATTGTTCATATAAGAAGGCTTTCTTTTCTCCCCTTTCTAGTTTCTGGAACTCTGCATTCAGTTGTGCTTATCTTTCTCTTTCTCTTTTACCTTTTGCTTCTCCTCTTTCCTCATCTATTTGTAAGGCCTCCTCAGACAATCACTTTGTCTTCTTGCATTTCTTTTTCTTGAACATGGCTTTGTCACTACCTCCTGTACAATGTTATGAACCTCCATCCATAATTCTTCAGGCACTCTATCAGATCTAATCCCTTGAATATATTTGTCACCTCCATTGTATGATCATATGGGATTTAAGTCATACCTGATTGGCCTAGTGGTGTCCCCTACTTTTTACAATTTAATTCTGATGTTTGCAGTTAGGAGCTCAAAATCTGAGTCACAGTCAGCTTCAGGTCTTGTTTTTGCTGAATCTTTGGAGCTTCTCCATCTTCAGCTGCAAAGAATGTAATCAGTCTGATTTTGGTGCTGATTATCTGGTGATGCTCATGTGTAAAGTCATCTCTTGTGTTGTTAGAAGAGAGTGTTTGCTATGAACAATGTGTTCTATTAGCAAAACCCTACTAGCTTTTGCCCTGCTTCATTTTGTACTGAAGGACCAAACTTGCCTGCTGCCCCAGTTCTTGACTCCCTAGTTTTTCATTACAATTCCCTATGGTGAAAAGGACATCTTTTTTTTTGTTGTTGTTCTTGTTGTTATTTGTTCTAGAAAATCTTGCAGTTTTTCATAGAATGGTTCAACTTCAGTTTCTTTGGCATTAGTGGTTGGGGCATAGACTGGATTACTATGGTATTGAACGGTTTTCCTTGGAAACAAACCTAGATCATTCTGTCATTTTTGAGACTGCATCCCAGTACTGCATTTCAGACTCTTTTGTTGGCTATAAGGACATCTATTTCTTTGAAAGGATTCTTGCCCACAGTAGCAGATATAATGATCATCTGAATTAGATTTGCCAATCCCTTCCATTTTAGTTTACTGATTCTTAAAATGTTGATATTCACTCTTGCCATCTCCTGCTTGACCACTCCCAAATTACCTTGATTCATAGACATAACATTCCAGGTCTATGCAATATTATTCTTTACAGCATTGAACTTTGCTTTCACCACTAGACCCATCCAAAGCTGAGCATAGTTTCTGCTTTGGCTCAGCCTCTTCATTCTTTCTGGAGTGTTTCTTCATTCTACCCCAATGGCATATGGGGCACCTACAGACATGGGGGGCTTATTTCCAAGTGTCTCTCTCTCTCTCTCTTGTTTTTTTTTTTAACCTTTTTATGCTGTTCATGATGTTCTCAAGTCAAGAATATTGAAGTGGTTTGCCGTTCCTTTCTCCGGTGGACCACGTTTTATCAGCAATCTCCACCATGGCCCATCCTTTCTTACTGGCCCTGCACAGTGTGGGTCATAGCTTCATTCAGTTACACAAAGCTGTAATCCATGTGATTATTTTGGTTAGCTTTCTGTGATGTGGTTTTCATTCTGGAGACTGTGGGATTATAGTTCTTGATTCTTCTGTCTGTACACTGGTGAATAAGGATAAGAGATCTTTGAAAGACTTGTAAAGTATCTCTTTAGTTGACTACTGAGGAGAATATAGAGCAATCTCCTCAGCATTGCCTGGATCCAGAAATATTTCACTGATACTTTGCTGTGGCCTTCCCTTACATATTGACTCTACAAATCTCGACATTTGAATCATCATTTGAATCTGTTCCCTCTTCCCTATTTCTAGATCTTAAATATTAACTCAAGCTACCCCTCATGTGAATAACCATAATAGCCTCCTTATTAGCCTCTATTTCCAGTCTTTTTATAATGCTTTTATTGACTTGTGTCAATAAAACCTGTCAAATGAAAAAAAAATCAAGTATGGTAAGATAAAAGTCTGATTATGTTCCTCTACTACTGAAAATAACCATGGCCTATGGAATTCTTAGGCTTTGCTCAAAGCTCTCCTCTCATGATATGAATTTTATCTAATATCTCACCAGTTTCTTAACCATATCCTTTGTTTAACTGCTGTAAACTAGTCAATGTTTACCAAACATATAGAACATTCCTAACATTCTTCTTTTGCTTAGAATTTCTACTCGTCAGTTGTATTTTCTAAAGATGGCCTCCACATAATACATGCTCATCTGCAATGTGACCTTGCAGCTCCTCCATCAAGCAATGGATTCTATATCACCACCTAGTCTATCTGGCTGCTAAAACAGCCTAATTTTTGACAACTTTGACAAATAGAGTATGGCAGAATTAAATTTTCTAATACCCCATGGGACTTCACTGGTGGCTTGAATGGTAAAGAATCTGTCTGCAATGCAGGAGATCCAGCTTCAATCCCTGGGTTGGGAAGATGCCCTGATGAGGGAAATGGCTACCCACTCCATCACTCTTGCTGGAGAATTCCATGGACAGAGGAAACCAGTCTATGGGATGGCAAACAGTCAGACATGACTGGGCAACTACTACTATGGGTCTTTGTTAGTTTCTCTTGTATTGTTATATGTACCAAATGCTACAATTACATATATTTGTCTTATTTACCTAATAGAGTGCAAACATCTTGAGAACAGGGACTATGATGTTCATCTTTGCATATTTCAAGGAATATAGAAAAATGCCTTGGCTTTATTGGGTTCTAAATGAACATTTATCACATGAATTAGTGAATTTTGACACATATGATATTGTTGTTTATTGTTTATATTGTTATTTATTGTTCATTTATTCTTCTTTTCATAGACATTTGGATTTTTTTTTTTTTTTTTAGCTTTTCTTTTGACAGCAAATAGTTGTTAATATTTTGGTACTATTAGAAGGAAAGCTGCTATGAACAAATGTTTTTTATAGCCAAATGTGTAAACTTATTTTTTGACATATAAATAAGAATGAAATTACTGACTCATGAAAAAGGAAAATGCTTAGTTTTTGTAAGTAATAACCAAGAGATTTCCAAAGCGTTTTCTATAATCAATTTATTCTCCCACCTACAATCTTCCACATTTATGGTAATGCATAAAATTGTCAACTTTAAAATTTTTATTTATCGTGGGATGTGTAGCAATATTTCACTGTGATAAGACTGATTTTATAACTTTATTGCCCATTTGTAGATTTTCTTTAGTTAGTATATTTTCCAGAGTTGTATATACTACGTAAACTATGTTTTTTCATTCCTTCTTTGTTTGTGGTGGTTCTTTAAATTTTTGGATATTAATCTTTTCTCACATTTAAATTTCAAATTTCTTCTCCCAATCTGTAACTTGCTGATTTCCAAGAACTGTATTTTGATGAATTTAATTTTTTAATTTATTTCCAGTTGGAGCATAATTGCTTTACAGTGTTGTGTTGGTTTCTGCTGTACAGCAGCATGAGTATTTTTCATTTCAAATTTATATCCTTCATAAAGTCATTTTAAAGTTTTTACTTTAATTGATTTTATTTATTTTGTTTTCTCATTATTTTATGATAGTTTTACTTAGCAAAATATAAAAATTATTTGAAATAAGGGCTAAATATTTTTATACATGTAAGTATATTTAATGTGAGGTAATATCTTCATCTCTGATTTGACCATGATTAATGAATAAGATCAATTCAATTCAAGCAAGAAACTTAGATTGATTATATTTCTCTAGTGCTAAATACTGGAGAAGGAAATGGCAACCCACTCCAGTATTCTTGCCTAGAGAATCCTGTGGACAGAGGAGCCTGGTGGGCTGCTGTCCATAGGGTTGCATGGAGTAGACACGACTGAAGAAATTTAGCTTGCTTGTATGCATTGGAGAAGGAAATGGTAACCCACTCAGTATTCTTGCTGGAGAATCCCAGGGTGGAGGATCCTGGTGGGCTATCTGTAGGATAGCACAGAGCTGGACATGACTGAAGTAACTTAGCAGCAGCAGCAGCAGCAGCAGCAGCAGTGCTAAATACATATACATTACTTAGCAAATAGCAAGTTAATGTCTCCTTTAAGAATTTTTTTCATTATGTTAGAAATAGCATTCCGTTTAGTTGATCTATCCATAGTTGTGAGTGGGGTATTAAAGTCTCCCACTATTATTGTGTTACTATTTATTTCAACTAAACAGAAAATTAACAAGGAAACACAAACTTTAAATGACACAATGGACCATCTAGACCTAATTGATATCTATAGGACATTTCACCCCAAAAACAATCAACTTCACCTTTTTCTCAAGTGCACATGGAAACTTTTCCAGAATAGATCACTTCCTTGGCCATAAACCTAGCCTTGGTAAATTCAAAAAAATTGAAATCATTCTAGTCATCTTTTCTGACCACAGTGCAGTAAGATTAGATCTCAATTACAGGGAAAAAAAAATATTAAAACTTCAAACATATGGAGGCTAAGTAACACGCTTCTGAATAACCAACAAATCATAGAAGAACTCAAAAAAGAAATCAAAATATGCATAGAAATGAATAAAAATGAAAACACAACAATCCAAAACCTATGGGACACTATAAAAGAGGTTCTAAGGGGAAGGTTCATAGCATTACAGGCTTACCTCAAGAAACAAGAAAAATGTCAAATAAATAACCTAACTCTACACATAAAGCAACTAGAGAAGGAAGAAATGAAGAACCCCAGGGTTAGTAGAAGGAACGAAATCTTAAAAATTAGGGCAGAAATAAATGCAAAAGAAACTAAAGAGACCATAGCAAAAATCAGCAAAACTAAAAGCTGGTTTTTTGAAAAAATAAACAAAATTGACAAATCATTAGCAAGACGCATTAAGAAACAAAGGGAGAAAACCAAATTAACAAAATTAAAAATGAAAATGGAAAGATCACGACAGAGAACACTGAAATACAAAGGATCATAAAAGACTGCTACCAGCAGCTCTATGCCAATAAAATGGACAACTTGGAAGAAGTGGAAAAATTCTTAGAAAAGTATAAATTTCCAAAACTGAACCAGAAAGAAATAGAAGATCTTAACAGGCCAATCACAAGCAAGAAAATCGAAACTGTAATCAGAAATATTCCAGCAAACAAAAACCCAGGACCAGTAGGATTCACAGCTGAATTCTACCAAAATTTAAAGAAGAGCTAACACTCATCTTACTCAAACTCTTCCAGAAAATTGCAGAAGAAGGTAAACTTCCAAACTCATTCTATGAGGCCACCATCAGCCTAATTCCAAAACCAAAGATGCCACAAAAAAAGAAAACTACAGGCCAATATCACTGATGAAAATAGGTGCAAAATCCTTAACAAAATTCTAGCAAACAGAATCCAACAACATATTAAAAAAAAAATCATACATCATGACCAAGTGGGATTGAGCCCAGGAATGCAAGGATTCTTTAATATCCGCAAATCAATCAATGTAATACACCACATTAATAAATTGAAAGATAAAAAACATATGATTATCTCAATAGATGTAGAAAAATCCTTTGACAAAATTCAGCATGCATTATGATAAAAACTCTCCAGAAAGCAGGAATAAAGGAATATACCTCAACAAAATAAAAGCTATATATGACAAACCCACAGCAAGCATTACCCTCAATGGTGAAAAATTGAAAGCATTTCCCCTGAAAGCAGGAACAAGACAAGGGTGCCCACTCTCCCCACTACTATTCAACATAGTTTTGGAAGTTTTGGCCACAGCAATCAGAGCAGAAAAAGATGTAAAAGGAAACCAGATAGGAAAAGAAGAAGTGAAACTCTCGCTGTTTGCAGATGACATGATCCTCTACATAGAAAACCCTAAAGAGTCTACCAGAAAATTACTAAAGCTAATCAACGAATATAGTAAAGTTGCAGGATATAAAATTAACACACAGAAATCCCTTGCATTTCTATATACTAACAATGAGAAAAGAGAAAGAGAAACTAAGGAAACAATACCATTCACCATTGCAACAAAAAGAATAAAATACTTAGGAGTATATCTACCTAAAGAAACAAAAGACCTATACATAGAAAACTATAAAACACTGATGAAAGAAATCAAAGAGGACACAAACAGATGGAGAAATATACTGTGTTCATGAACTAGATGAATCAATATTCTCAAAATGGCTACACTACCCAAAGCAACCTATAGATTCAGTGCAATCCCTGTCAAGCTACCAACGGTATTTTTCACAGAACTAGAACAAATAATTTCACAATTTGTATGGAAATACAAAAAAACCTCGAATAGCCAAAGTAATCTTGAGAAAGAAGAATGGAACTGGAGGAATCAACCTGCCTGATTCAGGCTCTACTACAAAGCCACAGTCATCAAGACAGTATGGTACTGGCACAAAGACAGAAATATAGATCAATGGAACAGAATAGAAAGCCCAGAGATAAATCAATGAACCTATGGACAACTTATCTACAAAGGAGGCAAGAATATACAATGGAAAAAAGACAATCTCTTTAACAAGTGGTGCTGGGAAAACTGATCAACCACTTGTAAAAGAATGAAACTAGAACACTTTCTAACACCATACACAAAAATAAACTCAAAATGGATTAAAGATCTAAACTTAAGACCAGAAACTTTAAAACTCCTAGCGGAGAACATAGGTAAAACACTCTCCAACATAAATCACAGCAGGATCCTCTATGACCCACCTCCCAGAATATTGGAAATAAAAGCAAAAATAAACAAATGGGACCTAATGAAACTTAAAAGCTTTTGCACTACAAAGGAAACTATAAGTAAGGTGAAAAGACAGCCCTCAGATTGGGAGAAAATAATAGCAATTGAGGAAACAGACAAAGGATTAACCTCAAAAATATACAAGCAACTCCTGCAGCTCAATTCCAGAAAAATAAATGACCCAATCAAAAAATGGGCCAAAGAACTAAACAGACATTTCTCCAAAGAAGACATACAGATGGTTAACAAACACTTGAAAAGATGCTCAACATCACTCATTACCAGAGAAATGCAAATCAAAACCACAATTTTGTACCATTACACGCCAGTCAGGATGGCTGCTATCCAAAAGTCTACAAGCAATAAATGCTGGAGAGGCTGTGGAGAAAAGGGAACCCTCTTATACTGTTGGTGGGAATGCAAACTAGCACAGCCGCTATGGAGAACAGTGTGGAGATTTCTTAAAATACTGGAATTAGAACTGCCATATGACCCAGCAATCCCACTTCTGGGCATACACACCGAGGAAACCAGATCTGAAAGAGACACATGCACCCCAATGTTCATCACAGCACTATTTATAATAGCCAGGACACGGAAGCAACCTAGATGCCCATCAGCAGATGAATGAATAAGGAAGCTGTGGTACATATACACCATGGAATATTACTCAGCCATTAAAAAGAATTAATTTGAATCAACTCTAAGGAGATGGATGAAACTGGAGCCCACACAGAATGAAGTAAGCCAGAAAGATAAAGACCAATACAGTTATACTAGTGCATATATATGGAATTTAGAAAGATGGTAACGATAAACCTATATGCAAAACAGAAAAAGAGACACAGATATACAGAACAGAATTTTGGACTCTGTGGGAGAAGGCAAGGGTGGGATATTTGGAGAGAACAGCATCAAAACATGCATATTGTCTAGGGCGAAACAGATCACCAGCCCAGGTTGGATGCATGAGACAAGTGTTCGGGCCTGGTGCACTGGGAAGACCCAGAGGAATCAGGTGGAGAGGGAGGTGGGAGGGGGAATCAGGATGGGGAATACATGTAAATCTATGGCTGATTCATGTCAATGTATGAGGAAAACCACTACAATATTGTAAAGTAATTAGCCTCCAACTAAAAAACATACACGGAAAAAAAAAAAAGAATCATTAAAACATAAAAAAAAAAATAAGAAGAAGAAATCACATTCCATGTTTTCACCCTAGTTTTGTTTTTAGCAGCAAATTTTTCTTGTGGTCTCAGATTCCCTCCTTCACTCTTTGCTTGGATTTAGTTGTAGTAGATTTTGTTCTCTACAGCTGTTGCTCATTAAGTACATCTACAGTGGAACTTTCTTTGCTCTTTCCCAAATGGCATGTTTTGATCTTGGCACTTCCTACAGGGCGAACTAAATGTCTATTTGTTGAGCATATAATGGATGTTACTTTTGATAATAAGAAACATTTTAAATGTTGGTTACATTTTCATGTACAGATTAAACTAATTTTAGAAAAAATATATGTATATCTATTAATTTTTCTCAAAATTCGTCAATTTATGTTGCTTATATTGAGTTAGAGTGGGTTATATAAGGATGTATCAGATGTAGGTATAAACTCTTTTAATGCATATGATATGTACATCTATTACACATTAATTTTTTTCCCAAAATTTCAAAATGTGGCCTAGATGGTTTATCTATCTATCTATCTATATTAGGAAACTACTCAAAAATGCACAATTGGGAGGAACTCAGGCTCTTATAAGAGTCTACTCATGATCCCAGCATGCATCCCTAAAGTTTGAACCCTGACAGGAATAGGCCTATTATAGATAGAAGTTAAAATTTTTATTGTGACTTTGCTGTTTCAGTAAAATTACATTAAGGTACCTCTTCACCTTAGAATATTGGAAAGGCTTGTCTATTAGCCAGATCATTCTGTGCTAACACTTCTTTCCTTTTCAATAAAAGTATCAGAATTCCAATAAAAATTTCTATCGACATTTTTCCTATGAATGATTTTTATGCAATCTCAAGGAAAGAATCAATGTAACAGGTCTGTTTCATTCATTTCTTGCCTCTGCCATAGCCTTGATAGTGACCTTGTCAAACTTTGAGAACTAAACAATGGAAATGCTCACATCACTGGGTAGTGATATTATTTTATATACTGGCAAGGGGTAGGGCAAAGTGAAAGATGTCATCACCATACTGAAAGGAAACTTTACATTTCATGATATGCACCTGCTGCCTGACTTGAGGTCTGTATGGTAGATTTGTGACTGACTACCTTTAGGGTCTTTCCTGGACAATAATATCTCTTGAAAGTCCCTGAAGTTCACAGTTGAAGAAAAAGCTTGTTTGTGCAATGCATGCTAAATGACAAGAGATCGTGTAACTGACATTTCTAACCTTCTAATTTTCCTGTTATTCTTGCCCTGTATCCCTTGCTGTAATAAAATTTAGCCATGAGTATAATTTTATGTTAAGCCATGTAGGTCCTTCCAGCTAGTCACCAAAGTGGTAGTTAGGACTGCCAAAAACTGCTGAGAGCAATAGGTCTTTTAATGCATGCATTTTTAATATTTTATTACAATTTCATGTGAATTGATACTTTCAATTTTAATACATTAAGAAAACTAAGCATATTGAAGTTTCTATAGTAATTAAATGTTTTTTTCTCTTTTTATTTTGTTGATTCTATTTTACTGCTTCTGAGTGAATCAATGTCCATTTTACACTATAACATCTGTCTATAATGAATAAAATTAATTTGAAATATATATATATTGCCAAAGCTACTCTGAGCCTATTACTAACTATGGAAAAATCATTCATTAGAACACTAGTGGCCCAACATCATAGTTTATATCTTTTCCCAAAATATATATTTAAAACAAGATGAGCTTAGCATCTCTCAACATGGAATTTAACTCCATTTCTATTTCTTTTTAGTTGTGTCATTTAGAAGAGTAAAATAAACAAAATTATCTAACTTAAAAGCTATTGTCAGAATTAAATTAGGCCATGTATAAAATAATGCACAAAGTACAACATGCATGTAGACTATCAAGAAAGAATATCCATGGTATTTTTAAATGAAGAAGTTCTAAATAATTTACGTCTCATGAGACAGTTGTAAATTGATTTTAAATTTCAGTTTTAGTTTTGAGTTGTCTGTTGCTATCATAGTTTTAAAAATTGTCTTTTACCATATTAACCTTGTATCCTATGACCTTGATGAATTCACATGGTATGTCCAATAGGTGTTTATCAATGCCTTAGGATTTTTCACATAAACAAACCTCTAGTTCAATGTTGAACAAGAGTTGTGACAATGAGAATCCTTGACTTACTTCTGATCTTATCAGGAAAGAGTTCAATATTTCACCATTAAATATGATGCTAAAGATAAATTTATCTTAAAATGCCCCTTATTGGATTGAAGAAGTTTCATCTCCTCCCAGTCTGTTCAAAGTTGTTTTCAAAGGTATTGATTTTTTTTTCTTTTTCTTTCTTTCTTTCTTTTTTTTTTTTTGGTGATCGGGGGGGTGAGTACTATTAGGTTGATCATAAGGTTTTTCTTCTTTACCCTGTTAATAGGGTGAACTACACTGATTGATTTTTTAGAGTTAGTACAGCTTTTCATTCTTTAGACAGAGCCTACTGGGGAAATACATTATAGTTTTCTATATATTGCTGCTGCAATTTATATGAAACTGTTTTTCTTTAGAATAGAACTACTTCACAAGAATATTTATTTTATGACAAGTATATGTTGATTTCAGAGCTTCAAGTGACAGCATTATCTTTCATGCAGTCTGTTAGTTTATTTTCTTATATTTTCCAGCATAAAGCTGACTATCTTTTCTAGGAGGTAAATTGGTTTCTATAAAGTAGCTTAAGAGCTTCCTTACAGATTTGTAGAAAACTTTAGTTTGAAGCTGCTATGTTGACATTAGAAATTAAGCTCACTGCAAGTGCTATTTCAGGCCAAATTACGGGCTTGGGATTTGTGAAGATAAACTGAGTAATGTCACCTGGTAATATGGGTCTTTAAAGAGTAGCACTTGCTTTTTTCATTGAGATTGCAGTTTATTTGTGTGCTCCACATTTTTCACTAAAAGTAAAAATTATTTCTTGCCACTAGAAGTATAAACAAACATATAAAGTTTATTTCCATATTTTAATTGATTTATTTTGGCAAGTCAAATACCCTTAACTACTTATAAAAACAACACCAAATATTATTTTTCATTAAAGATATAAGATTATAGTCTTGTGATAAAAAATGAAATTTACTTATCTCATCAAACATGTATCAAGCATATATAATGTGCAACACAGTGGACAAAGACCTCTAAGGAGCAATAAACAATGGAAAAGATGCAAAGAACCCGTAGTGGTGTTTTTTTAATTAAAGTATAATTTTCACGAGATTAAAATCACGACTCATGAACATATAAAATGTTCAAATGTCAAAATTTTAATTTAACTCATTAATTAATGAGAGAACTGGTAAGATGCTTCAAAAAGCATTTCTGAAGTAATGACATACAGGTAATTTTATGTTAAGATCACTACATTAGAGGAGAAAAAAAACAGTTAAAATTCAAAGGGGAAATAATATTTTGGGGGTTATCTTTCCTCCCAAATAGAAATTGATTTTTCTAAAGAAAACCTACAAGTTAAATTCTACTTATCTGAAGTCTAGGATCATGGGTAAACAGTGAATTTAACCATTTACATTCCTGTAGATAATGCTTTGCTTTCATATGAAAAATGTGCTGCCTACATTTTCCCCCACTTTCAAGGTTTAGATAGTTTCCCATGCATAGATAAAAACAATGGATATATATTATACTTACCAACTGTTAAACTATGAAAAAGCATTTAAAGATACATTTTGTGGAATATTCAGATGAGGAAAGCATAAGTTGGCATTTAGGAATAGTATAATACCAATTGGCAGAAATGTGGAATGGGTAGAGAAGAGAACAGAAAAAGGCAAAGAATTGACTCAAAAATACAGAAACAAGAAGGCATGGATGTATTTCAAAGCAGCAAGGACTCAAATTTGCTTGCATCCCGGGAGGCCTGGAAGAGAATAGCAAGTTATAAAGGATGAGAAGACAGTTTTTGAGATTAGAATCTGTCAGGTTAAATATTTTTTTTTACTTTTCTTGGTAGGTCAGGAGGATCCATGAAAGCTTTGTCACCTGGATAAAACAATATGCTCTTGAAGAAGAACAAACTAGCAATAACATGTTTTCTAGGACCTGAGAGACTATACAAATGGCCAACAGTAAGAATGTGTGTATGGTAATAGAACTCTGATCCACAATTGGCAGCAGCCAACCAGTGAGCCAACCAATATTCTCTAGTGACAGACCCAGGAAGACAACCTGCTATCTGTAAGTCAGATTTAATAAATTAAAAAAAAAAAAAACAAGCAAACAATAATCCCTCTAACAACTAGCCCCAAAGTGGCAAGGACCTTACAACTTCCCTTATTTTTGCCCCTGCTTCCAACTTAGGAAGAGAAAGCAGAGAAAGCCAAAAATACACTCCTAATCAATCACACAGAACATCTCACATCTAGTTGTCCTCATATAGCTACTCCATACTAACAGCACCCTTTCAGGACATTTATGAAACCTTCCTCTTTTATCCACTATAAAGCTTTCCCACTCCTCTGCCTGCCTTTGATTATCTGCTAAAATTCAAGTGATGGTGGCTGACTTGTATACTATTAAAAACTGGAGAAATAGATTTTGCTTGTTCTCATTTGAGTGTTATTTTCACAAAATGTACAATTAAAATTAAAGATTCATTTTAAAATAATCAATTTATTGAAATAGCATACTTTTATCCACCTAGCATGAGTTGGGTCTCTCAGTAAGCCAGGCACTTTGTCGCACAATACAGATACAAAAAAAAAAAAAAAAAAAAAATGTACACTCTTGTTCTCAGAAAGCCTCCATCTTGTGTGGGGAAGAAGCAAGTAAATATACATTACACTATTGTCAAAGACAAAGCTGAGCCTGAGGCAAATTTAACACATAATAAAATAAAATGCTCTTTCATAAGCATCAAGGGACACATCCACCATCATTTTCATTTCAGTAGAAATTATGGGTTTTAAAAAGGAGAGGAAATTGTATAGAGTAAAAAGAATACTGAAACCATCTATTAATGTGGAATGAAGATGTGGAGGAGACTTATTAATATGTAGTTGGTAGTCCTTGGTTGCTGGAAGGGGTAAGCCAGCAGTCTGGGGATATTTCAAAAGAGGAAGTTCAGTGTTAGGGGCTGAGGGTTTTCTGTAACTGGCCATTCTCCTGTAATAAGTCTAGTTGATGGAGTGTTTTCATGCAGTCTGTCATAATTTCATGATGGGTTGGAAATGGTGAGGGGACTGCTATGGCAGGCAATTTCTCATCATCATGTATTATGAGCCAAGTCCCTGATAGCTTTATAGAAAGAAATAATATGAATTTAAGAATAAACAAATTTAGTACTGTAAGTGGCATTACAAAAGGATGAAACTACAGAAGTGATCACTCCCAAAGTTCTTAAAGACCAGAGCACTTTCTTGTGTGTGAGTTACAATTTTTTTTGTGTATATCTATGTATGTGAACAGTTAAATATAAACGGAGACTTATTGCAAATAGTAAGAATTATTTATTTGAGTAAAATTGATTCAGATTGGGCAGCACTCAGTCTAGCAGGTAGTAAAGAACTCCAGGATTTGAACAAAATGATAAACATTTATAGGCATAAAGAAGCAGAACAAGGACATTATACCAGACAAAAACTTGGTCGTTTATGAAGAATTATTTTGCTTTCAGGAGCAGCAGGAGTCTATTAAGCAGATTTTATACCTGGTCCTGATCAGGCAACTCCTGATTTATTATTACAGATCTCATTTCTGGGAGAGCTGAAACTATAGTTAAGTTTTGGCTTGGTGACGTGAGGTTTAGTGTAAGTGACTTCAATTTGGACTTGTTTTCTTTTTTAACAATTTCCCCTTTCGATCATACTCTCAGCCTAACTGAGAGATGTTATAAAATTTAAAGCTTTAGTATTACTCCCAGCTATGACTCTGGAGTTCTTGCGTTTTTTTGCTGAATCTCAGTCTGGTATTTGTAAGTCATAATTTCAGATTCACATCTTCTTTCCTTTTCTGACATTCTAGTCTTAGAGTGATTGTTTAGCGGTCTGGCTGGAAAATGTGCATGTAAAGTTTTTGAGAGAAAACGACACACCAGGGAGACTACTACGATTATTATCAACAAGGTTATTCCCAATGTTTAGAGTGCACTTCAGAGTCGCCGTCCCTAAGACCCAAACCAATCAGAATCAAATGTCAAAAAAAGACCTCTCTCAGGCCAAAATGATAGTTTAGTGATTGTATATATACTGATTACAAACACCTCCTTGCTCACATAAAAAATGGTCTAAAGCTATTCCATTATCAAGAAAGAATTTAACCAAACAATCCTGGGATTTTTGTGATGTGGCTATTGTTTAAGCAGCCGATTCTGCAATATCTTCAGGAGTAGGGAGACAATCCTGGATGTCTCATTTGCTCTTATTCCTAACGCGGGGGGTAGGTATCTGACAGTGGAAGCTAGTTTTGACTCATGAGTACTTCTTGGTACTCCCTATTTGAGTCTATAGCATGAGGCTGGGAAAGTGACAGTGGAGGCTAGGATTCCTTTTTTTTTTTTTTTTTAATTGAGATATAGTTGATTTAGAATATTATGTTATTTTCAGGTGTATAGCATAGTGATTCAATTCTTTTATAGATTATACTCATTTAAAGCTATTATAAAATAATGTATTAATGAATGTATTTCCCTCTACCATATAATATGTCCTTATTACTTATCTATTTTGTGTATGGTAGCTTATATTTCTTAATTCCATACCCCATTCTGTCCCTCCCCTTCTTATCAGTGGTAGTCTCTAATTCGTTTTCTATTTGTGAGTCTGTTTGTTTTGGTTATATACAGTCTGTTTCTGTTTTGTTATATATTAATTTTGAGATATCTCCTCACACTTATCACAGTGGCTATCATCAAAAAGCCTACAAATAGCAAATGTTAGAGAGGGTGTAAACAAAAGGTAACCATTGTGAAGTGTTGGTGACATAATAAGTCACTATGAAAAAAGTATGGAATTTCCTCAAAAAACTGATGCAACGATTTCACTTATGGGTATGTATTTGAAAAAAAAGGAAACAGTAATTCAAAAAGATACATGTTTTCCAATGTTTATATTATTTATAATAAATGAGATATGAAAGCAACTTAAGTATCCATCAACATATGAATGAATAAAGAAGATACACAACAATGGAGTATTAATCATAAAAAAATGAAGATTTCCATTTACAACAACATCTATGAACCTAGAGGGTATTATTCTTAGTGAAATAAGTCAGAGTAATACAAATACTATATGCTATTACTTACATGAGACTAGTGAAATTTAGCTGTCTATAGACACATAGGTGGTTTTATTGTGATTACCCATGTCTTGTGTTCCTTTCTTTGTATAGAGGCTGGATATGAGGTTCCCTGCATTTGGAACTGTTAGGCAGAGGTAGAGAAATGGACTCCCAGAGTTAGAGAGGCTGACATGGTAGAGACAGGGCTGGGTAATCTTCCAGAGAAGCTGAGACATTGGGAATCAAGGAGACTTGTGACAGGCAGAACTCAAATTCAAGTCATTTGGGGGTTGAATTACTCTCCACTACACACAATGTCCTGAAATATATCAATGGCAGCATTATTTCCCCAAACCAGAGCAAGGCAAAAAGTGAACCAAAGACTCATAAGACCTTCATGGTGTAACAATTAGGAAAAATTATTCAGAGAGGGAAGGAAGATTAGAAAGAAATGTTCTTGATATAACATCCTGAAAGGAAGCAGCATATCTCATTGTGAACTACTGCTATTCTTTGTCAATTTAACTTTAAGGTCTCGAGCATTTTCACAGACCAGATTCAAGTAGTGAAAAATCTAATGAGAGTTTGTTAAAATAGACTTGACAAGGAAATTGGGTTATTCCTGTGACATGTAACATTTTTAAAGATAATAGCTGGCACTATGACTGATAAAATTTCAGGACATATTAGATTTTTAGGAATTTTATAAAATTTCTAGAATCCTTATATTAATAATATTTATATATTTAAATATAATCTAAGTATGCTTGCATCACATATTTGACAATGCTTCCCATGTAACTTAACATACAATAAGTCTAATTAGTTTAACAATTCTCTTTTATAAAGTGAGAGACAAATACTTTGAAACTTTCCACAGGCCTTCTGGGAAAACTCAAAATTACTTAGAAGTAAAAAAAATACTGATTTTAGGAGGCTGTCAAGGCATCAAAAAGCTTGAACATTTGATTAAATGGAATCATAGATTATTAGTAATACTTAATAATCTATTTAACCAAAGTGACAAAAGAAGATGTTAAAGGTAAATACAGAAGGTTACACAGTTGTGAACAAAACTTAGCTTTCTTAATACTGAGAAGACTGGTTTTTTGTAAGAAATCAAAGACCTGATCATGATAAATGAAGTAGAGAAAATTATTTTTATAAGACATAAAATCTTTGCTTACAAATTTCCTAAAAGATTAAAAACAAAAACAAACAAACAGAAATCACTTTCACAATTTCTTATCAAGAGATTAATAGTCAAATAATACCTTGTCCTTTTAAAAAAGAGAAAATCAATCCTAAAATTTATTCTTTAAAAACAAATAAATTAATTTCTATCTTATCCAGGTTGACCATACATACATTTAATTTTCACAAGTCTTCTACAGCCTTTTATGTAATATTTTATCCTAGTTTTATTGTATTTTTTATTATTTTAGAACAGTCATTTTGCTTTCCTTACCTACTTTTCATATATAATTGTTTTCTTTAATAATTTCTGTCATTTTCATTACATATATCAAGTGGAATCTTTAACTTTTAGAATCTTTTATTCCTAGTGAAGACTAAAGAGTGAGCAATTGTGGAACGTCTATTAAAACTACTATTCTCTTGAATGGCAAACTTTTTAATATGTTTTTATAATTTCTAGCTGTATATTATTTCTCATGGTAAGTTTTGAAATGTGACACAAGATATGCTAATTAATAAACCCAAATGTCTTTAGCTCCTTTATGATAAGACAAAAGTAGATAAATTTGGGTTTAATAATTAATGTTTTAGTATTTTATCTTATTTGGAAGTAATCTAGGTTTTTAGTAAGTACCCATCATTTAATCTATGTTAATATAACTAATGGACAAGGCAATGGCAACGCACTGCAGTACTCTTGCCTGGAAAATCCCATGAATGGAGGAGCCTGGTAGGCTGCAGTCTATGGGGTCACTAAGAGTCAGATACGACTGAGTGACTTTACGTTCACTTATCACTTTCATGCATTGGAGAAGGAAATGGCAACCCACTCCAGTGTTCTTGCCTGGAGAATCCCAGGGATGGTGAAGCCTGGCCGGCTGCCGTCTATGGGGTCGCACAGAGTCGGACATGACTGAAGCGACTTAGCAGCAGCAACAGCAGCAATATAACTAAATTTCAAATTACCGAAAACAAATTGGAAATTGTTTTAAAGTAGACTTGTTGTAAGGTACAATTATGGTTAAAAAGTTAATTTAGAAATGAACAAAATGTTGGAGTAGGAGGATGTGGAACTCACCTCCCCCCATGAACACAACAAAAATACATCTATATGTGGGAGAATTCTCACTGAAAACTAACTGGAGACTGGCAGAAGGACTTCTGTACAACCAAGGCTGTGAGAAAGATCCAGACAGAATTGTGTAGAAAGGGAAGAAAAGAAATCAGACTGGGATCCATGCCCCTGGGAAGGGACTCAGAAGTAAAGGGAGGCTATCCTGGGAGACATCCTCCCTGAGGAAGTGAGCTGTTTAAGGCACATACTGGGCATCCCAGCCCTATTCAACGCAGGAGCACTGCTTCCCTTGGCTAGTTGGGAGAGACATCAGGATGAACAGAAGGGCTGTGGGAAGCCTGAACTCCCCCTGTGAAGAATGCATGCTAATTTGCTTGATCCAGAAGCAGAGAAGAGAGGGTAAATTGAGATGGCACAAGTGGCTGGTCAGTTTCCCGTAATTTACCTGGTGTGTGTCCAACCCTGAGACAAGCCACTGCTCCAGCACCATCTATTTCAAGATGCAACTCCACACTGAGAAGAGGTCTGACCAACATGGCATCTGAGCAGGGCAGGGGCAGCTTATATGCTGCTGCTTATACAGAGAGCAAAAGGGAAAGGTACCAGTCTCTGTCTGGGGCTGGACTACTGCAGTCCACGTCCCAACCTATGCTGAGGCCAGCATAGGACCCTTCTGCCCTGTAGTGCATCTCCACATCAGGAAGACTGACAGAGGCTGAGGGAAAGCTCAGCTATTAGGGACAAAGGAAGCTCAGATCCAAGGGGGCATCTGAGCAGGGCAGGGCCGTTTATAACTCATGTTGCACAGATATCACATGAGGAGCCCAGGTCTCTGACCCCAGCTTGGCAGGAAGCAGTTCATGCTCAGACCCATGCCCAGTGACACCGTTTCTCTTGCTCCAGGATCACTCCCCTTTGGAGTGAAGTTGCAAGGGCTGAGAGTGGGGAGACAACACACACTTAAATGGAAAGCAGCCAGTTTGGGCCCAACCCTCAGGGCTTCCGACCCAGCAACTTAGGACCCGATTCCACCCACAATCAAATTGCCAACATGGTTGGATCATAGAAAAAACAAGGGAATTAAAAAAAAAAAAATCTTCTGCTTCATCGACTACACTAAAGCCTTTGACAGTGTGAATCATAACAAGCTGTGAAAAATTCTTAAAGAAATGGAATATCATATCACTTTACCTGTCTCCTGAGGAACCTGTATGTGGGCGAATAGGTAACAGAACTGGAAATAGAACAACAGACTGGCTCAAAATTGGGAAAGAAGTATGTCAAGGCTGTATATTGTCACCCTGCTTATTTAATTTATATTCAGAAATGCATATAAGAAGATTTCATACATCATGTGAAATGCTGGTCTGCATGAAGCACAAGCTGGGGTCAAGATTGCTGGGAGAAATAGTAATAACCTCAGATATGCACATGATACCATCCTTAAGACAGAAAGTGAAGATGACTAAAGAGTCTCTTGATGAAGGTGAAAGAGGAGAGTGGAAAAAAAAAAAAAAATTCCTGGCTTAAAACTCAACATTCTAAGTAGGAGATCATATCATCTGCAAACAGTGAGAGTTTTACTTCTTCTATTCCAATCTGGATTCCTTTTCTTTTGTTTTTCTTCTCTGATTACTGTGGCTAAAACTTCCAAAACTATGTTTGAAAAGTAGTGGTGAGAGTGTGCACCTTTGTCTTTTTCTTGACTTTAGGGGAAATGCTTTCAATTTTTCACCATTGAGGATAATGTTTGTCTATTTTATTTATCTTCTCAAAGAATCAGCTTTTAAGTTTTGTTGATTTTTGCTTTAATCTCCTTTGTTTCTTTTTTATGTATTTCTTCCCTAATTTTTATTATTTCTTTCCTTCTACTAATCCTGGAGTTCTTCATTTGTTCTTTTTTCTAGTTGCTTTAGGTGTAAAATTCGGTTATTTATTTGATTTTTCTCTTGTTTCTTGAGGTAAGCTTGTAATGCTGTGAACCTTCCCTTTAGCACTGCTTTTATTGAATCACGTAGGTTTTGGGTTGCTCTGTTTTTATTTTCATATGTTTCTATGCATATATTTTGATTTTCTTTTTTATTTCTTCTATGTTTTGTTGGTTATTCAGAAGTGTGTTATTTAGCCTCCATATGTTTGTATTTTTAATATTTTTTTTTCTTCCCTGCAGTTGACATCTAATCTTGACACATTGTGATCAGAAAAGATGCTTGAAATTACTTCAATTTTTTTAAATTTACTAAGGCTAGATTTATGGCCCAGAATATGATCTATCCTGGAGAATGTTCCATGTGCACTTGAGAGAAAGGTGAAATTCACTGTTTTGGGGTGAAATGTCCTATAGATATCAATTAGGTCTAACTGGTCCATTGAATCTTTTAAAGTTTCTGTTTCCTTGCTAATTTTCTGTTTGGTTGACCTATCCATAGGTGTGAATGGGGTATTAAAGTCTCCTACTATTATTGTGTTACTGGCAATTTCCCCTTTCATGTTTGTTAGCATTTGCCTTATGTATTGAGGAGCTCCTATGTTGAGTGCATATATACTTGTAATTGTTTTATCTTCTTCTTGGATTGATCCCTTGATCATTATGTAGTGTCCTTCTTTGTATCTTTACACAGGCTTTATTTCAGTCTATTTTATCTGATATGAGCATTGCTACTCCTGCTTCCTTTTGGTCTCTGTTTGCATGAAATGTCTGTTCCAGTCCTTCATTTTCAGCCTGTATGTGTCCCTTGGTGTGAGGTGGGTCTCTTGTAGACAGCATTTATAGGGATCTTGGTTTCATATACATTCAGCCAGTCTTTGTCTTTTGCTTGGGTCATTCAGTCCATTTACATTTAAGGTAATTATTGATAAGTATGATCTCATTGTTTTTTGCTATGTTGTTTTGGGTTCAAGTTGATAAATCTTTTCTGTATTTCCTGTTTAGAGAAGATCCTTTAGCATTTGTTGAAGAACTGGTTTGGTGGTGCTGAATTCTCTCAGCTTTTGCTTGTCTGTAAAGCTTTTGATTTCTCCTTCATATCTGAATGAGATCCTTGCTCGATACAGTAATCTGGGTTGTAGGTTTTTCTCTTTCATCACTTTAAATATGTTCTGCCATACCCTTCTGGCCTGAAGAGTTTCTATTGAAAGATCAGCTATTATTCTTATGTGGATTCCCTTATGTGTCATTTGTTGCTTTTCCCTTGCTGCGTTTAACATTTGCTCTTTGTGTTTGATTTTTGTTAGTTTGATTAATATGTGTCTTGGGATGTTTTGCTTTGGATTTATCCTGTTTGGGACGCTCTTTGATTCTTGGATTTGGGTGGCTATTTCCTTCCCCATTTTAGGGAAGTTTTCAACTAGTATCTCCTCAAGTTTTTTCTCATGCCCTTTCTTTTTGTCTTCTTCTCCTGGGACTCCCATGATTCGAATGTTGGGGACATTTAACATTGTCCCAGAGGTCTCTGAGGTTGCCCTCCTTTCTTTTAATTCTTTTTTCCTCCCTGCTTCATTTATTTCCACCATTTTATCTTCCACCTCACTTATCCTATCTTCTGCCTCAGTTATTCTACTGTTGGTTCCCTCCAGAGTGCTTTTGATCTCAGTTATTTCATTATTCATTATTGATTGACTCCTCTTTATTTCTTCTGGCAATCAGAGAAGAAAAAATAAATAAAAGGGATGCAGATTGGAATAGAAGAAGTAAAACTCACTGTTTTCAGATGACATGATCCTCTACATAGAAAACCTTAATGACACCACCAGAAAATTACTAGAACTAAACAATGAATATAATAAACTTGCAGGATATAAAAGTAATACTTAGAATTCCCTTGCATTCCTATACACTAACAATGAGTAAACAGAAAGAGAAATAAAGGAAACAATCCCATTCACCATTATGATGAAAAGAATAAAATATTTAGGAATAAATCTACCTAAAGAATCAAAAGACCTTTATTTAGAAAACTATATAACACTGATGAAAGAAATCAAAGAGGACACAAATAGATGGAGAAATACACCATGTTCATGGATTGGAAGAATCAATATAATGAAAATGAGTATACTACACAAAGCAACCTGTAGACTCAATGCAATCCTTGTCAAGCTACCAACGGTATTTCTCACAGAGCTAGAACAAATAATTTCACTGTTTGTATGGAAATATAAAAAACCTTGAGTAGACAAAGCAATCTTGAGAAAGAAGAATGGAATTGGAGGAATCATCCTACCTGACTTCAGACTATACTACAAGGCTGTAGTCACCAAGACAGTATGATACTGGCACAAAGACAGAAATATAGATCAACGGGTCAAACTGGAAAGCCCAGAGATAAACCTTCCCAACTACATACAACTTATCTTTGATAATGGAGGCAAACATACACAATGAAGAGAAGAAAATCTTTTTAACACGTGATGCTTGGAAAACTGGTCAACCACGTGTAAAAGAATGAAACTTGAACACTTTCTAACACCATACACAATAATAAACTCAAAATGGATTAAAGATCTAAATGTAAGACCAGAAACTATGAAACTCATAGAAGAGAACATAGGCAAAACACTCTCTGATACAAATCACAGCAAAATCCTCTATGACCCACCTCACAGAATAATGGAAATAAAAGCAAAAATAAGCAAATGGGGCCTAAATAAAGTTAAAAGCTTTTGCACAACGAAGGAAACTACAAGCAAGGTGAAAAGACAGCCTTCAGAATGGGAAAATATAAGCACAAGTGAAGCAAGTGACAAAGAATTAATCTAAAAAATATACAAACAGCTCATGCAGCTCAATACCAGAAAATAAACAACCCAATCAAAACATGGGCCAAAGAACTAAACAGACATTTCTCCAAAGAAGACATACAGATAGTTATAAACACATGAAAAAGTGCTCAACATCACTGATTATCAGAGAAATGCAAATCAAAACCACAGTGAGGTAGCATCTCATGCAGATCAGAATGGCTGCTGTCAAAATGTCTACAAACAATAAATGCTGGAGAGGGTGTGGAGAAAAGGGAACCCTCTTACACCATCGGTGGAAATGCAACCTAGTACAGCCACTATGGAAAATAGTGTAGAGATTCCTTAAAAAAAACTGAAAATAGAACTGCCATACGACCCAACCATCCCACTGCTGAGCATACACACCGAGAAAACCAAAATTTAAAGAGACACATGTGCTCCAATATTCATCACAGCACTGTTTACAATAGCTAGCCATGGAAGCAACCTAGATGTCCACCAGCAGATGAGTGGATAAGCAAGTTGTGGTACATATATGCAATGGAATATTACTCAGCTATTAAAAAGAACACATTTAAATCAGCTCTAATGAGGTGGATGAAACTGGAGCCTATTATACAGAGTGAAGTAAGTCAGAAAGAAAAACACCAATAGATTATACTAATGCATATATATGGAATTTAGAAAGATGGTAATGATGACCCTATATGTGAGACAGCAAAAGAGACACAGATAAAAAGACCATGCTTTTGGACTCTGTGGGAGAGGCAAGGGTGGGATGATTTGAGAGAATAGCATTGAAACATGTATATTACCATATGTGAAATCAATATAAGGTTTAAGTTCGATGCATGAAACAGGGCACTCAAAGCTGGTACACTGGGCCAACCATGAAGGATGAGATTGGGAGGGAGGTGGGTGTGGATTTCGGGATGTGGGACACATGTACACCCGTGGCTGATTCATGTCTGTGTATAGAAAAACCACCACAGTATTGTAAAGTAATTAGTCTCAAATTAAAATAAACTAATTAAAATAAATCAACATTCTAAAAACAAAGATCATGGCATATTCCTGGGTTCCAAAATCACTGCAGATTTTTACTGCAGTTATGAAATTAAAGTACATTTGATCTATGGAGGAAAAGCTATGACAAAACAAGATAGTGAATTAAAAAGCAGAGGCCTCACTTTGCCAGCAAAGGCCCATCTAGTCAAACCTATGGTTTTTCCAGTAGTCATGTATGGATGTGAGAGTTGGACCATAAAGAAGACTGACTGCCAAAGAGTTTATGCTTTCAAACTGTGGTGCTGGAGAAGACTCTTGAGATTCCCTTGGACTTCAAGGAGATCAAACCAGTCAATCCTACAGGAAATCAGCCCAGAATGTTCATTGTAAGTCTCTCAGGCATTCTTTGTCTACCTCCATCTCTTACTGTATGATATTAACCTATCTTTCTTAGGTGAAGTGAAGTCGCTCAGTCATGTACGACTCTTTGCAACCCCGTGGATTGTAGTCTACCAGGCTCCTCTGACCATGGGATTTTCCAGCCAAGAATACTGGAGTGGGTTGCCATTTCCTTCTCCAGGAGATCTTCCCAACCCAGGGATCAAACTCAAGGATCGAACCTGGGTCTCCCGCATTGGAGGCAGAAGCTTCAAATTCTGAGCCATCAGGGAAGCCTATCTTTCTTAGGCAAATGCTACCAATTTCTGGATGCTGTTACCTTCACAGCCGGAAATGACTATGTCTAAACCATAATTGCACCAAATTTATATTACATTTTCACATAGTTATTCACCATGTAATTGCTGAATACCAGCTATATTTGGAAACTATACTAAGAAATTATCCAGGCTAGAATATTGGAGTGGGCAGCCTTTCCCTTCACCAGGGGATCTTCCCAACCCAGGGATTGATCCCAGGTCTCCCACATTGCAGGTGGATTCTTTACCAGATGAGCCACAAAGGAAGCCCAAGAATACTGGACTGGGTAGCTTATCCCTTCTCCAGGGGATCTTCCTGATCCAGGAATTCAACCGGGTCTCCTTCATTACTGGTAGATTCTTTACCAACTGAGCTATTGTGGAATCCCAAGAACTAGGAACCAGTGCTAAATGAGTTCAGCTCTCTCTGACTTTACAGAACATATGGTGTCAACTGGTAGTTTTCATAGACTAAAGTGTAGCAAAGTCTTTCTCTCCTCCCACTGCTCAAAATAAGGAAAAGTGTCTTATTTATTTTGCATTATTATAGCATTTTGCATGATATTGGGGATATAGTAGATAGACCATCAATAAAATGATGTTACTGTGTGGACAATACATGCTGTATTTTAGGAAGGTGTCTTTGAAAGTGCAGGTATCCCCGATTCTCTTCTATTTTTTTTCTCCCTGATTTGGTTCCTTCTGATCTTTAACCTTAACTCAGATTATGTTACCAAAGGTTCATAAGCTGTAAAATTATTAGGAGATTTTAGAGTTGTTGGGGTGAGAATCTTTGAGAAGTTCTAGGGGAAGCTGGAAATCTAATAGTTTAAAGATATTGAACCTTATGAAATAAAATCTGAATACTGCAATCAAGATAAATATTTTGAAATACAAATCTGAATACTCCCTCTTCATCTTTGCAACTGTTTACAGACAGTATTTCCTAAGATAAACATAAATCAATTAACATACCTGACCAAGTTGTGAATAAAATGGACTGCTGATTTTTTTCTATTTATTTTCTCCTTTTCCCTCCATGTGTCTGACTAATTTCTGCTTAGTGTTTTGGTCAACTCAATATGTACACACAACATTTACCCATGGCCATTTGAGTTGCTTCCACTGTTTAGCTATTCTGAAAAATTCTGCAATGTACAGTCAAGCAAGACTTTTGTGTATGTATTTGGTCTCAGTTCTCTTGAGTATGCTGGTTTATGTGATAACTCTATGTTTAAAACTTTTTTTGTTTGTTTTTTGGCCACACCTTGCAATTTGTGGAATCTCAGCTCCCTGACCAGGGATTGAACCCAGGCCTTCAGCAGTGAAAGCACATGGAGTCCTAACCACTGTACCACCTGGAAATCCCCCAAGTTTAAGTTTTTAACAAACTTCCAAACTCGGTTTTCCAAAGTGCTTTACCATTTAATATTACCACTAACAATGTATAAGGGTTCTAATTTCCCCACATCTGTCTCCGATTTCTTGTTAGCATTTGCTATTATCTGTCGTATATTATTATTATTACCATTCTTTTGAGTACAAATTGAAAGCTTATGGGTTTGACTGGCATTTCCCTAATGACTAATGATGTTGAACATCTTTTTGTGTGCTTATTATATATTTATAGAAGCTCCTTGAGCTCTTTCCTTTTCTGGAAAATGATGAGAGATTTTTATCTAGAATATATAAAAAACACTTAAACATAATAAAAATAGATTAAATTTCAGAAATTAAATTAGATATAAAAATTGGAAATGGATAAATGATCTGAACAGAAACTTATTCAAGGAACCCTCTTACACTGTTGGTGGGAATGCAAACTAGTACAGCCACTATGGAAAACAGTGTGGAGATTTCTTAAAAAACTGGAAATAGAACTGCCATATGACCCAGCAATACCACTTCTGGGCATACACACTGAGGAATCCAGATCTGAAAGAGACACGTGCACCCCAATGTTCATCGCAGCACTGTTTATAATAGCCAGGACATGGAAGCAACCTAGATGCACATCAGCAGATGAATGGATAAGGAAGCTGTGGTACATATAAACCATGGAATATTACTCAGCCGTTAAAAAGAATTCATTTGAATCAGTTCTAATGAGATGGATGAAACTGGAGCCCATTATACAGAGTGAAGTAAGCCAGAAAGATAAAGAACATTACAGTATACTAACACATATATATGGAATTTAGATAGATGGTAGTGATAACCCTATATGCAAAACAGAAAAAGAGACACAGAAGTACAGAACAGACTTTTGAACTCTGGGGGAGAAGGTGAGGGTGGGATGTTTTGAAAGAACAGCATGTATATTATCTGTGGTGAAACAGACCACCAGCCCAGGTGGGATGCATGAGTCAAGTGCTCCAGCCTGGTGCACTGGGAGGACCCTGAGGAGTCGGGTGGATAGGGAGGTGGGAGGGGGGATCGGGATGGGGAATACATGTAACTCTATGGCTGATTCATGTCAATGTATGACAAAACCCACTGAAATGTTGTGAAGTGATTGGCCTCCAACTAATAAAATAATATTTAAAAAAATTAAAAAAAAATCTCTCATCATATATGTAACTTACAAACAGTATGAAGGGTTCTCAATAAATAAATAAATAAAAATAGATCTGTCATATGATCCAGCAATCCCACTCCTGAGTTTATATACAGAGAAAATAATAATTTCAAAATATATACATGTACCCCAATGTTCATTGGAGCACTATTTACAATAGCCAGGATGTTATGGGAGCAACACAAATGTCCATAGATAGAGGAATGGATAAAGAAGACGTGATACATATATACAATGGAATATTACTCAGTCATTAAATTAGACACTGTTCTCCATAGTGGCTCTACCTGTTTACATTCCCATCAACCTTGTAGAAGGGTTCCCTTTCCTCCACACCCTCTCTGGCATTTATTCTTTATAGATTTTTTTGGTGATGGCAATTCTGGGAGCTGTAAGGTGATACCTCATTGCAGTTCGATTTGCATTTCTCTAACAATTTGTGATTTAAGCATCTTTTCATGCACATTTTGGCCATCTGTTTGTCCTCTTGGAGAAATAATAGTATTAAATCTCACTCACAAACATGGATTGTCCTTCTATCTTTAAGGTCTTTTGTAATTTCTTCCAGAAGTGCTTTTCAATTTTCAGGGTATAAGTTTAAAATCTTACATTAAATTATATATATATATATATATATATATATATATATATATATATATACACACACATATTATATATATATATATATATGTATAAATTTTATGCTGTTGCAAATGGAATTGCTTGCTTAACTGCATTTTTACATGATTCACTGATCACTAATAGAAATACAATTTTTTTAAACATTGGTATTGGACATTCCAATCTCACTCACCTGATCTATTTTTCTAATAATTTTTAGAAAATTTATTAGGATATCTATATACAATTCCACATCATCTGCAAATAGACATAGCTTTTCTTCTCTTTCCAACCTGACCATATCATCTACATATACAGCTTTTCTTCTCTTTCCAACCTATATGCATTTATTTCACTTTATTCTCCCACTATCCTGGCTAGAACTTCTAGTACCAGGTTAAATAGACAAGGTTAGAACAGGCAAACTTGTCTTGATCACATTCTTAAGCAGTAAGTTTTTCAACATAGTGTGATGTTAGCATGATTTTTTATGCATTTTATCAAGTTATGGAAATAGATTTTATTTCAATTTTTTAAAATGTTTTTACTTTTGTAAGACATTGGATTCAGTCAAAGGCTTTTTTGTGTGTCTATTGAAATGATCATGAAGTTTTGTCCTTTTTCTATTGACATGGTGAACTACATCAGTTGATTTTATATTAAATCAATATAAAATTCCTGGAATAAATTCTATTCAATTGTGGTATATAATTCCCTTTTTAAGTTACTGGATGTTTTTGTTGCTGTTGTTGTTGTTGTTAATACTTTGCTGAGGTCTCTCATGTCTATATTCATAATAAATAATTGGTCTATAACTTTCTTGTTAAGCATTTATCTGTCTGAATTCAGGGTATTACAATCCTCATAAAAATCAGTTATGAAGAGCTATCTCCTCATCTTACCAGGTTTGGATGTGATTGTAAAGGATTTGTACTAATTTTTCCTTAACCACTTCGGTTGTTGTTCGGTCACTAAGCTGTGTCTGACTCATTGCGACCCCATGGACTGCAGCACATCAGCCTTTAAATTTTACACGCACACTGCTTTAGTTGCATCCTACACTACTTTACAATATTGTAGTGGATTTTGCCATACATTGACATGAATCAGCCATGGATTTACATGTGTTCCTCATCCTGAACACTCCTCCCAACTCCCTCCTCACCCCATCCCTCTGGGTCATCTCAGTGCACCAGCCCTGAGCACTTGTCTCATGCATCCAACCTGGACTGGTGATCTGTTTCACATTTGATAATATACATGTTTCAATGCTATTCTCTCAGATCATCCCACCCTCGCCTTCTCCCATAGAGTCCAAAAGTCTGTTCTATACATCTGTGTCTCCTTTTCTGTCTTGCATATAGGGTTATTGTTTCCATCTTTCTAAATTCCATATATATGCATTAGTATACTGTATTGGTGTTTATTTTTCTGACTTACTTCACTCTGTATAATGGGCTCCAGTTTCATCCATCTCATTAGAACTGATTCAAATGTATGCTTTTTAATGACTGAGTTGTATTCCATTGTATATATGTACCATAGCTTTCTTATCCATTCATCTGCTGATGGGCATCTAGGTTGCTTCCATGTCCTGGCTATTATAAACAGTGCTGTGATGAACATTGGGGTACATGTGTCTCTTTCAGTTCTGGTTTCCTGGGTGTGTATGCCCAGGAGTGGGATTGCTGGGTCATATGGTAGTTCTATTCCCAGGTTTTTAAGGAATCTCCACACTGTTCTCCATAGTGGCTGTACTAGTCTGCATTCCCACCAACAATGTAAGAGGGTTCCCTTTTCTCCACACCCTCTCCAGCATTTATTGCTTGTAGACTTTTGGATAGCAGCCATTCTGACTGGCGTGTAATGGTACAACTTGGACGAAATGGACACATGCTTAGAAAATTATAACTTACCAAAACTGAACCAGGAAGAAATATAAGATCTTAACAGACCCATCACAAGCACAGAAATCAAAATTGTAATCAGAATTCTTCCAGCAAACACAAGCCCAGGGCCAGATGGCTTCACAGCTGAATTCTACCAAAAATTTAGAGAAGAACTAACACTTATCTTACACAAACTCTTCCAGAAAATTGCAGAAGAAGGTAAACTTCTAAACTTATTCTATGAGGCCACCATCACCCTAATTCCAAAAACAGACAAAGATGCCACAAAAAAAGAAAACTATAGGCCAATATCATTAATGAACATACATGAAAAAATCCTTAACAAAATTTTAGCAAACAGATTCCAACAACATATTAAAAAAATCATACATCATGACCAAGTGGGCTTGAGCCCAGGAATGCAAGGATTCTTTAATATCCACAAATCAATCAATGTAATACACCACATTAACAAATTGAAAGATAAAAACCATATGATTATCTCAATAGATGCAGAAAAAGCCTTTGACAAAATTCAACATGCATTATGACAAAAACTCTCCAGAAAGCAGAAATAGAAGGAACATACCTCAAAATAATAAAAGCTATATATGACAAACCCACAGCAAACATTATCCTCAGTGGTGAAAAATTGAAAGCATTTCCCCTAAAGTCAGGAACAAGACAAGGGTACCCACTCTCACCACTATTATTCAACATAGTTTTGGAAGTTTTGGCCACAGCAATCAGAGCAGAAAAAGAAGTAAAAGGAATCCAGATAGAAAAAGAAGTAAAACTCTCACTGTTTGCAGATGACATACTCCTCTACATAGAAAACCCTAAAGACTCAACCAGAAAATTACTAGAGTTCATCAATGAACAGTCCTTTGTGTTCATTGGAAGGACTGATGCTGAAGCTGAAACTCCAGCACTTTGACCACCTCATGCGAAGAGTTGACTCATTGGAAAAGACCCTGATGCTAGAAGGCATTGGGGTCAGGAGGAGAAGGGAACAACAGAGGATGAGATGGCTGGATGGCATCACTGACTCGATGGGCATGAGTTTGAGTTAACTCTGGGAGTTGGTGATGGACAGGGAGGCGTGGCATGCTGCAATTCATGGGGTCGGACACTACTGACCAACTGAACTGAACTGAACTGAATCAATGAATATAGTAAAGTTGCAGGATATAAACTTAACACACAGAAATCTCTTGCATTCCTATACACTGACAAAGAGAAAACATAGAAATTAAGGAAAGAATACCATTCACCATTGCAACAAAAAGAATAAAATACTTAGGAGTATATCTACCTAAAGAAACAAAAGACGTATACATAGAAACCTATAAAACACTGATGAAAGAAATCAAAGAGGGCACTAATAGATGGAGAAATATATTGTGTTTATGGATTGGAAGAATCAATAGTGTGAAAATGAGTATACTACCCCAAGCAATCTATAGATTCAATGCAATTCCTATCAAGCTACCAACGGTATCCTTCACAGAACTAGAATAAATAATTTCACAATTTGTATGGAAATACAAAACAAACAAACAAACAAACAAAACTCAAAAAGTCAAAACAATCTTGAGAAAGAAGAATGGAACTGGAGGAATCAACCTGCCTGACTTCAGGCTCTACTACAAAGCCACAGTCATCAAGCCAGTATGATACTGGCACAAAGACAGAAATATAGATCAATGGAACAGAATAGAAAGCCCAGAGATAAATCCATGAACCTATGGACACCTTATCTTTGACAAAGGAGGCAAGAATATACAATGGAAAAAAGACAACCTCTTTAACAAGTGGTGCTGGGAAAACTGGTCAACCACTTGTAAAAGAATGAAACTAGAACACTTTCTAACACCATACACAAAAATAAACTCAAAATGGATTAAAGATCTAAATGTAAGACCAGAAACTATAAAACTCCTAGAGAAGAACATAGGTAAAACACTCTTCGACATAAATCACAGCAGTATCCTCTATGACCCACCTCCCAAAATATTGGAAATAAAAACAAAAATACACAAATGGGACCTAATGAAACTTAAAAGTATTTGCACAACAAAGGAAACTATAAGCAAGGTGAAAAGACAGTCTTCAGATTGGGAGAAAATAATAGAAAACGAAGCAACAGACAAAGGATTAATCTCAAAAATATACAAGCAACTCCTGCAGCTCAATTCCAGAAAAATAAATGACCCAATCAAAAAATGGGCCAAAGAACTAAACAGACATTTCTCCAAAGAAGACATCCAGATGGCTAACAAACACATGAAAAGATGCTCAACATCACTCATTACCAGAGAAATGCAAACCAATACCACAATGAGGTGCCTTTTACATTTTGATATGTTGCTGATTTTCACTTTTATTTATCTTAAAGTATCTTATTTTATTTATTCTTGTGATTTTTTTTTGATCCATTGATAATTTAGGAGCATGTTTTAAATTTCCAAATGTGCATGAGGCTTCTTTCTGCTATTGAGCTTTTCTATGTGTTTCATGTGCACTTAAGAATATATGTACTGCTGTTGGTGGGTGGAGTGTTTTATAGAAATCAATCAGGTTTAGTTGATTAATAGTGTTGTTCAGTCTACCATTTCCTTGCTTATCATCCATTTAGCTTTTCTGTCCATTACTGAACATGAATATTGTTGTCTTTGTCTATCATTGTTGAATTGTGTGTCTTTCTCAAATTTTTATCTTTTTTGTTTCATGTATTTTGAGTTCTGTTTTTAAATGCATGGTTATGGTGTGCTCAATCATGTCCAACTCTTTGAGACCCTATGGACTGTAGCCTGCTATTTTCTTCTGTTCATGGGATTTTTCAGGAAAGATTATTGGAACAGGTTGCCATTTCCTTCCTCAGGGGACCTTCCCTACCCAGGGAATGAACACATGTCTCCTATGCCTCCTTCATTGCAGAAGAATTCTTAACCACTTAGCCACCAGGGAAGCCCTTTTAAATGCATACGTGTTTATAACTGTTGTATCTTTTTGATGGATTAATCATTTTATCATTACTATAAAATGTACTTCTTACCTCTAGTCATATTTTTTCACTTAAAATCTATTTTTCCTAACATAAGCATAGACATTTCATCTGTCTTATGCTTGCCATTTGTGTGATATATCTTTTTCTTCCCTTTTAAGCTTCCCTTTCAAGCTCTTTACATGTTTGAATTTAAAATGTGTCCCCTATTGATAGCATTGAGTTGGATCTTGGCTTTTATCTAGACTGTTAATATTTTCCTTTTAATAACTTGTTTAATCCATTCATGTTTGATATTGTTAATGATATATGTACTTTATTTGTGGCATTTTACCTTTTTTTGTTCTGTTTCCACTTGCTTTTTGATTAAGTGAGTATTTGCTAGCGTAACCTTTTAATTCCTTTAATGATTTTTCACTTCTTTGATTATTTTCTTAGTGGTTGCTCTAGGGCTTACTATATACATCTCAATTTGTCATGATTTTCTTCAGATTTACACTCAATTCCAATGAAATAAAGAAATGCTAATTTCATAGAGCTCTATTCCCTCTTTTCCCTTTTTGTACTATTGTAGCTACACAATTTACATTTCTATTTCCAATAATATATATGTATACATGTTGTCATATATAGTTACTGTATAAATTAGTGAAAGAAAGAAGATATAGATGTTAATACTATATTTCATAATGGTATTTACTTTTACTATTATTATTATTATTTTCTTTCATGTGGAGTCAAGCTGTTTTCTGGTGTCACTTGCTTTCAGTCTGAAGTGTTTCTTTACATCTTTTTCATAAGGTGCCTGATAGAAATAAATTCACTCAATTTTTGTTCATGTTTTCTTTTTTGTTTTCCTATAACTTTCACCAGTTATCGGTGATTCACTGGAAAGTATATACACAGAGCTTTTTATAATACCATCCCTCAATGATACATTATTAATATCTACATTTTTTTATATTTTATTGAATGCAAACATGAAGTATGTGGATCAGAGGATATTATTATTACCCAAAACAATAATTGTATCATTTCAGCATGTTCCACTTTATCCACCTTACTGAAGTGTTAAGAGCCAAAAGGTTAGGCCTGCAGCTACAGGGGTTCTACCACTGGAAAAGAACCTCACAATTATGAATCTATGTGTTTATATAATATGGCTTGCACAGCTGTCCTCTATTCTGAGAAAGGAATATAATTAGAATAGCTTCCCTAAAGAAAACTAAGTCTCCATAGAAAGTAAAAATTAAGGTCCCTTGATTTTTACCCTTTGGAACAAAAAATAAATCTCTTCAGTAGGACAGATAAGATATTTGTCTCTGGTTTGCAATCACTAGAATGCCCCAGTGTTCTGGGCTTTATCTCTCTTTGAAATGTAAATGTGAGTACATAAAGGTAAATCTTTCTGGAGTTCTCTTTCTATTCAGTTATTTTTTTAACATTCAGAGTTTTGCCTTTCACCCCAGATTTTAGTTTTCATTTCTCAAAAATTCTCATCATGAAGAAACTATTGATATTGTTTCTAATAGACAGTTATATATGCTTATTTTACCGATTATTAATATGAAGTCCAGGAATAAATTTAGATAAAATCAGGATGAATCTTCAGTTTGCTTTTTATTGTTTTACTTGGTTCCTAGTTACCAAGAATCATTACTCCAATATCACTCTATAATATTATCTATAATATTATCTCTGTTGTTGTTCAGTCACTAAGTGGTGTCTGGCTCTTTGTGTCCCCAGGGACTGCAGTAAGCCAGGCTTCCCTGTCCATCACTATGTCCTGGAGTTTGCTCAAACTCATGTCCTCTGAGTCAGTGACACCAGCCAACCATCTCAGCGTCTGTCTCCCCCCTTCTTCTCTTGCTCTCAATCTTTCCCAGCATCAGGGTCTTTTCCAGTGAGTCAGTTCTTTGCATTAGGTGACCAAACTGTTTTGAAATTTCCAAACATTATCTTGGGGAATTCAAAATCCCTCTGGAACTGAGAATCTTTCCTTAAGAGTTAGATGGCTGTCTGGATCATCAAAATCCTCTGTTTTTGTTGTGAGTTTGTTTCTAAGTCATGCTTGATTCTTTGCAGCCTCATGGACTGCAGCATGCCAGACTCCCCTGTCCTTCACTATCTCCTGGAATTTGCTCAGATTTATGCCCATTGAGTTGGTGATGCTATCTAACCATTTATCCTCTGCTGCCCGGTTCTTTGCCTTCAATCTTTCCCAGCATCAGTGTCTTTTCCAATGAGTCAGCTCTTTGAATCAAGTGGACAAAATATTGGAACTTCAGCCTCAGCATCAGTCCTTCCAATGAATATTCAGGATTGCTTTTGTTTAAGATTGACAGATTTGACCTCTTTGAACTCCAAGAGACTCTCAGGAGTCTTCTCCAACAACACAATTCAAAAGCATTAATTCTTTGATGCTCAGCTTTCTTTATGGTCTAACTCTCACATCAGTACATGGCTACTGGAAAAATCATAGCTCTGACTATACAGACCTCTGTTGGCAAAGTGATGTCTTTCCTTTTTAATGTGCTGTCTTGGTTTACCATAGCTTTTCTTCCAAGGAGCAAGCGTCTTACAATTGCATGGCTGCAGTCACCATCAGCAGTGATTTTGGAGCCAAGAAAATAAAATATTTTACTGCTTCCACTTTTTCTTCATCTATTTGCCATGAAGTGATGGGTCTGGATACCATGATCTTAGTTTTTTTGGTTTTTTTTTTTTTTTTTTTAAGTTTTGAAATTCCCCTTCCTCAATCACAGCCTTCTTATGGTGAAAGGGCTTGTGTAACTCAACGAAGGTATCAGCCACACCGTGCAGGGCCACCCAAGACAGACAGGTCATAGTGAAGAGTTCTGACAAAATGTGATCCATCAGAGGAAGGAATAGGAAATCACTCTAGCATTCTTGCTTTGAGAACCCCATGAAGAGTATGAAAATGGTAAATCCTTTCTAGTTAGCCTTTTATGTTGTTAAATATAAAGGCAGGATCTTTTAAAACAAGCAAGATAAAACAAAACAAACGGTTCATCCACTATTCCTAGCTTTATTACTGTGAAGAACAAAAATATTCACATTTCCAATATGGTATCAACTGAAAAAAAATGCACAACATAAAAGTTGAGAGTTATATTTTATTCAGTGGGTCAAACTGAGGATATAAGCCTCAGACACACCATCTCAGATAACTCTGAGAGAATTCTCCAAAGTGATAAGGGAGGGGCCAGGATATATAGGAGCTTTTGCAACAAAGACCAGGTGGTCAGGACATAAAATAATTACTATTAAAGAAAACCAGATATTATAATATAAGAAATGTAGTGCTTTTCTCTGTATGGGAAGATGTAACAGCCTGGGTTCATTTAAATCATTCCTCTGCTATGCATTCAGCTATCTGTGACCAGTATTCTATTCTTTCTAATATTGAGTTTCCTGTTGGGAGGAGGTGGGGGGGGGGTGGGCTCCATGTTTGATTGCTAAATAGCAGGCATCTTGTTTCTATCTTGTTCCCCTAGGGCTCGTTGTAGGGTGACTGTAATGTGATGTCTTGATGGCTGCAACCACCTTTGCTTATTTATGTGACAGGCAGCATTTTTTCATTCACACAAAGCTTAAACCAATTTTTGTAACACATTTCATAACTCATAACTTATCTCATTTAATAATTGAGCTCAGTGTTGTGCTAAAGAGAATAAAATTAAAATCTAGACAATTTTGGATTATTTTCTAGTTTAAAATTGGTTTATCAAATTATCTCTCACAAAAATTTGGAGAAATTAGTCTCTACAATAGTCAGTCTGTTCTGCTTACCTACTCTGAGAGGCTGAAGGGAGGCCATCTTTTTCCTGTCCTTGTTAGGAACAAAATATCCATCAATAGAAATAAACACACAAACGAAACAATGAACAGGCTTGTAGGAAGAAGAGAAAAGGGATAATTTGGCCCTGGAGAAATGAGAGCAGTGCTTCTCTTTGTGTCTCAGAGTTTTTTAGAATCCAATTAGGATTCCTCCTGAATCCTTATTACACTTCCTGGTTTCGGCTGTGTAAGAAACAGGTAATTCCTTTCTTCCATGTGTAATCTCACTTGAACGACTTCCTGCTACAGCTACTTCACTATAACGCAACATATGCATTACTAAAAATAATTGCAGTATGCAAAATCATCAATTAAAAAAAAAGAACTGAGGGTAAGCATGAAGTTAGAAGCAAAGCTCCTCAAAAACTTTATCAAAGACATAAAGAGAAAAATAGGAACTAAAAAAATATATATAATTCCCTGTTTTATACATGCTAAATGGTAAAGAAAATATTCATATAATAATAGATACTGCAATTACCTTGTGGAAAAAGAAAAGACTTTTCTGTAAAGTCTAAAGATTTAATCATACAATGGATGAAATCTTGTGATTTATTGTTAAATGACAGAAACAATACACAGAGTGCAGTGTTTTGCAGTTTGAAAGCCTGAAGCTTCTTTTTTTTTTTTTTTTTTTTTTTTTTGCCTGTGAGAGACAGGTCTTCAAGGATTCTGTTTATAGGAGATATTTGTTTCATAAAAAAAAAAAAAAATGTATATGATTCATAGCCATCTTCTATAAATTTCTGTATAAATTGTGAAATTTCTTTTACAGCTTTTAATCTTAAATCATGGTTGAAAACTAGAAATTGTATTGGTTTTTGGAATTATAAACTGGTATTAATAGGAGCCACTTCTGCAGGATTTGGCAATTTTTGTTTAAAATCTTATTTTGTAGATAGTTCTTTATATTTGATTATGGAAAAGGTTTTCTGACTTTTTAATGTTTGGTCTTCAGTATAAACGCAACAATCTATTTCTTCTACTTCTTTATGTCTTATTTTCACTGACTTTGCGGTGCTTGACGTCTTTCCAACCAGGATGGTTCTTTTGTTTCCATGGCATTGTCTCCGATGGTCCCCAATGTACATTCTCTGCATTCTTGTTTGAAAGCTATCACACGTTCATTTACTTCAAAATATTTAATTATTTCCAGTTTCTTTCCAATACTTAAGCCTTTTCTTTTCTTTCTTTTTTTTTTATTTTTATTTTTAATAAATTGCTTTGTGTTTCCTGATCAGTACATTAAGATATGTTTGGTATGTTGAATGAGTCTCCAAAAATGAACAAATAAATAAATATTAAAACGATCCTTTAGCATAACACATGCAATGAACAGTGAGCCAATAAAAGACAATGTTTGAGGTATGCTAGTAACTTGGAAGGGTTAATTTTAAATTTACACCGGATCTGCTTCTGTGACTTTAACCCTGTTTCTGTTATTGTGAGTATAGGTAATGCCCTACAACCTGAGCAGCCTACCTCCGAAGAACCATAAGATGAACATTGGGGTGCACGTGTCTCTTTCAGATCTGGTTTCCTCGGTGTGTATGCCCAGAAGTGGTATTGCTGGGTCATATGGCAGTTCTATTTCCAGTTTTTTAAGAAATCTCCACACTGTTTTCCATAGTGGCTGTACTAGTTTGCATTCCCACCAACAGTGTAAGAGGGTTCCCTTTTCTCCACACCCTCTCCAGCATTTATTGCTTGTAGACTTTTGGATAGCAGCCATCCTGACTGGCGTGTAATGGTCTCTCATTGTGGTTTTGATTTGCATTTCTCTAATAATGAGTGATGTTGAGCATCTTTTCGTGTGTTTGTTAGCCATCTGTATGTCTTCTTTGGAGAAATGTCTGTTTAGTTCTTTGGCCCATTTTTTGATTGGGTCATTTATTTTTCTGGAATTGAGCTTCAGGAGTTGCTTGTATATTTTTGAGATTAATCCTTTGTCTGTTTCTTCATTTGCTATTATTTTCTCCCAATCTGAGGGCTGTCTTTTCACCTTACTTATAGTATCCTTTGTAGTGCAAAAGCTTTTAAGTTTCATTAGGTCCCATTTGTTTATTTTTGCTTTTATTTCCAATATTCTGGGAGGTGGGTCATAGAGGATTCTGCTGAGATTTATGTCAGAGAGTGTTTTGCCTATGTTCTCCTCTAGGAGTTTTATAGTTTCTGGTCTTACTGTTTATAATAGCCAGGACATGGAAGCAGCCTAGATGCCCATCCGCAGATGAATGGATAAGGAAGCTGTGGTACATATACACCATGGAATATTACTCAGCCGTTAAAAAGAATTCATTTGAATCAGTTCTAATGAGATGGACGAAACTGGAGCCCATTATACAGAGTGAAGTAAGCCAGAAAGATAAAGAACATTACAGCATACTAACACATATATACGGAATTTAGAAAGATGGTAACGATAACCCTATATGCAAAACAGAAAAAGAAACACAGAAGTACAGAACAGACTTTTGAACTCCGTGGGAGAAGGTGAGGGTGGGATGTTTCAAAAGAACAGCATGTATATTATCTATGGTGAATCAGATCACTAGCCCAGGTGGGATGCATGAGAAGAGTGCTCGGGCCTGGTGCACTGGGAGGACCCAGAGGAGTCGGGTGGAGAGGGAGGTGGGAGGGGGGATCGGGATGGGGAATACGTGTAACTCAATGGCTGATTCGTGTCAATGTATGACAAAACCCACTGAAATGTTGTGAAGTAATTGGCCTCCAACTAATAAAATAAAATTTAAAAAAAAAAAAAAAAAAAACTTCAGTCAGGTCCCTTAGTAATAAATCCACTTGCCCCAATCCCAGGTAAACTGTCCCTATAATTTTCATTTTTCAGAATGTCAAATAAATGGAGTCATACAAAAAAAAAAAAAAAAAAAAAGAGCCATAAGAAAGTAAAACTAGCACATTCCCCATCCTGAGGCTTGCCATTCTAGGGGACATTTGCAAGGACTGAATAGCATCTTACTTTATTTTCTCACCTCCCCCCATCTCTGATCCATAAAAGAACCTGGCAACTAGGCCCTGACAAGATGGTTATTTTGAGGTGCTAGCCTGCCGTCTTCTCAGTCAGCTGTCTCCCCAATTAAAGTCTATTCCTTGCCTCAACAACTCATCTCTCAAATTCATTGGCCTGTTGTGCAGCAAACAGACAGAACTTGGACTCAGTAACCATGTACTCATTTTGTGCATTCCTTTTTGCCTCAGTTCAGCTGTATACATTTTTTGTATTCACACAGTATTTCTTGCACATAAACTTGCATACAAGCAAATGGAAGTTTTGCATTGTTCTTAAATTGCTTCCTAATAGATTGCACTGGGACACATATGTGTTTCAAAATAAGTGTGATGGAAGAACTGACTGTACTTGAAACAAAGTACCTTTAGTAAGACACTTAGTCTGTCTATTTTTGTAATCAAATGTAACATATGGCATTAAAATATATTTTTTTAAATTGTAATTATATTTAAAAGTTAAGTAGCCAGCTTTAAGAATAAAAATGATCTAATTTAAATGTTCAGGAGTTTTGGAATATGCAGTATTGAAGTGTCGGGGGAGTGTGTAATTTCCTTGGTTCTGTCTCGTCACATCAAAAATTTGAAGAAATGGACAGACTGGTGTTACAGCCGTGTGTAGTGGACTAGTGTTACAGCCCAATTTTATTTAGAAAGTGAAGGAAAATATATTCTTGAGGTGTGAGGGCAGGCCAACCCAAAGACACAAAGAGAAGAGAAGCCCCGGTCCAACTTTGGCTCCTCTTTTTATATGTTTTTTCTGCTCCCTGAGGCCTGTCCTATGTAAACTGGGCTAGTCAGGAGTGCCATTTGTTTTACCTGAGGTTCTCACTCTGCCCTCTGACCTTCCTTTGTTCTATTTTCTTGGGCTTTTCCCTTCCTTGTCTTTTAGCCACCACCATTCTGGACTCCTTTTTCCTTTCTAACTACCTGACAGTAACTCATTGGCCTTTATACATAAACAGGTTTTGTTTTATGGATAAAAGCCCAGATTCCCAAGACTGCCTTCTGTATCTGAATCATCATGTTACTATGTAACCTTAAGTAAGTTGCAATAAATGATTGCTTTTACTATCTGTAGAGTAATGATTAACTCTTTCAGCTGACTTAAAGGGAGAAAATCATAGTCTAAAAGTATTTGTTTTACTGAAAATAAATAAAAATTGATCCAAGACATTGTGTTTACACAATAAAAGATAGTGTATAATAAAGCTAGCATCAGTTCAATTCAGTCGCTCAGTCGTGCCTGACTCTTTGAGACCCCATGGACTGCAGCACACCAGGCCTCCCTGTCCATCACCAACTTCTGGAATTTACTCAAACTCATGTCCATTGAGTTGGTGATGCCATCCAATCATCTCACCCTATGTTGTCCCCTTCTCCTCTCACATTCAATATTTCCCAGCATCAGGGTCTTTTAAAATGAGTCAGCTCTTTGCATCAGGTGGCCAAGTACTGGAGTTTCAGCTTCGGCATCAGGCCTAGTAATAAATATTCAGGATTGATTTCCTTTAGGATGGACTGGTTGAATCTCCTTGTATTCCAAAGAACTCTTAAGAGTCTTCTCCAACACCATTGTTCAAAAGCTGGTGCTCAGCTTTCTTTATAGTCCAACTCTCATATCCATACATGACCACTGGAAAAACCATAGCCTTGACTAGACGAACCTTTTCTGACAAGGTAATACCTCTGCTTTTTAAAATGCTGTCTAGGTTGGTCATAACTTTCCTTCCAAGGAGTAAGTTACCATCTACAGTGATTTTGGAGACATGTATATTTGGAAGCATATATGGAAACAGAGAAATATTGTATATTTTAGAATTTACCCCCTATTCTGTCCTACCACATTTTAAGTTCTTCATGTTGAAATACACCATTAATAGAGGGACCAGAAACAAATAATAATAAAAACCCAAAATCCAATGAAAAGAAATTATGTTAGTATTGAAATAGATCAAAACTTGAAAAGCATGTTCTTTAATGGAACAGATTAAATTAAATATTCAAGGTTTTGTCAGCCATACAGTCTCTGCTGCAAATCATTAAATCTGCTATTATACTCAAAAACAGTCATAGAAAACAAACAACAAACAAATGGCCATGGCAGTATTCTGATAAAACTATATATTTATAAAAACAGATGGTGATCAAGATTTAGTTCAGATGTCCCACAGGAATAAATTCTTACAAATTTAAAAATAGATTTTTAGAATACCTACCTTTTCATTATAGTGTTAATCTATCTAGAGATGAATAGAAAATATATCAACAGTCCCACATTTAATTTTGTAATGTTAGCACAATATTAGCCCATCAATAGATTATTCCTGGAGGCTTAGTTGGTAAAGAATCTGCCTGCAATATGGGAGGCTCAGGTTTGACCCCTGGGTTGGGAAGATTCCCTGGAGAAGGAAATGCAACCCACTCCAATATTCTTGCCTGGAAAATTTCATGTACAGAGAAGCCTGTACAGTCCATGCGATTGAAAAGAGAAAGACACAACTGAATGACTAGCACTTCAGATTATTTCACTAATTTCTGAAGAAATTCTGTTCTAATGGCTGTCAATATTGGGAAGATTATTAAACATATCTGTGAGGCAGAAATCACTAGGCAGTTTTATTTTACTAAAAATAGCTGACTTGGCTTCTATATAGATGGATCTATAATAATTATTTCATATAACACTTGTATTTCCAATTAACTAAACCAAGTCAGTGATTATATATGCTATTTTCTAAGACAACAGCATATTTTGCTGAAAGGACATCCCAGGCTTTGTACTAATCTAGCAAATTTTAATATTTACTAATAATTACCAGGTTTTCACATCCTCAGAAATAGTGCCGTGGTAAACTGGGGAATTCTTTGTGTCAAAAAGAATTGTTCTGTGCAAGGTTAATTAGTTAACAGCATTCCAGTTTTCTACCTACTAGATGCCAAGAGTGCTCCTGCAGTCATAACAATCACAACTGGTTCCAGATATCACGGGAAAATATAAATTGAGAACCAGTGACATTTACTCAGAAATTATATATATATAATATATATATTATATACATAACATAATACATATATTATTACATATACATATGTATACATATGTATACATATACATATACATACTACATATACATATTACATAATACCTATAATATACATAATATATACATTATATATATACACACACACACACACACACACACACACACATACATGTATATACATGGTATTTAATGGTATTGTTATATAAATCACTAGGGTAGCGAGCTTCCAAGTTGGGTGCCAATAATTCTTAGCTCCCTGTTGTTGTCCAGTTGTGTCTGACTCTTTGCGACCCAATAGACGGCAGCACACCAGGCTTCCTTGTCCTTTATTATCTCCCAGAGTATGCTCAAACTCATGTCCATCAAGTCAATGACACCATCCAACCATCTCACCTTCTGTCACTGCCTTGTTTATGCTTTTGCGTAAACTTCTTCCCTTGAGTGTCGGATGGACTTGATTTGCTTTAACCAACTGTCTATGACAAAAGTGATGAGATGTCACTTCAGAAATAAACTTATAATAGATTCTGTCTTGTTCATCTTCTCTTGTTCTTGCTCTTGCTCCCTCTGATGAAAGACAGCTGCCCTATAAAGTGACCCAGGTGGAGAGAAACTGAGGGACAACTTCAGCCAACAGTCCATAGATAAAACCACTGGTAAAAACCATACCAGTGAGCTTGGAAGGGGACCCTCCTTCAGGTGAGCTTCGAAATGACTGCAGACCCCAGTGACACTTTGTTTGCTGTGTCTGCATGTTGATCTCAGAAACTGCAAGATAATAAAAGTCTGCTTTTAAGCTTCTAGGTTTTGAGGTGGCTTGATATGCAGTTATGGGTAATTAATACTCTGGTATTTCATTTAGTTAAATATAATTTATTAATAATTTTAGACTTCTTGATTTTTTTTCATCTTTTATAAGGCAAAGTCCTCTGAGTCATCTAGTGCTCATCTCTCATGATTTTTTTTCTTCAGCTTTTATTTCCTTTTTATAATTTGTCTAAATCTCTAATTTACACTTCACAAAACATACATCTGCTACTAGATGAAGGAAATGTACAAGAAAAAGAAACTATTTGTGAAAAACAGAAAAAGACTGGTATGCATAATAACAAAACATCAAGAGAGAATTATTTTTAGTATGTTTTAGTATGCTTTAGTGTTCTGAGTATATTGCTTCAATATAACCACAAAATCTAAATTTTAAAATAAAAGGAATTATTTTGATGTAGTTCAATAATTGATATTGCTCTAGATTTTGGAGCCCCCAAAAATAAAGTCTGCCACTGTTTCCAGTTTCTCCATCTCTTTGCCATGAAGTGATGGGACCAGACACCATGATCTTAGTTTTCTGAATGTTGAGCTTTAAGCCAACTTTTTCACTCTCCTTTTTTACTTTCATCAAGAGTCTCTTTAGTTTTTCTTCACTTTCTACCATAAGGGTAGTGTCATCTGCATATCTGAGATTATTGCTAATTCTCCCAACAATCTTGATTCCAGTTTGTGCTTCATCCAGCCCAGTGTTTCTCATGATGTACTCTGCATATAAGTTAAATAATCAGGGTGACAATATACAGCCTTGACACACTCCTTTTCCTATTTGGAATCAGCCTGTTGTTCCATGTCCAGTTCTAACTATTGCTTTCTGACCTGCATATAGGTTTCTCAAGAGGCTGGTTAGGTGGTCTGGTATTCTCATCTCTTTCAGAATTTTCCACAGAGCTAGTGCAAATTTAAAATGCAGAATTACTTTATGTCCATTTTGCTTTCATATTATCAAAAAAGAAAATGACTTCTGAGTGATAAAATGTTGAAAAAATGCATGACTAAACAGAATTAAAAATATAGAAATAGCTAGGCAGATTTGACTTAACAGGCCTGGGTCGCATATTCCCAATAGACATCTGTCTTTAAGATTGCCTCTTAGTTTTCTTCTGGGAGATAACCTCTGATCCATTAATGTATTCTTTCTGCCCAATAAGAATGTTTTTGTATGCCTGAAGTCTTGGGACTTACTGTTCCACAATGACCAGGTAAGTTTATCCTAATAGTATAGTGTGTATGAATATCTGTTTTTGCTCTGGGGGAAGCTAGAGTCTGAGTAGCTAAAGTCTGTCATACAAGTTATGAAAGCTTGCATGGCTGACAGCCAGTGAAAACTACAGTTCAAGGCTCAGGTGAGCTTTCCTAGTCAGAGATACTTTTCCTGTGTTGTTATACACTGTTCCTAGAAGAATCATTTCTTTGTACCAGTCCACTAGGAGAGGGGCACCTGAAAGCTTGTGTGTGTGTTTTCCTATACCTGATCTCATGTGCTTTTTCCCTTTTCTGAGTTTACTCTAAATCCTTTGACTGTAATTGTAAATATGAGCATAACAGACCTTCTGATGAATTATATGAGTTCTAGTGAATCTTCAAGCCTGAGAATGGCCTTGGTGATCCATAATGGAGAGAAAATTGTAATAATTATTATAAATGCACATAGTTTCAGATGAATTACACACTTAACTACTACAGTAAACAGTATTTATATTATCAGTATTGAATGGAGCAAGGCCCTGTGGGGCTCCTGGGTGTGGAAACCTTTCCGTATCCTCTGTTTCTTGTTTGTAGGGAATAGACTCCAGCCTCCATGACCTTCCCTGAGTTTGAAAGGGCAGAATCTAACAGCTGCTAATCAGGGAAGGGAGGCCTTCCTCAATGGCTCAGCAGGTAAAGAACCTGCTTGCAATGCGGCAGACACAGGAGATTCAGTTTCAGTCCCTGGGTTGGGAAGATCCTCTGGAGAAGGAAATGGCAACTCACTCCAGTATTTTTGCCTGGAAAACCGCATGGACAGAGAAGCCTGTTGGGCTACAGTCCACGGGGTCGCAAAGAATCGGACATGAGTGAGTGACCAAGCACATAAGTATAAGCAGGATCAGAGAAGGGAGGGGCAAGGGAGAAGCATCCAAGGAACAGTAGTGCGGCCTTGGAGCGGAGTCCTGGTTCCACTTCAAGCAGTACGCACAACATCTTTGCGTTCTTCTGTAGAACTAAAACTCCCACAAAGGGAAAATGTTAGCTTTCTTCATTCCAGAGATCACAGTTTGATAACCTCAAGAAGCTCATCAGGAGACCTCTTGAGGCCAGATTAAAAGAATGTAGGCCCTGTACATCCCCTTATCCTTATCATCAACCTTGCCCTTGAATCAATGATATAAAATTTACAAAATCCTCCTGGCTTAGGAGACACAGTTTTTTCAAGGCTTGAGTCCCCCAGTGTCTCTCTTTGCCTGGAAAATTAATAAAGATTTTCTCTTCTACTTCACCCAAAACTCTGTCTTTGAGATTCAATTCAGCACCAGTACACAGAGGTGGAGTTTTGGCATTGATATTGCTCTTGACACTTTTTGTAATGTCACATAAAATAGGTAATGGAATACTTGTTATTATCAAATATGATACCAATTTTGGTGTCAATGATAAAAACTATAGATGCATGAGCTTAATATCAGATTCTGGAAATACTTTATAGCATATTATAGAGCAGACAGTGAGCATAGTGGGAACATGCATTGTAGAATAGATATCTTTATAACTGAAGAAACTAACATAGCACATGATATATATAAATGCTCAATAATTGTTTGTAAAACTAAATGAGTTCTAAGAATCTAAAAAAAAGAAGGTATCATACAAGGGATTAGCATAGTTACAGAATCAACATGGAAGCATAACCTTACTCCATTGGTATTTTAAGTAAAGTGGTATCTAGTAAGAATGGTCAAACAGAAGAAACTCACAAGATGATCTGTTTTTCAGAAAAGTGTTAAAATTTCTCATGATTTATTTGGAGAAATATAGGTCAGATGAGAGAAAACTCAAGTTTGGTCAGAGTTGGATGATAGTACATTTAGACAGTTGAATTACATCTCCTCCATTGATAAAATTAAAAAAAAAAAAAAAAAAAAAAAAAGAGTGATCATTTAGACTCTGTCCTAAGCCTTGTCCTATGCAATCCTTTTATCATTGACTTGGATAAAGACAAAAATGTATGCTCATAAAATTTTCAGGTGACAAAAAGCTGAGAGAAATGGTTGATATGCTGCATACCAATCAGTATTTGAAAAGTCTTCAGCAGCAGTTTGTGCAGAAAAGATGTCAGGATTTAGTTGAGTGACTGCCAAATTCAATCAGCTGTGACTGTCAGGGAAGTTAAATAAATGTGTGTTGTATATAAACTCAGTGGTGCAGATATGTGTGCAAATATGTGTGTATGCCTGTGTGTTTCACTCAGGACTGTAGGAAATTACCTCATACAAAATCAATGGAGCTAATAGAATCCATCCAAAGAGGTTGTCTTAACTCAAAATTCATGGTTTTTCTCTTACATGTCAGCTATTCTCATACTTATGATCAACCATGCAGTAAGTAATCATCATCTTTAAGATTCAGCAATTTCTAAGAGTCCTAGTGTGACCAAGAAGGCTGTAGTCCTAAATGGCTTTATTAATTCAGGAAAGTAAATTGTCAAGAGGTATTAGGGCTTATCTCAGTAAATACATACTAAACTGTTTTCAGTGATCTATTTTAGAAAGAATTTTGTGTTAGTGATTGCTTCTAGATCAGAGGGGTGGAAAGATGAAATGCCTGTCACAGGACCACCTGCAAGAGGACATTAAAAGCAGGAAGATTATCTGAAATGTCTGATCAGAAAAAGAAAAGCTTGTTTGAGAAAGGGAGAGGAACAGCCTCTCCTTATCACCCTAAAGGATATAAAATTAATAAACAAATAGGTTTGAGTCATAAGGAAAAATAAAGTTTAAAAAATGTTGGAACATTAGAGGAACTTCTAGCATGTGAGTTTCCTCTCTGATACTCATCCCTGCTGTGAAAATGGCTGTGTCTCACAGACTGTTATGGGTCCTCTCCCTGTTACCTTCCTGGGCATGTGCCTACAGAAGCTGCACTTTCTCTGAAACAGGGTGCCTTTCTGTGAATTATGACTCTCCTGCTGCAAGCTGAGCTTGAGAATATAATTACTTTGCTGATAGGGGCCTGGGAAATGGATCACGGGTGAAAAGTATGATAAGGTGCTGAAGTAGGTGGGGAGGAAAACTGCCTCTGAATACTTCAGTAAATGCAGGGGATACTTACTTCTCACTCCATTAAAAGTTATCAGAATATTTATTGTGGCTATGCTTGACTTTAATGGAGTACAATGTATAAGAAAAGTTTGTATAGGGTGATAAGAGCTAGATCCTGAGAGAGGCAAACAAGTATGGTTTAATTGAAATGATTAAGTACCAACACCTGTCCTAGAATATGACAGCAAAGTTAGGCCCTAAATGGTGCTTGGTAGGAGGGGTCAGCTTCATATACTTTAAAATAATAGCATTATTGTTATTACAAATGATACAGTGTTTAGAAATATAATTTATTGATGCAAAATTTTATCAAATATAAATTATATAAATATTATTATATAATAAGTTATAAATAAAGTGTAATTCTCAGTAGTATAATGGGGCTATAATTGCTATTTCAAGCTGTCAAAATGAAAGTTAAAATTTTAGAATGTTCTTCTATCCACACCAAATTATTTGGGTATCAAATATATACTTGGGATTAGAATAATATTTTAATTCATTAACCTCTTAGAGTTGAGAGTCTAATGGGAGAAGAGAAGGAAATATATCTTCAATGAAGATATACCAGCAATAAATTGTAGTTAACAACACCTTTAGTTTATTTAGTGACTTGGCTCATGAAGAGAGAGAAAAAGCATGTATGTGTCATAGCAATAGAGATATAGATATAGAGATGAAACTAGAAGGAAAGAGAGACAAGAGAGATTGAGATTGGTTTGTTAATTACTTTTAAAATGGAATTAGCTTGTAATAGCATTAATCAGTATTCAATAAAGTGGAGACACTCAGTCGTGTCCAACTCTTTACAACCCCATGAACTGTAGCCTACCAGGCTCCTGCATCCATGAGATTTTGCAGGCAAGAGTACTGGAGTGGGTTGCCACTCCAGGGGATCTTCCCGACCCAGGGATCGAACCCGGGTTTCCTGACTTACAAACAGACGCTTTACCCTCTGAGCCACCAGGGAAGCCCACTATTCAATCATGTAACTTCAATAAGCAGAATTCTCATTCCTTCATTGTAGCTGATTCGCCTTTTAGAAGATAGGGGAAATAGAATTTGGAAAAGGAAGACAATTACATAAATAGCTTAGTTAAAAATAGTGGTGAGGTTTTACATAATTAAATGCAGTCTGCTAGGATTCATTTCAACAGTCTTAGGCCAGTGTTCTGGAAACAGACTCTGAACTGGCAATTTGAAAGTGGGCTTGTCAGTGAGTACAGTCAGTAAAGGTGCTTCAGGAGGTGAGGAAAAATCATCTGAGTGGAGGAAGAATTTGAACTACATTTCCACAGTTCAGTTATCATAGAGCCCTCAGTTGATCTCACATTGGGTTTAGGGGCTATGATAGCTCTTTAGAGTAGAAATAAGTTGAAAGAAAGGGGCCCAAACTTTGCCGCTGGCTCCATTAAACAGTTGTTGGCTATGAGCTCCCTTCAGGAAAATGTTGTAACCTTGGTGAGGGAACTTTCTTCAACCAAAGCAATTTAAGGGAATCACACACCTGTGAGCAGCTAACAGTTAGCAGCTCAGGGAATAGGCGGTGGATGTAAAGAAAGAGAAATCTGGCCTGGGTATCACAGCACCCACCACAAACATCTAGATGAATCCCATTCACTAGATTATCATTTAACATTCCCAGAATTTGCCTCTTTAGACAGAGTACTTAAAAGCCTTAAAGAGGCATGCAAGCAGGCTCAGTTACTTGTGTTCGAGGGACTCTTTGCAAAGCTATGGACTGTAGTCCATCAGGCTCCTCTGTCCATGGGATTCTCCAGGGAGGAATACTGGAGAAGATTACCACTCCCTCCTCCAGGGTATCTTCCTAACCTGGGGATCGAACCCGTATCTGCTGCACTGCAGGTGAATTCTTTACTCACTGAGCCACCTGGGAAGCCTTTTAAAGAGGCATAGCTCCTCAACTCAGCCTCTAAAAATTCAGCAGAAAACTCAAGTATACAGTTTGTAATTGACAAGCATTTGGAGGTAACTCAGAAGATGAATGGCAAAAGGAAAGTGAGAGATTCTAAAAAGAGGAGTATTGATCACAGAAAACAGAATAGTGTGAAGTTAGTATGTCAGAGGCCTACTTGCAATTTTTTTTTCCCTAAACCAACTTTCTGAGGTGCAGCAGACAAATTACAGAAGATACAATTAAAATTGATTCAGTCCATGAAGTCTGCCTCTATCCCACCTAAATAACACTGAAAAGCCAGGAGCAAGCAATGAGAATTCATAATTTCACAGCTTAAAATAAAGCTATGAAAATCATCAGAGTGATGAACCTACAAGGAGAGAGATGTGTGTGTGTGTGTGTTTTAAAAGTATTTGGTGCAAAAACATACACACACACACACATCTCTTGCAATTCAAAATGAAAGGAAGAAATTATTAGAGGCCAAGGAATAAAGGAACAAGCAAGATCTATGGGAAAGGTAGCATTTCTAAGAAAAATAGCAGATACTTCTAAAGAAACAGATATTGCCAAAAATGTTCTCTAGAGAAATATTTTGCTCAACAACCCCTAATCAAAGCTTTCATATCTAGATGAGAGATTGCTGTCTTTATAAATGAACATGAAATATGTGAAATATATTTATTAGGATAATTTTCCATTGTGGAATTATTGCAGACTGCTCTGTTTTATAAAGTTACATAATTATACACATCCAAATTTATATTTAATACCAGGATTTAAGTCTTTTGCAAATGGAGTCATGTGCAGGTAACTGCATCTTACAAACTTACAAGAGCAAAGAAAACTTCAGTGAATACTTGGTAGAGGGAAACTGCTATGGAGTATATTCCATATGGTAAAATAGTTACATTTCTTTTGCTCTGGAGTCTGGATGTCTAGGTTCAGATTCCACATTTACCACTTACTAGGTGAGTTCAAACAGGTACTTGAACTCTAGACTCAGTTTCCAAATCTGTAAAATGGAGATATGTGTTATAATTATGTAGCTTATTATAGAGTTTAGATAATTGTCATTATTCCATGATTGACAATTATTATTGTTGTTACTATTAACTTTTGTGGTGAGCAGAAGTGTTAACAAATTTTCTTAGAATAAAAATGTCTTAGAAAAATAAACGTGGATAAGGAGGAAGAGTGAGAGTTTAGTGAGTATAATCAATGAGGTTTAGTAAAACAGAGATACTTGAGGCATGAGAAAGCATGAAATATGGATTATTTATTCCTAGAAATGAGTTTATATCATTATTTTGAGGAAGTTCATTGGTATAAATACATATTTTCAGTAGTTTGATGGGTTAATGATTTGGTGGCCCTAATGGATCTTCACATTTGACTATACTAACAGTAAGTATTTATTAATTGCCTACTATGTTTCTGCTCCAGTTCTTGGCACTTTACATATTTAGATCCAACTAACTTTTCCTCCATTTTTTTTTTTTTTTTTAATCAGGTAAACTGAAAAACTATTTCAAGTGGAAAAAAAAATGATGAGTGTTTCTAGTAACTTGAATATTATTAAATTGGGAAGTCAAAATATAATCCCAGGAACACTGACTCTAGAGATTATGACCTTAAATAGTACACTGTTCTATAGTGTATCTACTTGCATGTGTGTGTTAAATGCAGTATAAAACATTGGTGAGTAAGCCTGTTATTCATGAAATCAATTCAAGAGGATAAAATTCTCTTGTTTTTAGTGATTCTCCAGTACTACTAGACTGTCACTACATATAAGATAGCATTTACAGTTCTACATCTTGGTAAGGTTAATAAAGGGTGAAAATTAAGTAGGGTTTTGGATTTTCTATCCTAAAGGAAATCAGTCCTGAATATTCATTGGAAGGACTGATGTTGAAGCTGAAACTCCCATACTTTGGCCACCCGATAGGAAAAACTTACTGATTATTATGAAAATTTATGAAAAATTTACTGAATTTTACTGACGCATTGGAAAAAAACCCTGATGCTGGGAAAGATTGAAGGCAGGAAGAGAAGGGAACAACAGAGGTTGAGATGGTTGGATGGCATCACTGACTCGATGGACAAGAGTTTGAGCAAAATCCAGAGTTTGGTGATGGACAGGGAAACCTGGCGTCCTGCAGTCTATGGGATCACAAAGAGGCGGACATAACTGAGTGACTGAACTTAACTGAACTAATACTCATTCCAAGTCCTGAATGGCTTACTTGGCCAATGGGAAACATGGGAACTGTGATTACATGCACAGTACCTATCAATAGTTGGTGGCTTATCACATAATTATTAGAATCAATTGATGAGAAGTAAGAGTACCACAATCAAAGTAGTCTAATGGACCAACTATCAAAAGCATTGAATTGGCAGCCACTGGTAGGTAACAGTAGGACCCCTTCATAAAGACTGACATGATTCTTCCACTGTCTTATGGTCACACACATAGAAATTCTATTTTTAAATATAAGGGGTTTTCCTTCCCCCCAAGATTATTTTTTTCTAAAATTTTGTATGTTAGCCAGGGTTGCAATAATAAAGTGCCACCAACAGTGAGCCTTATAAAACAGAAATGCATTTTCTCACAGTTCTGGAGGCTGGAAGGCTGAGTCAAGGTGTCGGCAGGGTTAGTTGCTTCTGAGATGTCTTTCCTGTAGACGGTCATCTTCTCCTTGTGTCTCCATGCGGTCTTCTCTCCATACGTGTCTATTCAAACTCCCTCTTCCTATAAGGACACCACTCTCCAGGGAGCCGCCATTACCTCCAAATAGAATCACGCATTGAGGTACTGGAGGCTAGAACTTCAGCGCAGAAAGTTTGGGGAGTTGAGCCATAACACATTAGTAGTGGAATAAAAATATATTCTGCATTCCACATGATAACAATTATTTTATATTGTCACCCAAGCCTACATGCTAATATAGTCCAGTAGAAGACTCAAATTGAAAGAATTAATTCTAAACTTTGTTCAACATAGTCTACAAATGTGTCAGATACATAAGTGAGGTAGAGTTTTCTTCTTATGTAGCATTTCATTCCTTTAATGGGGAATGGAAAAAAGGAAAGCTTCACAAATTCAGATTTTACTCTCTATACCTTTTGGAATCAAAGAAGAATGCTCACACTACACACACACAAAAACAGTATGTCTGACTTCACTGTTATTTTTATGAAAATGTAATGTCTTTTGTTTTTCACCTAGTGGTAGCTATGGTTACATTTATCATATTTTCTGAAAGTCATTGGTCAAGGCCTTTCGGTCTTACCAATCTAGGATATAAACAACTGGGTACTAAATTTGTAACACATTAGGGTCATCAAAAAATTACAAAATAATGAAATGTAAAAGGCAAATCTGAATTGAAGGTAAAAATTGGTGATAAGAAGCTTAGACTATAATTTCACTTAACAGCTCCTTATTAATCTGTGTAATCATAGATTAGCCATTCTTCATGTACCTGGAATGTTTTTCTCCACTATTTCAGCCCTGTACTTTATTTCTGCCCCTTAATTTACTGTGAAGGAAAGAACAGATGACATAATTTTCATGTTCTTCCTGGTGACCATGATTAGAATGTTATTATTTAAATAAAGATACAAACAGTAAGCATGAGCCTATGTTAAAGCTCTAGTGAATATACTGGGAATCTTGATAGGCTTAAGAAAAACTATTTTTAAATCTCACCTTTTAGTCACATTACTACAAAAATAGAGATGATAGTGTTAGATAACTGTCATGTACCTATTCTAGCCTCAACAATTATTCCATCATGACAATTTCTTTTATTCTTAACCATACTCACCTCTTTGTCCTTTGGTTATGCAAAACTGAGTCCCAGGCACTTCAACTTTTAGAAATAAATATTTCAGTATGTAATTCTAAAATATAACAGCTTTAATAAATATAACTACAACAGTATTAACTTGTTCTTGTAAATAAAAAGTAATTTTTCTTTTTAATAGATTTATTTTTAGAGAAATTTTATGTTTACTGTAAAATCAAAAACAATGTACAGAGATATCACATATATTCCCTGTCCCATTCATGCACAATATTTCCCACCAGACTGGTACATTTAGTACAATTGATGAACCTATCTTGCTATATCATTATCACTCAAAATTTATACTGTGTTTCCCTTTTGGTGCTGTTACATTTTATGGCTTTGGAAAAATGTATGCAACCATAATTACGCTGTCATACGGAATAGTGTCACTGATCTAAAATTGCCCTGTTTTCACCTATTTATTCCTCCCACCTCACAATCCTTGGCAACCACTGATCTTTTTACTGTTTCCGTAGTTTTACTTTTTCCAGAATGTGCCAGAGTTATAATTATATAATATTTAACCTTTTCACTTTAGTCTCTTTTACTGAGTGGTGTTCATTTTTTTACTGTATGCCATTTCATGGCATGATGATTATTGGCTTTAAGTGCTGAATATTAGTAATATAATGTATAATAGTGATAATAATATTATTAAATTTAATGATATGCATAAAATAATTTCTTCTTAAAAACAAAATATGTAGTCAGTTTACACTTTTAAAATCATCACATATATATTTGTAATATTTGAAAAGTCAAATAAAATCCTTGTATTGCAACTGAAATGCAGCTTAAATCTCTTTCCTTTTTTTTTTTTTTTTAATTCACAATTACATGTCTCTCTTGCAGTCTCTTTTTATTGTCATTGTTGTTTTTGTTGAGGAGATTAAGTTCTCACACAGGCAGATTTTTTCTAATTGCCCATTGACAACAGAAAACCAATTGCTTGAGATACCTATTCCCATAAATACTTTTCCTAGAATGCAAACAGCAAAGAAAAAGAATACAAAGGAAATGTCTAGGATGTTGAAGTATTGTCTGGAACACTAAAGGAAGAGCCTGTTACTAAAACAAACATGTGCATCACAGGCACATGGATTAGAATCTTGATTCTGACGATTAAGAGCTTAACATTGGACAAGTTTTTCATGTTTTTGGTCTCAATTTCCAGGTATGTAAAACTGTATGCAAGTACATAATAGTTAAATTGCTGAAAACAGAAGTTTATTTTATTATTCTTTGATATCTTTTAAAAATTATTTTTAATTTTTCATATTTCTTATTTTTAAAATTTTAGAATTTTAAATTATTTTTTTAAAGCATGAAAGCTGCCAGAGAAAATGTATAATTCCTACAGAGTGATAACAGTGACAGCTGGTGTCAAAACAATCATATAAAACAAATTATCTTCAAAGAAGAGTATAGGGGAAATATTTAGTGATGTTGAAGGCTTGTGTGGAACATTAAAAGAAGTAACCTGTGACTGAGAAATAAAGAAACAAACAGAAATAATATGGTTTAGATCTTTGGTTTGGGTCAATAGAGCCAAAGTCAAATTTCAACTTTGCATATTCTTTCTATATAGATTTTGGAAGTTGCATTGACTGATCTTTAATTTTCCTCATCTTTCAAATGGATACAATATTTACCTCATAGAGATGATATCAAGATTAAAAGAAAGAAATTAGTAAAAACATTGAACTAATTTGTTTCATAAAATTTATAACTGTCAAAAATATGATTAGAGGGAAGAGTCTGTGCTAAGGATATATAAATTAAATGTTCATGTATTTATGTCAACTTTCCTTCATGTCTACTTGTATACATATAAATGCCAGGTTGGAGTGACTACAGTTACAGTGAATCTATCATTTGAAATAATTCATTTCCATGATCCCTAAAATGTTCTCTTCACAAATATTTTATAGTTACCTAATTGTTTTACAAAGTTTTTGTTTGTTTTGTTTCATTTTTAAAGAAGAAGGGAAACAAAGTCAGAAAGAAATACAGGGGAGCTTGCACTCCTGTTGGTGATGTTTTATTTCCTTGGCTGGGGGCAGATGTGTGACTATTTATTATTTTCTATGTCTAAAATATTACATAATATTTTTAAATTATTATTCAACTATACTTAGAAATGGCAAGACTTTTAAAAATTATGGAATAATTTAGTTTCAAGTTACAGATAATAAAGTATAGAGGTGTGCAGAATGTGTTAATAATGAATGATATGATTATTGATTATAAACAGTTTCATTTCCTCTTTCTGTGCTTTTTATTTATTTAATATCCTCTCTTTCCCATACACTGGAGCACTTCTCTTCCTTTAAGGATATTAAGTCTCCTTTTCTGTTACTAATGTTATATTGGTTTTTGGTTGACTAATTTAGGGAATAAGGTCAATAATATACAGACTAGATGCTATGGTTCCCCTACTGCAGCAGTATTTGGCTGGAGCTAGCTACTGAAGACTTCTTGGTTTGCTGGAAGGTGGAAATTTTTTTTACATTAAATTCCAAATATTAATATATTTTTCCTTAGTCAAGCCTGTATTGAAAAGAAAAATTGCTCACTGACTGTTATAATGAATATTTTTTAGTGCCCAACTTAACATTTTAATGAATGATAAAAGACAGGTTTTATATATGTTTTATATGCATGTTTATCTTAGCTCATTCAATTTTTTCATAATTATTAAGGCAAGTTCTGATATAAATTACTGAACACATGTCAGCAGATGGGGAAATGCTCTGAGTTTTCCACTAGCCTTTATATTCATTACACTTTTGTAGATCATAGTTCATGATTATTTCAGAATGAACTATCTTTCTATGTTTATTTATTTGAAGTAACTGCTGCATTAAATGTTTTAGATATACTTCTTTTATAAGAAGTAAAACATTGATTTGAGATCAGATCATTTGGTATTTCCTGAAAACATTTATTTTTGCCAGTTAGAATACACTCTATGTTCTCCTGGTAACAGAACTTCATTTTTGCTTTGGGTCCTAGTCATGCAGCCTATATTACATGATTTAAGTCATTCCCAGAGCTAGACAAGAACTGAGGACTAAGCCAATTGGTAGATTTCTTCCATATGATCACAAAGGTTCAAAAATGGGTCCATGACCTAGGTCAAACCAATCAGAATCAGTAAGCTGGATGTGGAGTTTTGAGAGTGAAATTCTAGAGCAGCAAAATCCTCACGTGACAAAGAGAGGAGAAACTCTTTGTTAATAAAACAGAGAATAATTAAAAAAGGATAAGAGACAGAGAGATAAACTATATTACTTTAACATTGTTTGAACCAATGATCAACCATGTCTGAAATTGACATATTCCCTTTGCCCTAAAATCATGCTGTTTTGATTTTCTGTTTGATGTAGCCTCCAAACAAGCATCTATGTTCTTGCCACATATTCACAACAGTGCAACAAGACTTTAAGAATTGTGTCTAATTAATCCTTTACTACCTATTTATCCCTAGTCACTTTGGTCCTCACTCACTATATATGTATATATATAAATACACACACATTTTATGAAAATATTTAATATTATGTTTTATTGTTTTGTTCAGTTAGCTAAATATCCTAATATTCTGCTCAACATTTTGTTAGGTCACCAGATTTTGAAATGCTATATTCATAACATTAGGCACATACTGAAGAGTCTTTCATGTCATGTACAATTTCCTTTGATGATCTCCAGGGACATCAAGGTGCAAATGTTATTCTCAACTCCTTGGCAGAAGAACTAATTCTGTGATGACTGATCTCAGTATGTCTCTGACCTCTAAAACTGTGCATATCTGATGAATGGCATCCTAGAAAACAAGGTTTGACACATTTGCTTCTTTGTCTGGAATCAGTTGAGACAAAAAATTTAAAATACATTTTAGGGATGCACTGTGGTCTTTCACTTGGATTAATTGAAGAACAGTGTATTTATTTTCTAATAAATAATCACTTCCTGAATTGGTTTTTAGGCAGAGAGATACATTTGTGTTTCCAGAGGTATAAGCAAGAGTGATGATTGAGAGCTTAATATAGACATAATCTTTGGTTTTCACTGATTAGTTCTCCATGGATTTTTGCCAGGGATTAACGTACAGCTGCAAAATTTGCATGGTAATCCTTGGGTATACAATTTGATGGCAGACATTATTTAAGTCAGTTCCCTAAAACTAATAAGGATATAGCATGCATCATTTATTGATTTACACCTTCATATGGATAAATAAGCAAAGAGAAGATAATAACCTAAAGTTACAAGGAAGTCAACACAGAGATAAAATCTGACAGTAAGATATCTAAGTAAGAAAATTGGATTATAATCCAGTTAGTGAAGAGTGGCTTCAGGGCAGTGATGGGATATGAGTTGAAGCTCAAATACAGGGTTGGATTAGATGAGAATTAGGTATTCCCATTAGGAACAGAGAAGACATGAACAATGTAAATAGTAAAATTGTGAGCAGTAGATAAAGCCTGGTGGAACAAAGTGGTCATGATTGGAAGAAATATGACATAAGGCTAAAATAAAACTTGTGTAGAACTATGTGAAGAATGTGTTAATAATAGTGAAAGAATTTGGGGATTTATCTTTAAGTGATAAACACTTTTTAATGGTTGTAGGACTTTGCAGGTAGCTAATAACAACAACAATAACAAAAATCAACTGGCAAGTACTGTTTTTCCTTCTAGGAAAACATGTAAGTGAACATTGCGTAAGTCTTTTCATCAGAATAGCTGACTCTAAAGTGAGAATATGGAGTCAAAAATGAGCAGTGTTCCAATCTCTTGTGTGGAAATGAAAGAATTAAATTCAATTACAAATTTTAAATCATCTGCTGGGATCAAAGGAAGACACTATTTATATCACACCACTTTAATTAACCTTAGGATGGAGGACAAAGTTATATAAACATGGCTTTGGGGGGAACAGCTGGAACTGGTCCATAAGATAACATTACACGTAACCGTGGAAATGCTTTATGCTTATGGCAAATCAAAGCTTCAAATATTAAAGCATAGAATGGAGGTGCTTAGGAAATAGCAACAGTAGTGGCTGAATATGCCATTCAGCAGATGGAATGAAAATAAATGATCACAGTCCTCTTTAAGATGTACAACGGTAGTAATGGGTCCAAATGCAAATACCAGGCTTAGCATGGAGTTATCACACAGACCAGAGATCAATGTTGGCATGAGAAATGAATATATATTAATCAAACAAAGGTTAATATTTGGGCAGGGGACATAAAGTATGTTCCAGACTGAAGTACAGCATGAGAGAAGATGTAAAATTGATGGAGACAATGGTGCATTATATGGGTTCTTCTGATGGCTCAGTGGGTAGAGAATCTGCCTGCAAAACAGGAAACACAGGTGACAAGGATTCAATCCCTGGGTCAGGAAGATCTGGTGGAAGAAATGGCAACCCACTCCAGTATTCTTTTGTGAAAAATCCCATGGGCAGAGTAGCCTGGAGGATAACAATCCAAAATGTCACATGGTGCATTATAGAAACTGAAAGACGGGAATTGTGTCTTCTAATGAAGCTGGAAAATATGGGTCTAGAAACGAGTAGCCAATGCCAAGGCTTGAAAGTTTCATGGCCAAAATAATAAGCACTTTCCCAAGTGATAGAAAAATACTAAGTGCTAACTGCAGAAAGAATTATTTCCAAAATCTCTCTATCTGTACAAAGAGATTATTGTTAAAAAACACTTTATTGGGTAATTTCAGTTCAGTCAGTTCAGTCACTCAGTCATTTCCGACTTTGCAATTCCATGGACTGAAGCATGCCAGGCTTTCCTGTCCATCACCAGCTTCTGGAGTTTACTCAAATTCATGTCCATCGAGTCAGTGATGCCATCCAATCGTCTCATCCTCTGTCATCCCCTTCTCCTCCTGCCTTCAATTTTCCCAGCATCAGGGTCTTTTCAAATGAGTCAGCTCTCTGCATCAGGTGGCCAAAGTATTGGAGTTTCAGCTTCAGTATCTGTCCTTCCAATGAATATTCAGGACTGATTTCCTTTAGGATTGACTGGTCAGATCTCCTTGCAGTCCAAGAGACTCTCAAGAGTCTTTTCCAACACCCCAGTTCAAAGGCATCAATTATTTGGCGCTCAGCTTTCTTTATAGTCCAACTCTCACATCCATACATGACTAAAAGAAAAATCATAGCTTTGACTAAATGGACCTTTGTTGGCAAAGTAATGTCTCTGCTTTTTAATATGCTGTCTAGGTTAGTCATAGCTTTTCTTCCAAAGAACAAGTGTCTTTTAATTTCATGGCTGTAGTCCCCATCTTCAGTGATTTTGGAGGCCCAAAATAAAGTCTCTCACTGTTTCCACTGCTTCCCCATTTATTTGTCGTGAAGTGATGGGACCGGATCTTTGTTGTCTGAATGTTGAGTTTTTAGCCAACTTTTTCAGTCTCTTTCACTTTCATCAAGAGGCTCTTCAGTTCTTCTTTGCTTTCTGCCATAAGGGTGGTGTCATCTGCATATCTGAGGTTATCAATATTTCTCCCAGCAATCTTGATTCAGGCTTGTGCTTCATCCAGTCCAGCATTTTGCCTAATGTACTCTGCATATAAGTTAAATAAGCAGGGTGACAATATACAGCCTTGACATACTTCTTTCCCTATTTAGAACCAGTCTGTTGTTCCATATTCAGTTCTGAGTGTAGCCTCCTGGGTAATTTACTCTACCTAATAAAGTGTATATTATCCTTTCTTTGCTATATTCAACCTAAAACTTAAGCCAATATATACATTTTATAAGAATGGAAAACTTTAATTCTGACAGCTTTTTTTAGTACCTGTTTAATTAAAAACACTTATTAACTGCCTTCTGTGTGAAAAAAAAAATGTGCTAGTTACTAGAGATACACAATTAAAACATTAAACAGATAAAGTACAAAGTCTGAAAGGTGAGATCAGTTTATAAACAAATCATCTAAAGGGGCAATTGTGTTAGTAAAAGATGGAAAAGGAAGTAACAACAGTGGTCAGAGTTCTTTGGTGCTCAGTTTAAATATTGATTTGTGGGGAAAGATCTGTCAAAGTCAATTTGGTAGAGTATTTGAAGAAAAGTCATATAAGCGTTGAGAATAAGCTTGCAAGTTGAAATTAATTTAAAAGTAGAGAAAAATTATGAAAAATATAAACACTGAGATCAGATACAAGTTGAAATAATTACTGTGTGAGGCATTCTTACATACAACAAAGAGAGCATATTTCTTGCCCTTATGGATGCTACATTGTAGTGAGAAAATGGATATAATAAATGAATACTTACATTATCAGAAATATTAACATTTATGAAGAAAAATAATTATACTAGTAGTTAGGGAACATTGGGTTGTATGTCAGGAAACAGTCTCTCTCTGACATTTGAATAAAGACTCCAAAAGGTAATGGAACTCTGAAGGTATCTGATAGTGGTGTTGCCTGAGTGTAGGGAAAAGCTAATGCATTGGTACTGAAGGAGATCAGATATTTAAGGGTCCACATAAAGGCCAGGGCTCAATATCAGGTGCTCACCTAAATTAAGATGAAATAATCCTAAGAATCCATATTAGCATACATATGTTTCAAAAACTATTTCCTTCCCCAAGCAAAAATCTTAGATGAATAAGATTCTAGACATTAAAGCCAAAGAAGATTGCAAAGAGGACTGGGTCCAACCACTTCAAGTTGCAGATGATAAAATTGCATATAGAGAAATAAAATTATTGGCAGAATAGGGCTGGGCTAGAAATTAGGTCCTTTCAGTGACAAGCAGTTTCCTATTATCCCTGCAGACACACATAAAGTAAGCTCCCAGGGGTTGTCTTGCTATAGCATCAAGCTTAGTACTGAATACTGTAAGCTGTGTGATTCATTACCTTCTTCAAAGTGACAAGACAATACAGAAACTTCTTGTCATTTTCTCCACAAAATATTACCTATACTTTACTGAAGACAGCAAAAGCCAATTTTTATACAGTAAAACTGCTTTATCATTAGGCTTTCAATAGGAGTAGCACAAAAATATTTTTTAGAACTAGGGAAATTTTGGTATCACTTTTGGAAAGGACTCAGCTACTTTCAAAAAAATATTGCTTGATAAGCTCACTTCAACTCTCCAAGATCACTTAAAATAACTAAAGCTGACTGTTTTGCTTATTTTTGAGTTTTCTGGAATATGAATTAATTTGCCATCTCCTATTCCTTAAGTTTTTATTTGGATTTTGTGAATTTTCTACAAGCCATCTTTTCTCAGCAGGGTTCTTTGAATCATTTTCATCTCATAAAAGTCCATTATTATTGCCTCATTCCCCAGCTACTACACCTGGGCCAGGATATTGCTGCTGATATGGTTTTGTGACCCTTGTAAAGCTCATGGCCTTTTACTCTTCTAGCTCTGCTGTTCCAGGAAATATTAATGTGCATCTGTCAGTATATCATCAACAATAAGTGATCTTGGCACAGACATTACTGTCTGAAGTTAATCACTATATTTCTGCTGATGACAGTCTATCTATAGCCTTCAGATATATTTGCATTTTTGCATTATTTTTTGAATGTTTGCAAACATGTTTTGTTATAAAAATTTGTAAATATTCTTAAAGAAAAAGAAGTGATAAATGGTAATAGCTTCTTCCGTTATCCTACCTAAAAGAAAAAAAAGCAGCTCATAATTCAATTTAAATATAATATTAGTAAGAGTCAATTCTGAGAGTTCAATCCTAAAGGTAAAGACATTTTCTGTAGAAAGGGAAAAGCACATAAGCAAATGGGATAGACATTGTGAAGAATGAATTTATTTTTTTCCCAGTTCTTAGTTTTAGAAATGATAGTGCAATTGCCATAGCAGTAAAGTTTGTCATTTTTCTACATATTCACTCTCCTTTTTCCTGAGAGTCCTTTATCTAGAGGACAGAGGTTTCACTGACAGTAATAGATCAAATTATTTTGCACTCATCCCACAACACTCTGTGCTGTGCTTAGTTGCCCAGTCATGTCAGACTCTTTGTGATCCCATGGGCTATAGCCCGCCAGGTTCCTCTGTCCATGGGGATTTTCCAGGCAAGAATACTGGAGTGGGTTGCCATGCCCTCGTCCAGAGGATCTTCCCCACCCAGGGATGGAACCCAGGTTTCCCGCAGTGCAGGTGGATTCTTTATCCTCTAAGGCACCGGGGAAGCCCTCTAGGTGGGGTCTAATTCTCTCACCTTCAATCCAGGCAAAGGTTGTAGACTACATGTCCAACAGAATACTGTGAAAATGATGTCACTAGTTTCCACACCTAGATTTAAGAAATGTAGGTGGCTTCTACTACCTGTCCATTGAATACTGCATGCTCTGAGGAAGCTTAACTAGTCCTTAAGAGAGATTCTTGTAGAAAGGAACTGAAGTGTGTTATAGTCCCAGCCTACAGTCAATGCCAATTTTCCAGCCATATGAGTGACCTCATCTTCAAAAACCATCTTCTGGCTCCAGTCAAGCTGGAGTAAAGGAGTCAGTGATGAGATCCTCATACCAGCACCTGCACAAATGTCAGGATAATTATTTAAAAAAATGTGGTTTTAAGTGATGAAGTATTGATTGTTTTTTATGTACCAAAAGAGTTCCCATTCACAAACATATACATAACAATCAGACTTGTTATTTCTGTAAGAGTGTTCTGTACTTACTTATACCAAGGGGCTATATTCTCTACAAAGCCATTTACATATACTTCCCCAGGACAGTGTTAATCTTCCTTTAGAGCAGGTGGATTAATTAGTTACTAGAAGATAGTAATATGATTGAAGAAATTTGCACTAAATCTTGAATGGCTAATGGTGTGTTTAAGCAACTCTGAAAGCTTTATCCAGCAAAGTTTTAACAAGCAAGATAAACTGAAAAGCATTGGGAATATGGCCAATATTTTGTAATAGCTGTAAATGGAGTCAATTTTTAAAATTTTATTTAAAAAGTAAAAAAAAAAAAAAAAAAAAAAAAAGGTGTTTCGTTTGATTTCAACAAACCAAAGGACACATAGATATTTTCCCCTTCAAAAAATAAATCAAAAAAATATTTGAAAACACGGGAAAAATATTCTCAGAGAAGGTCATATTCTAGAGTATACAAAACATATGGATTGTCCTTATGTGTTTTGAGCCTCTAAACTGAATAGATTAAATCAAGGATATACATCTGTTAGTTACTAAGAAAGAGGTGACATATAGTGCATTGCATTGTATTTTAAATAACCCATTGTTCATCCTAAAGACTAGTTTGTATGTCTCTTTAAGGTAGGAGTGAAGTCTACTTCATCTATATATTTTACCACACAGCTAATAAAGGGAATTTTGTACAATTCAGATATTAAAAAATATATATTTTTATGTGAAACAATATGTAGCATTCTTGTACATGTGTTTACTACTTGTTTTTTGTTAAAATGTCCAAATATCATGTGACATCAACATAAAACAGTTGTTAAATAAATTATATATATGTATATATGTGCATATGCATATTTATGCAAGCTTACGTTTATATGTATGCACACACATATATACATATGTACACATATGTATATAGATATGCATGCATCTAGATGCAGAGGCCCCACAGAGACTAAGCAGACATGCCTTTGAGTGTTTGAGTATCTCCCATGAGGTCATTGGTCAGAAGTGGCCTGCTGCAAGGCCAGGGGCTCTGGATGAAGCAGACCTGGGTCACCCAGCATGTGGCATAAGCCTTCTTGGAGGAAATTGCCATTAGCCCCACCATAGAGCTGCTGAGGAGATGATCCACAAACTGCAGAAAAATTACACCAAAGAAGTTCTCACACTGTTAAGAAACTTCTAGGACCCACAACAGATCCAGCACGGGGGATCTGGCAAAGGGAAAGAGATCCCCAGGGAATTGATTATGGAGGGCAGTGGGAGACTGAGCAAGATTTGCCTGTGAGTGTCCAGGGGACTCCAGTGGAAACATGGCTCGACAGTTTGGCCTCAGATCAAACAACAGGGAGGGAATGAAACCCTGACCATCAACTGAGATTTGGATCCAAGAACTACTAAACATGTCCTCGCCCATCAGAACAAGACCCAGTATCCCCCATAGTCAGTCCCTCCCATCAGGAAGCTTCCATAAACCTCTTATCCTTACTCATCAGAGGGCAGTCAGATGAAAACCACAGTCACAGAAAACTAACTAAACTGATCACTAAACTGATCACAGCCTTGTCTGACTCAATGAAACTATGAGCCATGTCATGTAGGGCCACCCAAGACGGATGGGTCATGGTGGAGAGTTCTGACAAAACGTGGTCCACTGGAGAGGGGAATGGCAAACCACTTCAGTACTCTTGCCTTGAGAAACCCATAAACAGTATGAACAGGCAAAAAGATATGACACTGAAAGATGAACTCCCCAGGTCGGTAGGTGCCCAGTGTGCTACTGGAGAAGAATGGAGAAATAAGTCCAGAAAGAATGAAGAGACGGAGCCAAAGCAAAAATAATGCTCAGTTGTGGATGTGACTGGTGATGGACATAAAGTCTGAGGCTGTAAAGAACAACATTGCATAGAAACCTGGAATGTTAGGTCCATGATTCAAGGTAAATTGGAAGTGGTCAAACAGGAGATGGCAAGAGTGAATGTCGACATTTAAAGAATCAGTGAAATAAAATGGACTGGAATGGGTGAATTTAATTCAAATAACCATTATGTCTACTATTGTGGGCAAGAATTCCCTAGAATAAGTGAAGTAACCCTCATAGCTAACAAAGGAGTCCAAAATGCAGTACTTGGGTGCAATCTCAAAAATGACAGAATAATCACTGTTCCTTTCCAAGGCAAACCATTTAATATCACAGTAATCCACTAATGCTGAAGAAGCTGAAGTTGGACAGTTTTGTGATGATCTACAAGATCTTCTAGAACTAACACCCCCCTCCCCCAAAAATGTCCTTTTCGTCATAGGGGATCGGAATGCAAAAGTAGGAAGTCGCGAGCTACCTGAAGTAACAGGCAAGTTGGACTTTGGAGTACAAAATGAAGCAGGGCAAAGGCTATTAGTTTTGCCAAAATAACGGTTTGGTCATAGCAAATACCCTCTTCCAACTACAAAAGAGACAACTCTACACATGGACATCACCAGATGGTCAACATCAAATTGATTATATTCTTTGTAGCTAAAGATGGAGAAGCTCTATACAGTCAACAGAAACAAGACCAGGAGCTGACTGTGGCTAAGACCATGAACTGCTTATTGCCAAATTCAAACTTAAATTGAAGAAAGTAGGGAAAACCACATTCAGGAATGACTTAAATCAAATCCCTTACAATTATACAGTGGAAACAACAAACAAATTCAAAGGATTAGGTCTGATAGCCAGAGTGCCTGAAGAACTATAGATGGAGGCTCATGACATTGTAAAGGAGGCAGTGATCAAGACATCCCTAATAAAAATAAATTCAAAAAGGCAAAATGGTTGTCTGAGAAGGCCTTACCAATAGCTGAGAAAAGAAGCTAAAAACCAAAAAGAAAAGGAAAGATAATACCCATCTGAATGCAGTGTTCCAAAATATAGCAAGAAGAGATAAGAAAGACAAAATGGCAGAGTATAAGGATGTGAGCTCACCTCTTTTTACAAAAACACCATAATCATAACTCATTGAATAATCAAGGATACAAAACACTGAAAGTTACCAAAAAATACCCCTTAGATTAAAAGTCAAGTAAAAAGCCACAATGAAATGGCAGGAGAAGCACAATCAAAATAAAATTAAATCCCATATCCACCAGGATGGTGACCCAAAACTGGAAAATACTTATACTGCAAAAGTTCACTCATAAGACTGAAAGTTCTGAGCCTCACACCAGGTTCTTCATCTTGGGGTTTGGGCAATAAGAGAAGAAGCCCCCCCCCCCCCAAATTTTGACTTTGAGTCCAGAGGGATTTATTCACAGGCATTTCACACGATTAAAGGAAATGGAAACTCTGTTCTTAGAGGGAGCACATAATGTTTTGTGTGCACCATGACATGCGAAAAAAACAGAGACCTCATAAAAGACCTGGCTGGACCCACATGCCAGTATTGGAGAATCAAGCATAGACAGAGTCAGCTATGGCTCACTCTGAGGACACTTGCAGCTGCTATTTTCTTAAGACCTAGCCCACCAAACATCCTACGGGCTCCCATGCTCAGATGCCAAAGGCCAGTCAACCAACAGGAGAGGAACACAGTCCTACCAATCAGAAGACAGGCTTCTTAAAGCCTTTCTGAGCCCACAGCTCTTTATAACACTCCTTGACACAACACTACCCAATAAAGTAACAAGATCTAATTCTACCCACCAGTGGATGTAAAGCAGCTCCTCCTATCCGAAATTCTGCATAATCTCTTATGAAGCCTTTCCAGAGGACAGATATCAGAAGCAAGAAAAACTATAATACTGTATCCCACAGAACAGAAACTGCAATCACAGAAAGTTATACAAAATGAGATGACAGAGGAATATGTTTCAGGTGAAGGAATGAGATAAAACCCCAAAAGAGAAACTAACTGAATTGCAGATCAGCAATGTACCCCAAAAGGGTTCAGAGTAATGATACTAAAGATGATCCAAGACCTTGCAATAAAGAATGGATTTAAGGATTGAGAAGACACAAGAAGTGTGTAACAAAGACTGAGATGAACTGAACTGCAAAAAACAGAGATGAACAACACAAGAACTGAAATGAAAAATATCCTGGAAGTAAAAATACTCAAAATAAGAATAACTGAGGCAGAAGAACAGATAAGTGAATTAGAAGATAAAGTGATGGAAATCACTACTGGGGAAGAAAATAAAGGGAAAAAGAGAATAAAAATAAAATAGTGAAATCTAAGTAACCTCTGAGAGATCATTAAATGCAATCATATTTGTATTATAGGGTGTTCCAGAAGGAGAAGAGAGAAAGAAATGACCTGAGAAAATATTTGAAGACAAAATAGCTGAAAAATTCCTTAACATAGGACAGGAAAGAGCCACACTATTTCAAGAAGCACAAAGAGTTCCTCACAGTCTAAACCCATGGAAGAATATGCCAAGACACACAATAATCAAACTGACAAAAATTAAAGACTAAAAGATACAAATAATATAAAAGGGAACTCCCATAATTTTATCAGCTGATTTCTCAGCAGAAACACTGCAGTCTAGTGGGGAATGGTATGATATATTTAAAGTGCTGTTATGCAAGAACCTACAACCAAAAAAACTCTAACCAGAAAAACTCTCATTCAGATTTGATGGGAAAAAAAAAAAAATTTACAGAAAAACAAAAGATAATTCAGCACCACTAGATCAGCTTTGTAACAGATGTTAAATTCTATAGGCATAAAAGAAAAGACCAGAAAAAAGAACAAAAAAAAAAAAAAAAAAGAAAGAAAAGACCAAATATAGAACCAAAATAACTGCAAGTGGAAAACTTCTTTGATAAAGGCAAACACACAATAAAGATAGGAATTTATCTGAACAAAAATATGATATCAAAACTAGCAATTGTGAGAAGAGGAGAGCACAAGCACAATGGAAATGCATTTGGAATTAAAAGCCCAGCAACTTAAACATATCTTGTTTATTTATAAAATTCCATATCAAAATCTCATCATAATCACAAACCAAAAATGTACAACAGATACATACACCAAAAAAGAAAACAGAATCTGAACTTGATAATTAAGTTACTGACAAAGTCACAAGTGAAGTAAGAAAAAGAGGAAGGGAAGAAAAAAACTTACAAAAATAAATCTGAAACAATTAGCAAAGTAGCATTAAGAACATACATAGTGATAAATATCATATATGTAAATGGATTAAATGCTCCAACCAAAAGACTTAGACTGCCTAAATGTTTACAAAATCAAGATTCATATATAAGCTGTCTATAAGAGACCCATTTCAGATCTATGGACACAGACTGAAATTGAGGGTATGGAAAGTGACATTCTGTACAAATACAAATCAAAAGAAACCTGGAGTAGAAATACTCAAGATAGATTTTAATATAAAGACAATTATAGGAGAAAAATGACACTGCTTAATGATCAAGGGATCAATCAAAGAAGAAGATATAACAATTGTAAATATGTATGCATCCAACATTTGAGCACCTCAATATATAAGGTGAATACTAAAAGTAATAAGAAAAGAAATCAACAGTAATACAATGCACTTTAAAACCCTAATTTCATCAGTAGACAGATCATCCAGACAGAAAACCAATAAGGGAAGACAGGCCTTCAATGACATGTTAGATCGGATGCACTTAACTATTATTTATATACCACTCCAATCAAAAGCAGTAGAATACACATTCTTTTCACATGTGTGTAGAAAACGCTACAGAATTGATCACATGCTGGGCCACAAAGTGAGCCTTTCTTCTAAGGGGGAAAAAAAAAGAGTGGACTCAAATCAATAAAATTAGAGTCCAAAACGGGGAAATTACAGTGGACATCACAGAAATACAAAGGATCATGAGACTACTATAAGCAACTGCATGCCAATAAAATAGACAACTTAGAAGAAATGGACAGATTCTTATAAAGATATAACACTCAAACACTACACCAGACAGAAATAGAAAATAAGAACAAGCCAATCACAAGTACTGAAATTAAAACTGTGATTTTAAAAATTCCCAACAAATAAATGTCCAGAACCAGATGGCTTCACAGACAAATCCCATCAAGAAGAATTTGAATAAGAGTTAACACTTATCTTTCTGAAATAGTTCCGGTAAATTACACTTCCAAACTCATTCCATGAGGCTACCACCACTTTGATACCAAAACCAGACAGATATATCAGAAAAAAAAAAAAAAAGAAAGAAAAAAAAAATGACAGGTTCATATCACCGGTGAACATAAGCACAAAAAATCTCAACAAAACACTATAAATTTGAATCCAACAATACATTAAAAGGATCATATACCATGATCAAGTGAGATTTATCTTAGGCATGCAAAGGTTTTTCAGTATGTATAAATCAATCAGTTTGATGCAATATATCAACAAACTGAAGAATTAAAAAAAAAAATGATAATCTCAGTAGACCCAGAAAGAGCTTTTGATAAAATTCAAGGCCCATTTACGATTAAAAAAAAAAAAAAAAAAAAAAAAAAAACACAATCTTCCCAGAAATCAGGCACAGAGGGAACATTCGTCAATATTGGACTTCGCTGGTGGCTCAGACGGTAAAGTGTTTGCCTATAATATGGGAGACTTGGGTTCAATCCCTGGGTCAGGAAGATCTCCTGGAGAAGGAAATGACAACCCACTCCAGTGTTCTTGCCTGGAAAATCCTGTGGATGGAGAAGCCTGGTAGGCTACAGTCCAAGGAGTTGCAAAGAGTCAGACACAACTGAGCGACTTCATTTACACAATATGACAGATAAACAACAAATACCATACTTAAGTATGAAAAACACAAAGCATTTTCTAGAAGAATAGGAATAAGACAAGGATGTCCATTCTTGCCACTTTTATTCGACATAGTTTTGGAAGTCCTAAACATAGAAATCAGAGAAGAAAAATAATAAAATTAATCCATACTGGAAAAGAAGTACAACTATCACTGTTAGCAGATGACATGATATTATTCATGTGTCCTGCATATGTTCTAAGTTGCTTCAATCATGTCCAGCTCTTTGCAGCTCTATGGACTATAAACTGCCAGGATATTCTATCCATGGGGATTCTCCAGGCAAGAATACTGGAGTGGGTTATCATGCCCTCCTCCAGGGATCTTCCCAATCCAGGGACTGAACCTACATCTCATGTTTTCTGCATTGGTAGGTGTGTTCTTTACCATTAACACCACCTCAGAACTCAATATTATGCACAGAAAATAGTAAAGATGCTACCAGAAAACTACTTGTTGTAATTCAGTCAGTAAACCATGTCCAGCTCTTTGCAACCCCATGAACTGCAGCGTGCCAGGTTTCTCTGTCCATCATTATCTCCCTAAGTTTGTTCAAACTCATGTCCATTGAGTCAGTGATGTCATCGAACCATCTCATCCACTGTTGCCCCTTCTCTTGCCCTCAATTTTCCCCAGCATCAGGGCCTTTTCCAATGAGCCAGCTTTTTGCATCTGGTGGCCAAGGCATTGGATTTTCAGCATCAGTACTTCTAATAAATATTCAGGGTTGATTTACTTTAGGATTGATTTACTTGATCTCCATGGTGTCCATGGGATTCTCAAGTGTCTTCTCCAGTAACACAACTCAAAAGCATTACTTCCTTGGTGTTCAGTCTTCTTTATGGTCTAGCTCTCATATCCATACATGACTACCAGAAAAACCGTAGCTTTGGCTATATGTACCTTTGTCGGCAAAGTGATGGCTCTGCTTTTTAAAACTGTCTAGGTTTGACATAGCTATTCTTCCAAGGAGCAAAAACTCTTTTAATTTTGTGCTGTGCTCACCATCTGCATTGATTTTGGTGTCCAAGAAAATGAAATCTGACACTGTTTCCAAATTTTCCCCTTCTATTTGCCATAAAATGATGGGACTGGATGTCATGATCTTAGGTTTTGGTTTTTTTTGTTTGTTTGCTTGTTTTTTTTAATGTTGAGTTTTAAGCCAGCTTTTTCACTCTCCTCTTTCACTTTCATCAAGAGGCTCTTTAGTTCCTCCTCACTTTCTGCCATTAAAATGGTATCATCTGTATATCTGAGGTTGTTGATATTTCTCCCATCAATCTTGACTCTAGCTTGTGATTCATCTAGCCTGGCGTTTTGCATGATTTACTCTGTATATGTTAAATAAGCAGCGTACAATATACAGCCTTGATGTACTCCTTTGCCAATTTGGAATCAGTCTGTTGTTCCATATCAGGTTCTAACTGTTACTTCTTATCCTGTATACTGGTTTCTCAGGAGGTAGGTATTGTGTCCTGGCATTCCCATCTCTTGAAGAATATTCCACACTTTGCTGTGATCCACACAGCCAAAACTTTAGCAGAGTCAATGAAGGATAAATAGATTTTTTAAAAATTCTCTTGCTTTTTCTATGATCTGGCATAAGTAGGCAATTTGATTGCTGGTTCCTATGCCTTTTCTAAATCCAGGTTTTACACCTGGAAGTTCACAGTTCATGTACAGCTGAAACCTAACTTGGAGGATTTTGAGCAAAATCTTGCTGGCTTGTGAAATGAGTGCAATTGTACGGTAACCTAAACATTCTTTGGCATTGCTTTTCTTTGCAATTGAAATGAAAACTGATGTTTCCCATCCTGTGGCCTCTGCTGAGTTTGCCAAATTTGCTGGCATAATGAGAGCAGCACTTTAATTTAGTAGTAGTCTAAAACTACTGCTGCTGCTGCTGCTGCTGCGTCGCTTTAGTTGTGGCCAACTCGGTGTGACCACTACTAGAGTTCTTTAATTAATTTGATAAAATTGTAGGAAACAAAATTAGTACACTGAAATCTCTTGCATTGATATACACTAACAGGAAAAGATCAGAAAATGAAATTAAAATCCTACTTGCCATTATATACACAAGATTAAAATATCTAGTAATAAATTCACCAAAGGAACCAACATACCTGTATACTGAAAGCTATCAGAGACAGATGAAAAAATTTAAGATGACACAGAAAGATTGAAAGGTATTCTTCAACTGAAAGACTTGATAGTGTGAAAATGACTATACTACCCAAAGCAATCTACAGATTCAATGAAATCCCTATCAAACTATCAATGACATTTTTACAGAACTAGGACCAAAATTTTTCAAATTTATATGGAAACACAAAAGACTACTATTAGCCAAAATCGTGTTGAGGAAAAAAAAAAAAGAAAGAAAAAAATGGAGCTGGACAAATCAGGCTCTCTTATTCAGACTATACTAGCTACAAATCTACAGCCATCAAAACAGTATGGTACTGGCACAAAAACAGCAATGTAAATAAACACAACAGGATCAAAAGACCAGAAATAAGTGTACTTACCTTTCAGCAATTGATCTCTGACAAAGCGAGCAAGACCATATAATGGGGGAAAAAAAAGGTCTATTCAATAAATGGTGCTGGGAAAGCTAGACAACTGTACATAAAAAAAAAAAAAAAAGTTGAACATTTTTTTAATATCATTCACAAAAATGGATTAAAGCCCTAAGTAACTCTGAACGGATTAAAGACTTATATGTAAGACCATATACTATAAAACTCTTAGAGGAAAACATAGACAGAAGACTCTTTGACATAAATTGCAGCAAAACTTTTTTAAGTTGTCTCCTAGAGTAATGGAAATAAAAACAAAATTAAACAAATGGAGCCTAATTAAACTCAAATGTTTTGTAAGCAAACAAAACCATAAGCAAAATGAAAAGACAATACACAGAATGGGAGAAAATATTTACAAATGAAGTAACTGACTAGAGATTAATCTGTTAAATTTACAAATAGATCATGTGTCTCAATATAAATAAATAAACAAATGATTGCAATAAAAAATGAGCAGAAGACTTACAGAGACATTTCTTCAAAGAATGCATACAAATGGCCAAGAGATACTTGAAAAAGTCTCATCATTGCTAATTATTAGAAAAATGCAAATCAAAACTATAATGAGTTGTCACTTTACAACATGCAGAATGACCATCATCAAAAAGTCTATAAATTTGTACAACCACTATGGAGAACAGTATGGAGGTTCCTTAAAAAAGTAAAAATAGAACTATCATATGATCCAGCAATCCCACTCCTGGGTATGTACCCAGAGAAAACCATGATTACAAAAGACACCTGCACCCCAAAGTTCACTTTAGCACTATTTATAGTAGCCAAGATATGAAAGCAACCTAACTGTCCATGAAGAGAAGATGGATAAAGATGTGGTACATACTTACAATGGACTGTTATTCAGTCATTAAAAAGGATGAATTAATGTCACTTGCAGCAACGTGGATGGACCTGAGATCCATACTAAGTCAGACAGAGATAAGACAAATATTATATGATATCACTTATATGCATAATATAAAAACATAATACAAATCAACTTACTTACAAAACATAAATACAGACTTAAAGAATTATTTTATGGCTGGCAGAGGGACAAGGTGAGTAGGGGAGGTATAGACTGGGAGTTTGGGGTTGACTTGTACACACTACTGTATTTAGAATAGTTAACAAATCAACCCCTTCTATATAGAACAGGGAACTGAGAGGGTAACAGGCAGGAAGGCCAAGGGTCTCCAAATGGAGGAAATAGGCTGCAAGTGTCAGGAATTTTTATCTCTCTTAAGGGGCAGGCCAGTGTTCTTGCCTGGAGAATCCCAGGGATGCGGGAGCCTGGTGGGCTACCGTCTATGGGATCCCTCAGAATCGGACACAACTGAAGCGACTTAGCAGTAAGCAGCAGGAGAAAACAAACTAGCAATATATATATATATATATATATATATATATATATTTTTTTTTTTTTTTTTTTCTTCTTCTTCTCCATATAAATTTAAAAGGAGGTTTCTTTTAAAATACTGTGTTGCCATAATGACACCTGGTTTCACCTGAAGCTAACTACTCTCAAACCTTGAGTTAACCAATACATTTTTCTTTTGGAAATGCTTGTCTTAAGCTATGTTAATGTTCTATGAATTTACCCCAGACTCTGTCTTCAAGCCAGTTCCGTCTAATGGCTCAGAACCTACTTGACAAACCAGTATGTTATACTCAGATATTGTTCCCCTAATCTATGTAAATGAAACTATTTGTATGGTAATCTGCCCTTTTACCAGATTCAAGTCAATCGTTTTATGGCCTGGGATGAATCATCTGGTGCCAAGATTATTCCAAAATGCATCTGATGGATGAGGGGCCTGGTGTCATTCTGAGTCTTAAGATATTCCTTTCTTTCATTAACAGACTGCTAGTGACTCTACAACATCCATCTGAAGGCGAGCATGGGGGTACTCTTTCTGCCCCCTTCTGATGCCTATGTCAGAAGCTTTCTCTATCTCCCTTATACTTTAATAAAACTTTATTACACAAAAGCTCTGAGCGATCCAGCCTCGTCTCTGGCCCCGGACTGAATTCGTCTCCTCCAGAGGCCAAGAATCCCTGCGTCTTATCGTTCAGCAACAACCTTCCAGAACTCTGCTCAATATTCTGTAAAAATCTAAATGGGAAAATGATTTAAAAATAATAGATACTTTGCATATATGTAACCAAATCACTCTGCTGTACCTATAAGTAAATCACTCTGCTGAAATAGCCTGCCAGGCTCCTCTGTTCATGGAATTCTCCAGGTAAGAATACTAAAGTGGATAGCTATTTCCTTCTCCAGGAGAACTTCCTGACCCCCAGGGATAGAAATCAGGTCTCCCACATTGTAGGCAGATTCTTTACCATCTGAGCCATCAGTGAAGCTGAGAGAGAAAGGATATATTGTACATGTAAGAATGAGTCCCTTGGCTGTTCACCTGAAACTACCACAGCATTATTAGTCAGCTATATCCTGACACAAAATAAAATTTTTAAAGGCATTCTTGAAATGTATAGGTAAAAATAAGTTTATAAATTATATTTAATTGAAAAAATATCCTATTTAATATCTGAATTAGGAAGCCTTTTCCAACTCTAAGATAAAATTATAAATTGAAAAATGAACCTGGTCAATTCAACAACATAAAAATCAAAAGCTTTTGTAGGATAAAAACTCATACAAAATGGATCAAGCAATTTAGGACAAGTGAGAAACATATGCTCGCCATGACAAACGGTAATCTTTTAAATATATGTGATTATAGTAGCTCTGATACACATCAACAGGAAAATGGTCAAAGAAGGTGGTCACAATACAGGAATTATAAGTTCTAAGATTATCATCTGCAGTCCATAATGAGAAAACGGCAAAGTACAACTGATGTGATATAATTTATCATCTATCATCTGGATAAACACTGAACAGTTTAATATGACATTATCAGTGCAATATGTGAAAATAGACAATTGTCTACAAAGTCTATTTTGCAATGAGAAAATTAAGAATGTTGCATCTCTACATAGGGATATTGGGTATTATCTTTTATTTATGTATTTATTTATTTTTTAAACAGAACTTCATGTTTGTGCTGCTTTGTTTCCTTATATGACAGGTTCACAAAAAAAGACCATGTCACATTTTCTGAGAATTGCTGTGGAATTTGGTAATGAAGAGGTTTATTTCACTGAATTGTTTGCAGCAACTAATATTTGGAGACTACATTTACTATACAAGGGCTCCCTGGTGGCTCAGCTGGTAAAGAATACATCTGCAATGCGTGAGACCTGGGTTCTATCCCTGGGTTGGGAAGATCCCCTGGAGAAGGGAAAGGCTACCCACTCCAGTGTTTTGGCCTGGAGAATTCCATGGACTGTATAGCCCATGGAGTCACAAAGAGTCAGACTTGACTGAGTGACTTTCACTTATTATCATTTTCCTATAAAATTATATAAGTTCATCTGTGATCCAGCTCAGAAGTAAAAACTTTGGAGCCTCATATGATGGCAGGTCTTAGTAACTTCTGGAAGGCCAGTCACACTGCTGAACAACTGCATTGGTGTGTGCGGCTAGAGGTATGTGGACTAGTGTGTGGCTGAACTGGCCTCAGAACACAGAGATGGAATTCTTTAAATTATTTCAATTATTATCATCTGGGCATTATCTTTTTTTTTAATTTCTTTTTTAATTTTTTTATTATTTTTATTAGTTGGAGGCTAATTACTTCACAACATTGCAGTGGGTTTTGTCATACATTGATATGAATCAGCCATGTATTTACATGTATTCCCCATCCCGATCCCCCCTCCCACCTCCCTCCCCACCCGATTCGTCTGGGTCTTCCCAGTGACCCAGGCCTGAGCACTTGTCTCATGCATCTAACCTGGGCTGGTGATCTGTTTCACTATAGATAATATACATGCTGTTCTCTCGAAACATCCCACATTCGCCTTCTCCTTCAGAGTCTAAAAGTGTGTTCTGTACATCTGTGTCTCTTTTTCTGTTTTGCATATAGGGTTATCATTACCATCTTTCTAAATTCCATATATATGTGTTAGTATACTGTAATGTTCTTTATCTTTCTGGCTTACTTCACTCTGTATAATGGGCTCCAGTTTCATCCATCTCATTAGAACAGATTCAAATGAATTCTTTGTAATGGTTGAGTAATATTCCATGGTGTATAGGTACCACAGCTTCCTTATCCATTCGTCTGCTGATGGGCATCTAGGTTGTTTCCATGTCCTGGCTATTATAAACAGTGCTGCGATGAACATTGGGGAGCACGTGTCTCTTTCAGATCTGGTTTCCTCAGTGTGTATGCCCAGAAGTGGTATTGCTGGGTCATATGGCAGTCCTATTTCCAGTTTTTTAAGAAATCTCCACACTGTTTTCCATAGTGACTGTACTAGTTTGCAGTCCCACCAACAGTGTAAGAGGGTTCCCTTTTCTCCACATCCTCTCCAGCATTTATTGCTTGTAGACTTTTGGATAGCAGCCATCCTGACTGGCGTGTAATGGTACCTCATTGTGGCTTTGATTTGCATTTCTCTGATAATGAGTGATGTTGAGCATCTTTTCATGTGTTTGTTAGCCATCTAGATGTCTTCTTTGGAGAAATGTCTGTTTAGTTCTTTGGCCCATTTTTTGATTGGGTCATTTATTTTTCTGGAATTGAGCTTCAGGAGTTGCTTGTATATTTTTGAGATTAATCCTTTGTCTGTTTCTTCATTTGCTATTATTTTCTCCCAATCTGAGAGCTGTCTTTTCACCCTACTTATAGTTTCCTTTGTAGTGCAGAAGCTTTTAACTTTCATTAGGTCCCATTTGTTTAGTTTTGCTTTTATTTCCAATATTCTGGGAGGTGGATCATAGAAGATCTTGCTGTGATTTATGTTGGAGAGTGTTTTGCCTATGTTCTCCTCTAGGAGTTTTATAGTTTCTCATCTTACATTTAGATCTTTAATCCATTTTGAGTTTATTTTTGTGTATGGTGTTAGAAAGTGTTGTAGTTTCATTCTTTTACAAGTGGTTGATCAGTTTTCCCAGCACCACTTGTTAAAGAGGTTGTCTTTTTTCCATTGTATATCCTTGCCTCGTTTGTCAAAGATAAGGTGTCCATAGGTTCGTGGATTTATCTCTGGGCTTTCTATTCTGTTCCATTGATCTATATTTCTGTCTTTGTGCCAGTACCATACTGTCTTGATGACTGTGGCTTTGTAGTAGAGTCTGAAGTCAGGCAGGTTGATTCCTCCAGTTCCATTCTTCTTTCTCAAGATTACTGTGGCTATTCGTGGTTTTCTGTATTTCCATACAAATTGTGCAATTATTTGTTCTAGTTCTGTGAAAAATACCGTTGGTAGCTTGATAGGGATTGCATTGAATCTATAGATTGCTTTTGGTAGAATAGCCATTTTGACAATATTGATTCTTCCAATCCATGAACACTGTATGTTTCTCCATCTGTTTGTGTCCTCTTTGATTTCTTTCATCAGTGTTTTATAGTTTTCTATGTATAGGTCTTTTGTTTCTTTAGGTAGATATACTCCTAAGTATTTTATTCTTTTTGTTGCAATGGTGAATGGTATTGTTTCCTTAATTTCTCTTTCTGTTTTTTCATTGTTAGTATATAGGAATGCAAGGGATTTCTGTGTGTTAATTTTATATCCTGCAACTTTACTAAATTAATTGATTAGCTCTAATAATTTTCTGGAAGAGTCTTTAGGGTTTTCTATGTAGAGGATCATGTCATCTGCAAACAGCGAGAGTTTCACTTCTTCTTTTCCTATCTGAATTCCTTTTACTTCTTTTTCTGCTCTGATTGCTGTGGCCAAAACTTCCAAGACTATGCTGAATAGTAGTGGTGAGAGTGGACACCCTTGTCTTGTTCCTGATTTCAGGGGAAATGCTTTCAATTTTTCACCATTGAGGGTGATGCTTGCTGTGGGTTTGTCATATATAGCTTTTATTATGTTGAGGTATGTTCCCTCTATTCCTGCTTTCTGAAGAGTTTTAATCATAAATGAGTGTTGAATTTTGTCAAAGACTTTCTCTGCATCACTTTTAGTCTGTATGTGTCTCTTGTTTTGAGGTGGGTCTCTTGTAGACAGCATATATAGGGGTCTTGTTTTTGTATCCATTCAGCCAATCTTTGTCTTTTGGTTGGGGTATTCAACCCATTTACATTTAAGGTAATTATTGATAGGTGTGGTCCCGTTGCCATTTACTGTGTTGTTTTGGCTTCACGTTTATACAACCTTTCTGCATTTCCTGTCTAGAGAAGATCCTTTAGCATTTGTTGAAGAGCTGGTTTGGTGGTGCTGAATTCTCTCAGCTTTTGCTTGTCTGTAAAGCTTTTGAATTCTCCTTCATATCTGAATGAGATCCTTGCTGGGTACATTAATCTAGGTTGTAGGTTATTCTCTTTCATTACCTTAAGTATGTCCTGCCATTCCCTTCTGGCCTGGAGGGTTTCTACTGATAGATCAGCTGTTATCCTTATGGGAATCCCTTTGTGTGTTATTTGTTGTTTCTCCCTTGCTGCTTTTAATATTTGTTCTTTGTGTTTGATCTTTGTTAATTTGATTAATATGTGTCTTGGCGTGTTTTGCCTTGGGTTTATCCTGTTTGGGACTCTCTGGGTTTCTTGGACTTGGGTGGCTATTTCCTTTCCCATTTTAGGGAAGTTTTCAGCTATTATCTCCTCGAGTATTTTCTCATGGCCTTTATTTTTGTCTTCTTCTTCTGGGACTCCTATGATTTGAATGTTGGGGCATTTCACATTGTCCCAGAGGTCCCTGAGGTTGTCCTCATTTCTTTTGATTCTTTTTTCTTCTCTGCTTCATTTATTTCCACCATTTTATCTTCTACCTCACTTATCCTATCTTCTGTCTCCGTTATTCTACTCTTGGTTCCCTCCAGAGTGTTTTTTATGTCATTTATTGCATTATTCATTTTTAATTGGCTCTTTTTTATTTCTTCTAGGTCTTTATTAAACATTTCTTGCATCTTTTCAATCTTTGTCTTCAGGATATTTATCTGTAACTCCATTTTGTTTTCAAGATTTTGGATAATTTTTATTATCATTATTCTAAATTCTTTTTCAGGTAGATTCCCTATCTCCTCCTCTTTTGTTTGACTTGGTGGGAATTTTTCATGTTCCTTTACCTCTTGGATATTTCTCTGCCTTTTCATCTTGTTTAGATTGCTGTGTCTGGAGTGGGCTTTCTGTATTCTGGAGGTCTGTGATTCCTTTTTATTGTGGAGGTTTTACCCAGTGGGTGGGGTTGGACGATTGGCTTGTCAAGGTTTCCTGGTTAGGGAAGCTTGTGTCGGTGTTCTGGTGTGTGGAACTTGATTTCTTCTCTCTGGAGTGCAATGGAGTGCCCAGTGATGAGTTTTGAGATCTGTCTATGTGTTAGGTGTGACCTTGGGCATCCTGTATGTTGGCATTCAGGGCTATGTTCCTGCGTTGTTGGAGAATTTGTGTGGTATGTCTTACTCTAAGACTTATTGGCTCTTGGGTGGTGGTTGGTTTCAGTGAAGGTATGGAGGCTTTTGGACGGTCTCTTATTACTTAAAGTTCTATGTAGTCCGGAGTTTTCTGGTGTTGTCAGGTTTGGGGCTTAAGCCTCCTGCCTCTGGGATTCAGTTTTATTCTTCCAGTAGTCTCAAGACTTCTCCTACTATACAGCACTGATAATAAAACTTCTAGGTTAATGACAAAAGATTCTCCCCCATGAGGGACACCCAGAGAGGTTCACAGAGTTACATGAAGAAGAGGAGAGGGAGGAGGGAGATAGATATGAGAAGGAGGAGAAAAAGAGGGACTCAAGAGGAGAGAGACAGATCTATGCAGTTGTCTGCTCCCAGAGTGTTCTCCGTAGCCCAGACACCCACAAAGATTCAGAGAATTGGATTGGGCAGAGAAGGGGAAAGGAGGAAATAGAGGTGTTCTGAGGTGGAAAATGGAGAGTCAAGATTGGGAGAGAGTAATCAACACACTCCTGAATAAGAGTGGGAACTGAATATTGGATTCTTAAATGTCTGCAATTTATATAATATATTGAAAAACAAAGATTAAAAATCTAGAGTAGAGGTTAGACACTTAAAAATACTGTATTAAAAACAAAAACCAAAACACACACACACACAAAATTATTAGAAATATATATGAAGTTTGGTTTAAAAATAGGGCTTCTCTCTCGCTCTCTCTTTTTTTTTTTTGGTAAGGTTATAGTGTAATGAAAATGAAAATTAAGGAGCAGTAGAGGAGTAATAGAGGACTTTAAAAGGAAATAAGAGAAGAAGCAAAATAGAAAGTAGAAGAGAAAAAGGAAAAAAAAAGAAAAAAACAAGAAAAAATTTTTTTCCTAATTAAAAATTCATAAAAATCTATGAAAATGAAAGTTAAGGAGTAATGGGAGAGTAATAGGGAATTTTAAAAGAAAATAAAAGAGAAAAAATAAAAAAGAAAAATTAAAAAAAAGTAAAAACATATCTAGGAATTTCTCTGGAGCTGTTGCGGTCAGTGTGGGTTCAGTTCAGTTTCAGATAGCTCCTCCTTCCAGCTTACAAATGCACAATTACATATACTCTTTGAGCCAGCATTTCAACTGTGGTGTTGGAGAAGACCCTTGAGAGTCCCTTGAACGGCAAGGAGATCCAACCAGTCCAGCCTAAAGGAAATCAGCCCTGAATATTCTTTGGAAGGCCTGATGCTGAAACTGAAAAATTCAATACTTTGGCAACCTGATGTGAAGAACTGACTCATTGGAAAAGACCCTGATGTTGGGAAAGATTGAAGGCGAGAGGAAAAGGGGACAACAGAGGATGAGATGTTTGGATGGCACTAGCAACTCAATGGACATGAGTTTCAATAAACTCCCGGAGTTGGTGATGGACAGAGGAGCCTGACATGCTGCAGTCAACGGGTAACAAACAGTTACATGTGACTGAGCAACTAGGTATATGATCATATACCAGGGTATATGATCAATAGTGAGACTGCTGAGTCATATGATGGTTTGGGGGCTTCCCAAGTGGCACAGCAGCAAAGAATCCACCTTCCAATGCAGGAGATGCAAGAGACCTGGGTTCAGTCCTTAGTTCAGGAAGATCTCCTGGAGAAGGGAAAGGCTGCCCACTCCAGTATTCTTTCCTGTAGAATTCTTTGGACAGAGGAGCCTTGTGGGCTACAGTTCATGGGGCCACAGAGAGTCAGACAAAACTGTGATCGCAAAGAGCTGGACACAGCTTAGCAACTAACACTTGACTTTCACGTGGTAGTTTTATTCCTAGCTTGTTAAAGAATCTCCATACTGTTCTCCATAGTGATCAATTTACATTCACCAATCATGAAGTAAGGTTCCCTTTACATCCTTTCCTTCATTCATTGTTTGCAGTTTTTTGATGATAGTCATTCTGACTGGTGTGAGGTGATACTTCATTGTAGTTTTGATTTGCAATTCTCTAATAATCAGCGATGTTGAACATGTGTCCATTGGGCATTTGCATGGCTTCTCATCTTCTAACAAACATTTTTAGTGTTTACACAGTTTCCACATCATTCAGGTAGCACACAACAAGTGCTTTTCATCTAACTTTCTATATTCTTGATTAATTAGCTTTTGTCTCAGTGATGAAGTTCGATATAATTTCTTTTTAGGCAAAAGAGTCATTTTTAAAGTTTGCATCAGTAGACCTTTTCTAACCATCATTACTAGCCTGATGGCTGTTCCATGCATTGTTATATGCTGATTTATCTACATAATGAAAACTATTAGTGATACAATAAGTGATAGCCTACAAACTGAATGATTTTAGGAACTATATATATAGTTATATAACTTAGTTATATATGTATATATGGTTATAACTAATATAAACTATATATATATATAAAGAAAAAAATATATATGTGAATTATATACTATAATATAAATAATATATATCAATATTTAATAGAAATAAAATAACTATATATATTATATAGTTATAACTATATACATATAGTTTATATATAAAAATATATAATATATAATATGTATAAAAACTGAATGCTTTTAGGAATTATATATATACAGTTATATATATAATATATTATTATATATTAGAATAAGATTATAATATATATTATAATGTTATATAATACATAATGTATTTTTATAGATTATATATAATATAATTTCTATATGATATATGATATAATTTAACATATTATGTAATATAATGATATATAATATATTATTATATATTAGAATAATATATGATATAATATACATATAGTATAATTTATGTATTATATATAAACTAATATATATAATAAAATATGTATTATATTATATATAATATAATATATTTAATATATATTTTGTATATATAAATAATATGTCATATATTATTGATCATTATATATTAATATTCTATAATTATATATTAATTATGTGTGGTAATAGCATATTATTATTAGGCAATATTATAACAGTATATAGTACATGATATGATATAATATAATATATAATAATATATATAATATAATATATAACACAGCATATATATAGTAGTGTAATACTATATATATATATACTTTATTACACTACCATATGTATATTGCATTACACTATTATATTATATATATTATATATATAATATATATATGCTTGTTTTCATTTTACATAATAATGCACAAATTAATAGTACTTTCATAGTACTTAGTACTTTGGAGTCAGTCTCCTAAAGATTAACACTCACTTTCATTTCTTTAATTTTTCACCCCCACTTCTAGCTGGTTTTATGACCAACAAACCAGTTGCTGATATATTAAACTCACTTATGGTTTGTCAACACAACACAATACTCTTTAATCATCTACCCCATGTAATGCATTTCTCTGTTTACTATTTCTTGGTCTTCACTGTCTCAGTGATCATCACATCACTCATTCTTTTATGATATCAACTGTCACCAGAGCATTAGATCTTATTGTAAAAGTATTTTTATAGTTTAATTAAAACTAATATGAAGGCAAAAGAAAATATTAATCCGTTCAGTTCAATTCAGTTCAGTCGCTCAGTTGTGTCCGACTCTGTGTCCCCATGAATCGTAGCACACCAGGACAGATAGGTAGCATATATTTCCTCAACTACTTCACTGATTTCTTTGGTTGGAATGTGGATTTGTTGCTATTGATGGATATTTGTTTTATCTACTATTTTATGTAGATTCATAGTCCTATACTTAATATTTCAAAATCTGATTATTATATCTAAAATAAAAATTTAAAAATAATATTTATGCCAAAACTCATTTGGTCACAAAATCTAATCTTTCTTTATCAAAGGCACCATTTGTGCTTCTGTGCCCCCAATAGTCAGATGTGCCTTTGTTTGCTGACAGATTTTTGCATTTTTGATAATAAGTTATTTTATGTTTGTTGGCCACCTCATGTGAAGAGCTGACTCATTGGAAAAGACCCTGATGCTGGGAGGGACTGGGGGCAGGAGGAGAAGGGGATGACAGAGGATGAGATGGCTGAATGGCATCACTGACTCGATGGACATGAGTTTGAGTAAGCTCCTGGAGTTGGTGATGGACATGGAGGCCTGGCGTGCTGCTAATAAAGGAGCTAGTAAAGTTGCTTTGATTTTAGACTTGAATTGAGTACACAGTGCTTTGATATTTCAAGATGGTTTAGTGTCTAAGATTTTGAAAGAAAATACACTATATAAATCAAAGTAATATTATTATGGGATAGATATCCAAAGCACACTTGCACAAGGAGTTATAGTGGTTAATATTCTGCAGAAGATGATTTATTTTGAATCATACTCTATAAATATTTAATATTCCAAATTAAATAATATAACAGATTATGTACCTATATTCATTCTAAAGGTAGCTATTATAACTATTGAAGGTTCTCCACTGGAAAATATTCTGTGTTTAATTAACAGGCAAAGATCAAAAACATGCTGCATCCTCAAAAACTTTTAAAAGATTTATTATATATCAAATATAATATATATAATAAATCTTTTTATTATAAAAAGATTTTATTATATAAATATAATAAATCTTTTAAAAGTTTTTGAGGATGCAGCATGTTTTTGATCTTTGCCTATTAATTAAACACAGAATATTTTCCAGTGGAGAACCTTCAATAGTTATAATAGCTACCTTTAGAATGAATATAGGTACATAATCTGTTATATTATTTAATTTGGAATATTAAATATTTATAGAGTATGATTCAAAATAAATCATCTTCTGCAGAATATTAACCACTATAACTCCTAGAGTCAATACATTTGCAATAGTCTCAGAACAAATTCTGAAAAATATACTAGAAATCCCACAAGTTGGATATAACAGTTATAACAATAAATCAAATCTATGTATTGACTAAAGAAGGAAAATGATCAATTTTGCTTCAGAAAACTTGAGTAACCATGTTCAATTTTCCCTTCATTGCTTGTATACTTTTCTCTGAGAAAGCCAACCCAGTTACCAAGAAATGTGTGAAAGTGAAGTTGTTCAGTCGTGTCTGACTCTTTGTGACCCCATGGACTGTAGCCTACCAGGTTCTTCTGTTCATGGGATTTTCCAGGCGATAATACTGAAGTGGGTTGTCATTTCCTTCAGTCAGAAATAATTTTCTGAAGGTGATATTGTTAAGTCTGAAAAGGACATATTATGTGGCATTGTAATGTGCTTTTCATACTTGCTTCAGATTGACTGTCAACCTACATTCCTTTCAATTATCACTTGCTTAAAACAAGCATTGGTCACACAGAGTCAGACACACTCTCTATATAAATACTTTTTGCTCTAACATAAGCAAAAATTTTAAGAATATTTCAAGGACTCCAAAACTATGTATAACAAGTAACCTCAAATTACAGGAGAAAAGTGGTGGCAATGTATTGGATTAGCAGGATGAACCCAGGTAGTGTGGGGTCTGAAATCCATACAACTCAACATTAGAAACACAAACCAGGTATGAGAGTAAATATTTACTTAGAATAAAAATAAATTATAAGTTATAAAATTTAAAATCTTATAAAAACAAAAAGTCCAGAAAAAAAGGTCTCACATAACTTCCTAGCACACCTCTATGAATTTTGGCTGTCAATTCTTTGATTACTTCTTCCCAGGACAATGATTTTGTAATTATCACATTTGTAATACATAAAATGGAAAGCAAGTCAAAATTTACCTTTAAAATGTATGATTGAATTTTTTTTAATCATTAATTTAAAAAACCCTTTTACAAAAAACCTGGGGAGGAATCATAGCCATGTGTTGATTTTTTTTTTTTTTTTTTTTTGTAAATTCTGCAAAAGTTAAACATTTTAATCATAAGTAGCTCAGACTACTATCTCTTTCTCCTTCAACTTCTCCTTCATCGATTGACCTCCTGTCAGGTCATATCCACATAAGCACAGGTAGTTTTGGAATCTAGTTAAGAAGGAATCAACCCTGAATTTTCATTGGAATGACAGTTGCTGAAGCTCAAATTCTTTGGCCACCTGGTACATAGAGTCGACTCATTGGAAAAGATCCCAAGGTTGAGAAAGACAGAAGGTAAAAAGAGAAGGAGGCAGCAGAGGATCAGATGATTAGATAGGATCACCGATACAAAGGACAGGAGTTCTAACAAACTCTGGGAGATAGTGGTAGACAGAGGAACCTGGCGTGCTACAGTCTGTGGGGTCCAGGGAGCTGGACACAACTTAACGATTCATCAACAGCAACAATGGGGAAATTGGGGGATACATTAGTTTGCAATTACTAAGATCTATTTGTGTGGTGTGCAGTCATTTCTGTTTCTTCTTAGATTTCTGCAATACATTGTGGTGTGAGAACAGCTTCCAGCATTACACCTTAAAGTACCTGTAAGTTTAGCCACTTCACAAAACAATTGCTGTGACTTCCTGATGCTTAAACTGAACAAAACAAAACAAAAAAAAAAAACAAAGAACAAACTATATAGAGATCTCCTCAAACTTGAAAACAGTCTTATAATTTGCATGGCTGACTATTTTTCTGGGCTCCAAAGGATGGTGACTGCAGCCATGAAATTAAAAGATGCTTACTCCTAGGAAGGAAAGTTATGACCAATATAAACAGCATATTAAAAAGCAGAGACAGTATTTTGCCAAAAAAGTCCATCTAGTCAAGGCTATGGTTTTTCCAGTGGTCATGTATGGATATGAGAGTTGGACTATAAAGAAAGCTGAGCACCGAAGAATTGATGCTTTTGAACTGTGGTGTTGGAGAAGACTCTTGAGAGTCCCTTGGGCTACAAGGAGATCCAACCAGTCCATCCTAAAGGAGATCAGTCCTGGGTGTTCATTGAAAGGAGTGATATTGAAGCTTAAACTCAAATACTTTGGCCACCTGGTGCAGAGAGCTGACTCATTTGTTAAGACCCTGATGCTGGAAAGATTGAAGGCAGGAAGCGAAGGGGAAGACAGAGGATGAGATGGTTGGATGGCATATCCAACTCAATGGACATGGGTTTGGGCAGACTCTGGGAGCTGGTGATGGACAAGGAGTCCTGGTGTGCTGTGGTTCATGGGGTCAAAAAGAGTCGGACACGACTGAGTGACTGAACTGAACTCAACTATTAATGAATTCTGAAGCTGAAATTATAATAAAGGGAAATTCTGAATGGAAAGAGACAGTAATCTTGACTAATTTCACTTAAAATATATTACTTTTTATACCACTTGAGACTTATGACCACCTTACTATGTTCCTTTCTGAAATTTAAAGCTTCATTGACTTCATGGTAAAGGTACTTCTGTGTGTATGCGGAAAACTAGGCTGTTAAATATGTTTAGTTTAAAAACCTCAGTCCATGTCTTACAACTGTAGGAGATGACAACTACTTACTTGGCCTTAGTTTCCTCACCTTTAAATATTTAACTTGAAGAATGTGAAGGATTCATTATGCATCTATTAATTTATTTTCTTTCATGCAGGGAAAACAGCAAGTCCTGGGAAAGAGATAGGCATGTGCCATGAAGTGGAAGAAGGTCTATGTGGCTGGTAAGTAGTGAATGGAATAGAAAAAGTTATTAACTGAGATTTGAGAGAAGGGATCTCACATATGGTAAGGATATTTAATTTATATTTTATATATTTTATTATTTATTTACATAGATTTATATATTTATTTATATTTTATATATTTATTTTTGTTGTGAGTAACTTACTTTAGGATTATATGCTAATGTATATTTATTTTGTCTCTGTGGAGAATAATAATATTTTACAGAGCACCTACTGTGTGCCAGGCAAGTTGCTAATCACCAAATGTATGTGTTTGTTTGTTTTTTAACATAGTCTTCCTTACAGTCCATTGAGGTAGTATCATTACCTCCATTTGGCAGTTTTAGAAATTGAGACTTAGAAAAAATTAATTAACTCACTGGAGGTCATAGAATTGGATTTTGGCAAAGTGGAATTTAAACTACTGTCTCTATTGATAAAAAGTCCTTCTGCAAACTAATTATCTGGCTTCTACATGGCAGGAGTCAGATCACTTCAATGTCAGTGAGGTTAAAGGAAGCTTCTGCACCATTTGGATGAGTATTATTAGAACTTTTTGATTGTTTGTGCTCCAAATGTTTCTGTGGGGGAAAATAGACTAGCCTTTTAAATTTAGAACATTTTCAAATGCTTTGGCAGCTGGCTCAGTGAAGAAAAGGTATTCTTCTGCAGTTAAATCGAAATGTGGCCTTTTGCAAAGTGATGATATTTTAGAATGGCTTATTCAAAGGGAATAGTTTCAGAATATAAAAAAAAATAGAATTAAACTCTGTGGGTCATAAAGCCAAACTACAATATTGATACACTCCTAAACTATATTCAGTACAAAAGATGTTTTGTTTTATCACAATTCACTTTATGATAAGGCTAACAGTGAAGGGGAAAAACCCTTAAGTCATGGGTAGGTGCCAGGTGTTGTTTACATTTTCCATATATATTATTTCTTTCTCTTCTCCATGCTGTCTCCCAACATCAAAACTGTATTAGAAATTCCTGGCATAAGCATAAGAGCTAATCACATAAAATGAATCAGAATATTTACTATGAGAATTTCACTCATATCTCAAAACCTATTTTATCTGCTAAAAATCGTAGACTCCTATATCCTATTGAAGTCTAAATTTATTCTTCTTTTTGGTCACCTTCATCCATTTTTTTGTTAAGACCTCCTTTATTTAAATTGACCAAGTATCTTCCTCAATATATTTGCTTAATCTACTGTATAGGTTTTATAATTTCTGTTCATAAACTGTAGTAAAAGAATGAATGGTAGTCCTTGGCAGATCTAAAAAAACTGAGATACACTACAGCCAAATGCATTACTTCTATGGTCATACAGGACCAATCTAATAATAATAAAGGACAGAGATCAAAGACGGGCCATGTAAAAGTGCATTTTCTCTGAAACTCTTTTATGTCTACTGTATAAGGTGGTAGAGGTGAATCCATGCCAGTGAAAATCACCAGCATTAAAGCTATAGTGAGCAACAGTTACACACAGAGTCTCTTTTACTGTTGTTTTTGTAGTCTGTATTTTGCTTCCCTTTCTACTTTTTCTGTCAGCTAGGAATGCCTGAAGATTACTTCCATTTTTGTGTTATTCATAAAAAGTTATTATTTTTCTGATTGATTTCATTTTCCTTTCTCATTAACAAGATTTCATTCTCTGCAGGTAGAACTCATCTGTTTCTTTACTTAATAATTCAGTCTTTAGCATTATCTTTTATGATTTACCACCAAATATTTGCAGTTGGCCAGCCAAGCATCAGAAACTATGGAACAATAAAGCCAGTATATAATTTGCTGGATACAATATACTATTGGGAATTTTCATTTCACATATCAATCAACCCAAGCCAAGGGTACCAAGGCTTTGGTTTTTATTCATACTTTATTCAATAATAAACCTGTAAACTGAAACACTTATATAGAATTCAATAATACTGAAGTGTAGAGAGGAGTCTGTAATGAGTTAGAAAGATTTGGATTCTGATAAGCATTTAAGGTGTCAGGCTTGATTGTGCCCCAGGCAGAGAATTTCCTAGAACAACTGGTTTTGTTGTGAAGTCATTCAGTCGTGTCCGACTCTTTGCGACCCCATGGACTGTAGCCTTCCAGGCTCCTCCCTCGATGGGATTCTCCAGGCAAGAATACTGGAGTGGGTTGCCATTTCCTTCTCCAGGGGATCTTTCCGACCCAGGAATTGAACCCAGGTCTCCCTCATTGTGGGCAGACGTTTTAACCTCTGAGCCACCAGGGAAGCCCCAACTGGTAGCCACTTTAAATTACTCAGCATTTCAAACAGAGAATCATTCAATTATTTTAGCAGTGTCAGAAGTGGGAATACATTTTGCATGCAAGAAAATCACAGAAAATTTAGTGGATTATTATGTGAATCTTCTAAGGGTAACTTGCTTGTTTCGTGCCATACTTCAATGCAAGTTAACTTTAAAGAACATTTTAAGTTATATTTTAACTACAAAACTCTTGCATCTGATTAAAGCATGTGGCAAATATCTCTGTGGGTTAAAGTTACAGAAATGAAAATAATTTTAAAGGTGTGCAAATATGTTAAGAATTTGACAGTTTTTATTTTTGGTGGTCACTGATGTGATGAAAATATCATACCAAAGAAACAGCTACTATATGGGCAATAGCTAGGATTTTCATGACTGAATTCAAGCTATGACTGAAAAATTATTCTCTAGGGATGTGCTGTCCAATACATTAGCTGATAACTATGGGTGGCTCTTGAGAACCTGAAATGTGGTTAGTGGATCATCTGAATTTAGATGAGCTGAAAATATAGAACATACACTGGTTGTGAAGACTTCCTGTGAAATGATAAATATCCCAATAATAATTTTTGTATTAAATATAATTTGAAATAATATTTGTGTGTGTGTACATGTTCGGTCACTCAGTTGTGTCCAGTTCTTTGCAACACCATGGACAGCCCACCAGGCTCTTCTGTCCATGGAATTTTCAGGCAAGAACACTGGAGTGTGTTGCCATTTCCTACTCCAAGGGATCTTCCTGACCCAGGAATTGAACCCACATCTCCTGTGTCTCTTGCATTGGCAGGCAGATTCTTTACTACTGAACAACCTGGGAAAATCAATATTTGGGCATACTGGGCTAAATAAAATATAGTATTAATTTCACTTATTTTTGCTTTTTAATGTAAGTATTAAGGAATTTAAAATTACATATGTGGCTCATGTTTGTGGCTCTTAACTGTATTTCTATTGGACAACAGTGCTCCATGGAGATGAATGGATGGAAATACAACATTAAAGAATAAATTAAAATTCTTTTGAGAAAGTTTGGCAGAACACATCTTAGAAGCTCTTCTATACTTTATGTATTAATTCTCCATTAGGCAGCTAGTCCCTATTAACATACATACAGTAGACAAACATACACATACACACATACCATAGAAGAGGAAGAAAATAACTGACCACCACAGTGCTGTGGATTCCACTTCCACAGATTCAACCAACAGGGAACAAAAAATATTTTTAAAAAAGATTAAAAAAAAAAAAAAAACTTGAATTGCTGGGTAACAACATCTATTTATATAACATTTGCATTGTCTTAGGGATAATAAATAACGTAAAGATGATTTAAAGTATGTGAGAAGATGTGAATAGACACATCTTTTATATATAAGAGACTGAGCTTCCACAGATTTTGGTATTTTCGCAAGGGTCATAAACCAATCTTGTGTGGATATTGAGGTGATGCTGTATGTTAGAAAGAAAGCTGGAATGAAATCCAGAAGATGTGTATTATTTTTATTTATTTATCTTGAGGAAAAACAAATGAATATATTTTTATCTTACTGATCAGTTAATCAAAATAAAGACTTCTTAAATATCCACCAGACCATCAGACTGAAGTTTATAGTGATTTTTTGGGATCATTTTTATCAACAACTACTTCTAATGACAGGAAGACACTTATTTGACTCAACATTCAGTTTTCCAAATTGTAAATTTAATATGTTCTAGAATCTCAAGTAGCCCTTTGTGCTCTGACATTCAACTATTCCCTTAAGAGAGACACAGAAGGTGCAAGAGTGACATGAAATTGTTTAAGAAACTAGACTTAAGTGGAGAACTTGGAGAGAAGGCATCATTGGTGCCCAGAATAAGGTAGCTCTTCGATAGTATGAAGACAGACATTCCCAGCAAGACATCTTTAACAATTGGCTTCTGCACACCACTTGCACACTTTATCTTCACAGGAAGAAAACACATCCCTCTCCTGAGACTGTCCCCCTGTCATGAGCATTCCTGCTCCTCTCAACCATCACAGATAATATCTGTGGACTTCACAGGCTCTGTCCCCCTGCTTATCTGTAATCACAAGGGCTTCCTCCTGCCCAGCCTTCTGTGTTTTCTCTTCCTTTCAGATAGGAAGTTCTCCTGTGAGTGATCTCCCATGTTCCTTCTTGCTAGACTAGCTTTCTATATGGGTGTCTCTCTCTTCAAATCAAAACTTAAAGCTACATGCCTCTACCTTCAAACTTCTCATTTCCAAACCTCTTTAGGCTACTCTATCCAAGCCATTAGTGATCCATGCAGGTTCTGAATCCCTCATAAAGTCAAGAACATTTACTTCTGGAATGGGATGGATAGGTTACAGTATGAAAGATTTTCCACTGTTAAAAGGGAAGGCATGAGAGGAGCTTAAGTAGGATGAGAAAGAAAGGGGAAGTATCTACTTAATCCATAACATGTGCCTCCTTTCTTCATTTACTGATTTTATTTATTTACCTTTATTGGATACTTGACTAGCAACCCAGAAGTATATCTGTGTGGATAAATCATGTTTTCAGCCCTTGGAAATATTTATTTTGTAAAGTTATCTGACTCTTGTTTTTGGTTCACAATGGGGAATTCTCTTCTGCTTCTTCTCAGACTTCCCAGGTGGCACTAGTGGTAAAGAACCTGCCTGCCAATGCAGGAGACCTGAGGCACTGGCTCAATCCCTGGGTCGTAAAACTCTGGAGAAGGGCATGGCAACCAACTCCAGTATTCTTGCCTAGAGAATCCCATGGAGAGAGGACTCTGTCACACTCTAGTCCATAGGGCATGAGTTAGACATAACTGACGTGACTTAGTGTGCATGCACACACATATAACTGTTGGTACTTTGTTCCTTATCACTCCTTACAATTTCACTATATTTTGGAACATATCTTAGCTCTATAGTTTACTGCCCCAAATCAGCAGTCATTTAATTTATCAAAGAAGGGGGAAAAGGCTAAAATCTGAAACTATATTGATTGAGCAGCATCTCTCCTTTGTATTTAAACATCAGATAATCTCTGACTTCAGAAAGCATTGGATATAATGAAGTAAGATTTTGCTTTGTTGTTGCTTTAAGTGTGCTTTTACCTAGAAGTTTATGGTCTTCTCAAAAAGACAATACACACATATGCTTGAAAAACTGGTCATTTTCATGTTTATTACTCTTTATATTTTTATTTCATTCAATAGTATATTATACTCTCTTGCTTTATCATTTTAAGTTGTTTCTGGGATATTCATATGAGGCTACATGTAAAGTTAGAAGTCAACTTGGTATTTGATCCCCCTTCCTGATTCCCAGAAAGTTTTTAATTTGGGGACTTTCCTGGTAGCTGGATCTCTGTGTGGCAATCACCAATGCCTTGGCTATGAATTCACCTTCACAACTTTTCCATTGAGGGCAGCTTAACTTTGTTTCCATTTGACATGGATTTATAGTCAGAATGTTCAAACTGATTTGAAAAACTTCAAATAAACCATGAGATTTTCCCTATGTTTAACAAAGGATCAGAGTTTTTCATCTATTTTAATAAAGATGAATTCTAATTGCACCTCAAAATACTTTGATTTATAATTTATAAGACAAGGTTAATATGGTATATGCAAATATACAAATATAAGAACAAAGCCATGCTGCACTTCAACATTTAATGGGATCTTCAAGTTAATAAGCATATTTGAACCCTCCAGAAAAGCTTTCTTACGCTATATACTTAACTAAGTATGAAGACTGAAAACAGGAATTTCCATAGTGTACAAGTGAAACAAGGATTTGTATTACAAAACCTACAAATATCTTTATCTAGCTGGCATTCTGATCTAGGCTAGAAAGAATGAGCACCAACTTTCAGTATGTGGCATCTAGAAGAGAAATCTAGAAGGAAAGCCATTTGACTTGCAAATGGGCAGCTGGGGAACCACTGCCAGCAGATTCTAGAGTATCTGAGATTCAAAGTGGCAAAGGAGGAAATGATTGAGGGAGAAAAGCCTAGTGATAGCAGGAACTACAGAGCATTCTTAAAGGAAGACACTCATTCTCCATTTCCTATTTTGAAGTAAAAGAAAATTCTTTGAGAAGCAGAAGTAGTTATCACAAAAAGCAATAACCAAACTGACATAGACACTTCCAAATCAGTCCAAAACTATGTCATTGTAAAGTATTAAAATGAAATCTCACTCATTTCTCTATGCTAGGTGTTTATATATTACATGTGTATAGATTAGTGTTTTATTAATATATGAACTTTCCTCTACCCGCTTCAAACTTGTCATGTAATAGAAAATTTCTCAAAATATTTCCTTTAGGTATATGAGAACCACCTGACAAAAGTTCCCTTTTACATTAAACCAATTTTCTCTTTTTTAAAACCCATATATATCTTAATTATGTAGTTGAAATATGTTAGTTTAAATCCATAACCTAAAGATAAAAACAGAGTGAAACAATCTTATAATAATACAGTTTAGATTAAGCACCAAAGGTGTTTAAAGTATAAGGATATGACCATCTCAAAAGCTTATCATGTAAAGTGATTGGCTGTTGTTCACATCTAGGTATCTTGAGCAATAAATACTAGGCTTTTATCAATAAGGCCCATAGCCACATATGATCCATAGAAGAGAGAATCCTTGGGCCTCTTTTCCAGGCTACATGAGACAATCACACTATTCTGTATTTTTGCTATTACGCATCTTCCAGAGCTGCCTTTTAGAACTCCTCTTCCCTGAACAGATTAGGCTGTTCCAAATCTCCCTTGGGGAGAGAGGTGGAAGCTGGTAGTGTTGCAGGCTTCCTTGATGGGCAATGGTTCTTGAGTCCATAGTTGACTCCCACAGGTGAATCCTTTAAACTTCATTCTCCAATGGATTACGGATTCTTCTTCACCCCACCCCAATCCATTGAGACAAGAAGTGTTTGCTTTCATCTTGCTTGTAGGAGTCACAAGTTCCATTTTTCCACAACAAAGTGGTTTCAGTCACATTTAACTATAGTAAAAGAAATAGAAACTCAATAAAATATGAGTAAATGTTACAACCAATTATATTGCTATTAAAATCAGAACAAAGAATAGCCTGTTTCTCTAATTCTATTTTATAGTTCATATATATATATATATATATATATATATTTGTCCCTTTTACTTGTATTAACATGAGTTCAGCTAGTTTAAACCCCTTGTTTTCTACTTCGGCATCTATTGACAAAGCACACTGGTTTACACAGGGTCCTTGTGTCCAGTTCACTTTTAGGTAAGACATCACAGAAAACTCAGCCCCCAACAACCATAAATTCAACCTCTTATTACTTTTACTGGTTTATTATTGCTGCTTCTTTATTTGCTATCATATGTATTTCCAGTTCAAATTAAATGGAGAATTGAAACAAATAATGAATATAGCATTTTGTTATGGAAAAAGCAAGTTCAAATTTCAACAGTCACAGCTAAAAGTAATTAAAATATCAGTCCATCTTTCTCTGATTAATTTTTATCTGATAACTAAGACACTAAACTTGCCTTGCATGAGAGAGGTGATATTGAAAAGCACCTTAGGCCTGAATCTCATTGAAAAAGTCATTTTTGCTTTTCCTTGAACACTGTCATTAGATATGTAAAAAGGCTGCAATTAGGTCAAATTTGTTATTATGACATTAGTTAGCCAAGGCTTACCACTAGTACAGTATGACTCAGGAAGTACGAGTAGAAACAGGAAGATGAAAGCTCACAGAGGAGAAACACTTTTGTATTATACCAAAGACAGGGATATTCTTTTTCAGGCCTTGAATTTCAGTGTGGTGTTCTAAGCAATTATGAGCAAACATGCTGCTAAATGTGTGCAATACAATAGATTTGCTCTAGGTTCCTAAAATGCATGGTAGGGCAGTCCCAAGAAAGGAGCAGGAGCAGGGGCCCAAAGGGAGAGGAGTGCAAAGACAACACTAACCGAGGGTCCCATAGTAAATCAGTTTCTACCAGGAGATGAAAGACAAACAAAACTGCAAAGTTTGGGCAATAAAAATAATATCCATGTCCAGTTACTAGTCTGTGTATGAGATTTTTGGATAAGAACTAAGCAAATAGAGCAATCCATGTTACATACTACCTATATATTCCCTGGGTAAACTGAGTTGCATATTGTTTCTTACTTTTCATTATTTTCTTTTTTTTGAGGCATAGTTGATGTATAATATTATATAAATTGTGAGTCTATAATATTCTGACTCACAATTTTTAAAAGTTATATCCCTTTCATATTCATAATATACTGGCTATATTCTTGTACTGAACATTATGTTCTTGTAGCTTATTTATTTTATACATAGTAGTATAATCCGCTACCACTATCTTACCTCTCTCCCCATCCTTCACCCCACTGGTAATCTCTAGTTTGTTCTCCATATCTTTGAATCTCTTTTTTATATTCCCTCATAGCTCATAGTTGGTAAGGAAACTTCCTGCAATGCAGGAGACCCCGGTTTGATTCCTGGGTTGGGAAGATCCACTGGAGAAGGGAGAGGCTACCCACTCCTGTATTCTTGGGTTTCCCTGGTGGCTCAGCTGGTAAAGAATCCGCCTACAATGTGGGAGACTTGGGTTCGATCCCTGGGTTGGGAAGATCCCCTAGAGAAGGGAAAGGTACCCACTTCAGTATTCTGGCCTGGAGAATTACAGGGACTGTGTAGTCCACAGAGTCACAAAGAGTCAGACAGGACTGAGCAACTTTCACTTTCACTTTTGTTATATTCACTAGTAGATTCATGTTTTTAGATTCCATATATAAGTGATATCATAAAGTATTTGTCTTTCTCTGACTGACATTTCACACAGCATAATACACTACAGATTTCAACCAAATGACAAAAGTTCATCCTATGTTATGGATGAGTAGTATTCCATTGTGTGTGTGTATATAGTGTACATATATGATAAAATATAATATGTACATATAACATCTTCCATCCATCTGTTGATGGGATTTTAGTTTGCTTCCATATCTTGGCTATTGTAAATAATGCTGCTGTGAACATTGGAAAGGATATAAATTTTCAAATTAGTGCTTTAATTTTAGCTTTTCTATGTATATATTCCTGACTGGAATTGCTGTATCACATGGTAGTTATATTTTAAGTTTTGTGAGGAACCTCCATTCTGTTTTCCACAGTGATGTACCAATTTAGATTCTCACCAGCAGTGTATAAGTGTTTCCTTTTCTCCACATCCTGGCCAGCACTTGTTATTTATGGTCTTCTTGATCATAGCCATTCTGATAGGTCTAAGGTGATATATAATTGTGGTTTTAATCTGCATTTCTCTACTGATTAGTGATACTAAGCATCTTCTCATGTGCCATCTGCGTGTCTTATTTGTAAAAATGCCTGTTCAGATCTTCTGCTCATTTTTTTTTCTTTTTTATTTTTTTTCTGCTCATTTTTAATAGGGCATTTGTCTGATGATGAGTCGTATGGTATGTGTATACACAGATATAATTTGAATATTAATCTCTTATAAGTTATAACATTTGCAAATATTTTCTCCAATTTAGTAGATTGTCTTTTTGTTTTGTTAATGGATTCTTTCATTGGGCATTTCTTTCTTTTTTTTTTTAAGTTTACTTAGGCCCCATTTCCTTATTCTTCTTTTCTTTGCTTTAGGTGACAGATTAAAAAAAAAAATATTTCCATGATTTATGTCAAAGAATGTTCTACCAGTTTTTGCCTATGAATTTTAGTGTTTCTGGTTTTGTATTTATATCTTTAATTCATTTTGAGTTTATTGGTATATATGGTATAGGAAATATTCTAATATTCTTTTGAACATAGATGTCAAGTTTTCCTGAAACCAATTTTGAAGAGACACCCTTTTCTGAATTGTATATTCTTGCTTTCTTGTCATAGATTAACTGATCATAAGTGCATGGGTTTACATATGGTCTCTCTAGTCAGTTCCAGTGATCTATGTGTCTGATTGTGTGCAGCACTCTACAGTTTCCCTTACATTAGGTCAGTAGTACACTCTGTTAGTTGAACACTCAGGAAGCATGATTACCTCCAGAATACATATACTACTGTGGGTAAGAATCCCTTAGAAGAAATGGAGTATCCCTCATATTCAATAAAAGAGTCCAAAATACAGTAAATGGATGCAATCTTAAAAATGACAGAATGATCTCTGTTCATTTCCAAGGCAAACCATTCAGTATTACAGTAATCCAGGTCTATGCCCCAACCACTAATGCCAAAGAAGTTAAAGTTGAATGGTTCTTTGAAGACCTACAATAATTTCTAGAATTAACACAAAGAAAGGTTTCATTTTCATCATATGGGACTGGAATGCAAAAGTAAGAAGTCAGGAGACACCTGGAGCATCAGGAAAGTTTGGTGTTGGAGTGAAAAATGGAGGAAAAAGGCTAGCAGAATTTTGCCAAGAAAAAGCTCCAGTCATAGGAAACAGCCTCTCCAGCAACACGAGAGATGACTACACATTGACATCACCAGATGGTCAATAGTGCAATCAGATAAATTATATCCTTAGCAGCTGAAGATAGAGAAACACTACACAGTCAGCAGGAAAAAAATAAAATAAAATTGGGAGTAGACTGTGGCTCAGATTATGAACTCCTGATTGCAAAATTCAGACTTAAATGGAAGAAAGTCTGACCATTCAGATATGACCTAAATCAAATCCTTATGATATACAGTAGAAGTGACAACAGATTCAAGGAGCTAGATCTAATAGACAAGAGTGTCTGAAGAACTATGGGTGAAGGTTCATAACACTGTACAGGAGGCAGTGATAAAAACAAACCACAATGAAAAGAAATGCAAAAAAGCAAAATGGTTGTCTGAGGAGGCCTTACAAATAACTGAGTAAAGGGAAGGGAAAGGCAAAGGAGGAAAGGAAAGATATATCCATCTGGATGCAAAGTTCCAAAGAAGAGCAAGGAGGGATACAAAAACCTTCCTAAGTGATCATAGAAAAAAATAGAGGAAAACAACAGAATGTGAAAGACTAGAAATCTCTTTAGAGAAAATTAGAGATACCAAGGGAATATTTCATGCAAAGATGGGCCCAATAAAGGACAGAAATGGTATGGACCTGACAGAAGCAGAAGATATTAAGAAGAAGCGACAAGAATACACAGAAGAACTATTAAAATATATATATTAATGTCCCAGATAGCCACAATGGTGTGATCACTGACCTAGAATCAGACATCACAGAGTGAGAAGTTCATAGGAAGCATCACTACAAACAAGCTAGTGGAGGTGATGGACCTCCAGCTGAGCTATTTCAAATCCTAAAAGAAGATGCTGTTGAAATACTGCACTCAACATGCCAGCAAATTTGGAAAACTCAGCAGTAGCCCAGGACAGGAAAAGTCAGTTTTGATTCCAATCCCAAGGAAAAGCAATGCCAAAGAATGTTCAGACTATCACATAATTGCACTCATCTCACATGCTAGCAAAGTAATGCTCAAAATTCTCCAAGCGAGGTTTCAAAAGCAGATGAACTGAGAACTTTCAGATGTTCAAACTGGATTTAGAAAAGGCAGAGGAACCAGAGATCAAATTGCAATATCTGTTGGATCATAGGAAAATAAAGAGAATTTCAGAAAAATATCTATGTTTGCTTCACTGATTATGCTAAAAAGTCATTTGAATATTTTGACTTCATTTGGCAGTGTGGATCACAAAAATACTGTGGGAAATTCTGAAAGAGATGGTAATACCAGACTACCTTACCTGCCTCCTGAGAAACCTGTATGCAGATCTAGAAGCAACAGTTAGAACCAGACATGGAACAGTGGACTGGTTCCAAATGGGGAAAAGAGTATGTCAAGTCTGTATATTGTCACCTTGTTTATTTAACTCATATGCAGAGTACATTGTGGGAAATGCCAAGCTGGATGAAGCACAAGCTGGAATCAAGATTGGGGAGAAATATCAACCACTTCAGATATGCAGAAGACACCACCCTTATGGGAGAAAGTGAAGAGGAACTAAAGAGCCTCTTGATAAAAGTGAAAGAGGAGAATGAAAAAGCTGGCTTAGAACTCAACATTAACAAAGTTAAGATCTTGGCACCCAGTCCCATCACTTCATGGCAAATAGATGAGTAAACAATGGAAATAGTGACAGACTTTATTTTTTTGGATTTCAAAATCACTGCAGATGGTGACTGCAGCCATGAAATTAAAAGAAACTTGCTCCTTGGAAGAAAAGCTATGAGCAACCAAGACAGCATATAAAAAAAGCAGAGACATTACTTGCTGACAAAGGTAAATATAGTCAAAGCTGTTTTTTCCTAGTAGTCATGCATGCATATGAAAGTTGGATTGCAAAGTAAGCTGAGCACTGAAGAACTGATATTTTGAACGATGCTTTTTTTTTTTTTACATTTTTATTTTTTTAATTTATTTTTATTAGTTGGAGGCTAATTATTTCACAACATTGCAGTGGGTTTTCTCATACATTGACATGAATCAGCCATGGAGTTACATGTATTCTCCATCCCGATCCCCCCTCCCACCTCCCTTTCCACCCGATTCCTCTGGGTCTTCCCAGTGCACCAGGCCTGAGCACTTGTCTCATGCATCCCACCTGGGCTGGTGATCTGTTTCACTATAGATAATATACATGCTGTTCTCTCGAAACATCTCACCCTCGCCTTCTCGCACAGAGTCCAAAAGTCTGTTCTGTACATCTGTGTCTCTTTCTGTTTTGCATATAAGGTTATCATTACCACCTTTCTAAATTCCATATATGAACGATGTTTTTAAATTGCGATGTTGGAGGAGACACTTGAGTACCTTGGGCAGCAAAGAGATGAAACCAGTTGACCCTAAAGGAAATCAGTACTGAATATTCTTTGGAAGGACTGAGGTTGAAACTGAAGCTCCAATACTTTAGCCACCTGGTGTGAAAAATTGACTCATTAAAAAAAGATTTTGATGCTTGGAAAGATTGAAGGCGGGAGGAGAAGGGGACGAGAAGACAAGATAGTTGGATGGCATTACTGACTTTATGGACATGCATTTGAAGAAGCTCAAGGATTTGGTGATGAGCAGGGAAACTTGGCATGCTGTAGTCCATGAGGTCACAAAGAGTTGGACACGACTGAGTGACTGAACTGAACTGAGATTCTTCCCATGCCTACTGTCTGGAGCTTTTTATCATAAATTAGTGTTGACTCTTATCTAAAGTTTTCTCTGCATTTATTGAGATAATTATGTGGTTTTTATCTTTCAACTAGTTAATATGTGTATAATATTAATTGATTTGTGTATGTTGAGGTATCTTTGCATTCCTGGATAAGGCTACTTGATGATATTATACAGTTTTTTTTTTAATCTGTTGTCAGATTCTGTTTGCTAAAATTTTCTTAGGGATTTTTGCATCTTTGTTCATCAGAGATATTGGACTGAAATTTCTTTTTGTGTGTGTCATCTTTGTCTGGTTTTGGTATCAGGGTGACTGTCACCTCATAGAATTAGTTTGGAAATTATCCTTGTCTGCAATTATGTGGAAGAGTTTCAGCAGGATAGGTGTTAACTATTCTCTTAACTTTTGGCAGAATTTGTCTGTGAAACTCTCTGGTCCTGGGCTTTTATTATATATATATTTTTTTTTTTTTGAAAATTTTTTTTTATATAATTTCAGTTTTAGTGCTTTTGATTGTTCTATACATATTTTCTATTTCATCCTTGTTCAGTCTTAGAAGGTTGCCCTTTTCTAAGAGCTTGTCCATTTCTTCCAGTTTATCTATTTTTATTGCCATATAGTTACTTGTACTAGTGTCTTATCATCCTTATATTTCTGTGTTGTCTGTTTTAATTGCTTTTTTTTTCATTTCTAACTTTATTGAGAGTTTTCTCTTTTTTGTTAATGAGTCTGAGTAATGGTTTGTCAATTTTGCTTATCATCTCAAAGAATGAGCTTTTAGTTTTAAAGATCTTTACTATCATCCCCTTCATTTCTTTTTCATTTATTTTGCCATAATCTTTATGATTTCTTTCCTTCTGCTAGCCAGTCTTTTGTTGTTGTTGTGGTTGTTGTTGTTCTTTTTCTAGTAGCTTTAGATGTAAGGTTAGGTTGTTCATTTGATGTTTTCCTTGTTCTTAAGGTAGGCTTGTATTGATATAAACTTCCCTATTAGCAATGCTTTTACTGTATCCCATGTTTTTTGAGTTGCCATGTTTTCACTGTCACTTGTTTTTAAGCAATTTTTAAACTTCCTATTTGATTTCTGCAGTGATCTCTTGGTTATTCAAAAGAGTTGTATTTAGCCTCCTTTCCCAACCCCCCACCCCGCCACAGTTGATATCTAAATATGTGATCAGAAAAAAGGACTTGATACAGTTTCAATTGCTTGTGTTTTTCTTTCTTTTTTTCTTTTTTGTTTTTTTGAATTTGTTGAGGTTAGATTCATGACCCGAGATGTGATCTATCCTGGAGGAAAAAACCAGCAAATTCTATAGCTTTTGGATGCAATGTCCTGCAGATATGATTTGGGTACATCTGATCCAATGTGTCATTTAAGACTTGTGCTTCTTTATTAATTTTCTCTCTGGATGATCTGTCCATTGGTGTGAGCAGGGTGTTAATGTTCCCACTATTGTGTTACTATCGATTTCCCTTTAATAGCATTTGCTTTATGTATAGAGGTGCTCTTAAGTTTTGTTCATAAAAGTTTATAATTATTATATCTTCTTGGATTGATCCTTCCATGTCTCTTATAATGATTTTTACAGTCTTTATTATTTTTTTAATCTGATATCAATATTGCTACTCCCATTTTCTTTTGATTTCTGTTTGCATGGAACATCTTTTTCTAGCCTCTTATTTTCAGTTTGTATGTGTCCCTAGGTCTGAAGAAGATGTCTTATAAACAACATTTATAGGGGTCTTTTTTTGTATCCACTAAGCCCGTCTGTGCCTATTGGCTGAAGCATTGAATCCATTTACATTTAAGGTAGTTATTGATATGTATGACCCTATTACCATTTACTTTACTGTTTTGGGTTTGTTTTTGTAGATTTTTTCTATCTTTTGTGCTTCCTATCTAGAGAAGTTCTTGTAGTATTTGTTGTAAAACTGTCTTAGTGGTTCCAAATACTCTTAAATTTTGCTTATCTGTAAAGCTTTTGATTTCTCCATATAATCTCCTTCCCATGTAGATTAATCTTTGTAGGTTTTGTTGTTGTTGTTATTACTTTAAGTATATTCTGTCACTCCTTTCTGGCCTGCAGAATTTCTGTTGAAAGATAAGCTGTTAGCCATATGTGAATTCCCTTATATGTTACTTGTTGCTTTTCCCTTGCTATTTTTAATAATTTTTTCTTTGTGTTTAGTTTTCGTTAGTTTGATTAAATGTGTCGGTGTGTTTCTCTTTGGCTTATTCTATATGGGACTCTCTCGGCTTCCTGGACTTGGGTGGCTATTTTCTTTCTCATGTTAGGGAATTTTTCCACTAGTCTCCTCAAATATTTTCTCATAATCTTTCATTTCTTTTCTTCTTCTGTGACCCCTGTGATTTGAATGTTGGTGTGCTTAATGTTGTCCCAGAGTTCTCTAAGGCTATCCTCATTTCTTTTCATTCTTGTTTCTTCATTCTGTTTTGCTTCAGTTATCTCCATCATTCTATCTTCCAGCTCACTTATTCATTCTACTGCCTTATTTCTGCTATTGGTTCTTTCCAGTGTATTTTTTTATCTCGGTCATTGTGTTGTTCATTGTTGGTTGTCTAGTCTGTTTCTTCTGGGTCTTTGTTAAATATTTCTTGAATTGTCTTGATCCTTGCCTCTATTTTATTTATCTGTTCCTCCACTTTATTTCCAAGATTTGCATCATCTTCACTATCATTACTCTGAATTCTTTTTAAGTAGACTGTCTCATTCTCTTCATTTGCTTGATCATGTGATGTTTACAATGATTCTTCATCTGCTGCATATTTCTGTCTTTTCATTTTGTTTAATTTACTGTGTTTGGAGTCTCCTTTCTGCAGATTGCAAGGTTGTAGTTTCTCTTATTTGTGGAGTCCGCCCCCAGTGGGTGGAGTTGGAGCAGTGCCTTGTAAGAGCTTCCTGGTTGGATTGAGTGGTGCCTCTGTTCTGGTGGGTCAAGCTGGATTTGTCTTTCTAAAGAGCAGTGATCACTCAGTGGTGTGTTTTGGAATGTCTGGGGGCTTGTTATGTCTTTGGGCAGATTGTCTGCTAAACTGCAGATTTGAGTTCCTATTTTGCTAATGGTTCAGCATGAGGCATCTGGCACTGAAGCTTGCTGGACTTTGGGTGGGACCTTATCTTAATGTTGAGATGTAGGCCTTTGGGAGAACTATCACCCATTAATGTCCCATGGGGTTGAAAGTTCTCTGCTGCTCCAATGTCCTGAGCTTGGGTCTTCCACTTGGAGGTACAGGCCTGACCCTTTACTATAACACCAAAACTGCATAAACCATACATCACAGGAGAGATAGAGAAATAAAGAGATAGAGAAAAAAGGAAAAGAAAGAACAAGAAAAGGCGAAAAAAAAAAAAGGGGGGGGGATCTGAAAGAGAAAAAAAAAAAGGGATTAAACAAACATATAAACAAAAAAAGGACAGACAAAATTCCAAAACAAATAGTGAAAACAACACTCAATATATAAGAACACTCAAAGAAACTCACACACTCACAAAGAGAAAAAAATAGAGAAAAAAAAAAAAAAAACAAAAAAAAAAAACAGGAACCAGAAAAGAAGAGAGCATTCAAGCCAATAAACATATCCATAGTGAAAAACTAAAAACTATGACTACCAAAAGGAAAAAAGAAAACATGGAAGAAAATACAATATAGTGAAAGAATACCCTAGAGATAGAAAAAATAAAATAAATTTATTTATAATAAATGCATTTTAAAAAGAAAAAGTAAGGAAAAAATAAAAACAGTGGAAAAATAAAATGAACAATAATAGAACAATACAAAAAAAGAGACAAAAACAAATATACAAAGAGTGGTAGTAAGAAGAATGTCCTGCTGTGTCCTCCATTGTCCTCACCACACAGTGAACTCCAGCCGATCTGTCTACTCTGAAAGTGCCCCCAACATTTCTAGGAAGGTCTCTGGACCTGTTGTCGGTGGTGTGTAGTCAGCTCAGACTCTGATATGGCGTTACTCCAGCTTGCATTAGCGTCCAAAGTCCAGAGTTGCCCTCAGAATGCACAATCTAAAGCTAATTGTGGGGATTTGATCCATTGTACCTAGAGGAGCACATTCGCTTCCTCTTATTTGGTCACACAGCCCCTGGTCTTTTACTTTGGTTTTGACTCCACCTCGGCTTATAGGATGTCCTCTGGTCTGTTCCTTGCCCAGACAAAAGCAGGTGAAAGTAGCAGCTTAATAGGGCTCACTTGTTCAGTTGGGCTGGGAAGAGGTAGAGGCATGGCAGACTCAACTGGGGTATGTGGGAGCGTCTGCTGCAGCCGAAGCCTAGAGGAACTTGCTACAGTCTGAATCAGGTCGTGTGCTCCCCCAGGGGAGTTGGCCCCATGTAGTGGATCCCTCCACCGAGACAAGAAGCACAGGCTCTCAAGAAGGTGTGGGCAGTGACCTGTGTCTACTCACAGCTTTTTGGTAGCTGCAAATTTTGGGGTCAAGATCACAGCAGGGTTTTGTCCCCCCCCTCTGGCACTCACACAGGATTTTGTGGTAGCCAATAGACCAGCATTCCCTCCTCTGGAATTGCAAGCTGCAGTTGCCACTAGCCCCACCTCTGGTACTCATGACGGCCTTGGCAGCGCCCAGCCAGTCTATTTTGCTCTGGGATTGCAGTCCATGGTTGCAGCTCATCCTGCTTATGGTACTTGTGAAAGCAGGGTTCTGTAGGTGTGGTGGAGTGTAAGGGTCCTAGTGGCAATGATCTCTTTTCTGGTTGGAAGGCCCAGACTTCTTCCTGGCTCCTCTCAGTTTTGTCATACTAGCCCCTCAGAGTATCTTCAGGTCAGTCAACCCCAGTCCTCTCCTTGGGGTCTGACCCCTAAAGCCTAAGCCTCAGCACCCAGCCACCATTCACCACAGCGTGAGTGCAAATTGGCCTTTCAGTCTGCGGAGTTCTGGTTGGCACTGACTTCTGTGCTGAGTTCAAAACACCCACTGCTGTGCTCCGCTTTGAGGTTCCAAAGCTATCCCCTCATCCATGAGGGTGTTTCTGAGTATTTAGAATCTTTTCCTTCTTCACTGCTGCCTCTCTGAGGTTCAGGTCCCTATCCCACTTCCTTTCTTTCTATCTTTTTTTTTTTTTTTTCCCCTACATCTTTTGCTGTATCTGATTCTTTGGGGATTTGTTTGTCTTTTTGAAAGTCTGGAATTTTTTTCCAATGTTCAGAAGGTTTTCTGTAGGAGTGTTCCACCTGCAGATATATTTTTGATATATTTATGGGTAAGAAAGTGATCTCCATATCTTACTCCTCTGACATCTTGAAAATCCCCCCAATTACATTTTTTATATCATATTTTACATCTTATTATTTTGTTTAACCCTTCACTGCTTATTTTGAATATAGCTGATTTTAGCAGTTTTATATTTCAAACTTCCTACTAGCTTTGATAGTGTGTGGATGACTTTTTCCCTTTATTGCATATTTCACTTTACTGATGGTTTTTTCTTTTATAATTTTTGTGTTTCTAGTTGAGACCTTTTCTCTTTTGCTTAGAAGAAATCTCTTTAACATTTCTTATAAACCTGATTTGATGGTGCTAAACTCTTTCAGTTTTGCTTATTTGTAAAGCTTTTGATTTTTCCATCAAATCTGAAGGAGAGTCTTGCAAGATATATTTTGTTTGGAAGTTTTTTCCTATTATCACTTTTTGTCATGCCACTCCCTTCTGGTCTACAGAGTTTTTCCTGAACATTCACTGATAGTCTTATGGAAGTTCCCTTCTGTTTTATTTGTTGCTTTTCCTAGTCACTTTTAATATTCCTTCTTTATCTTTAATATTTCATTTTTAAAATGCAATGTGTCTTTGTGTGTTCCTTCTTGGTTTAATCCTGTAGGGATATCTCTGTGCTTTCTGGACTTGGATGTTTGTCTCCTTTCCCAAGTTAGGGAAGTTTTCACCTCTTATGTCTTCAAATATGTTCGCAGGCCCTTTCTCTCTCTCTTTTCCTTCTGGGATCCTATAATGTGAATATTAGTCTACTTAATGTTGTACCAGAGGTCTCTTAAACTGTCCTCAGTTCTTCTCATTCTCTCTTATTTTTTTTTTTTTTTTCTGTCCAGGGTCAGTTAATTCCACTACGCTGTCTTCCAGCTTATTGATCCCTTCTTCTGTACTATTCAGTGTACTGTTGTGTCCTACTAGTGCATTTTTTATTTCAGTTATTTTATTGTCAATCTCTGATTAACTATTCTTTAAATTTTCTAACTGTTTGTTTAAAATCTTCTAAATTTTTGCTCTGTGCATACATTCTTCTCCCATTCTGTGGTGATCTTTATGATCACTATCCTTAAATATTTCTCTAGAGACTACCTACCTCCACTTCACTTAGTTCTTCTTCTGGGGTTTTATTTTGTTCCTTCATTTGGAATATGATTCTCAGCTCCCTCGTTTTGCATACGTTTTTGTTTTTATTTATCTGATAAATGGGCTACTTTTCCCAGTCTTGGAGAAGTGGTTTTTTGTAGGGGATATCCTATGTGTTCTAGCCACACACTGCCGTCTCTTCACCAGAGTTATGTGTTCTAGCGTTGCCCGATGTGGACTGTGTGGTTCACATTATTGTCACGGGCTGAGTGTGGTGGACAATCTGATGGGCTTGGTTGGTCCCTGGCCTGGTTGACTGTCAGTCTCTGCCTTGTGCAGAGGCTTCTGCCTGCTGATTGGTGGGTGTGGGTCATCAGGCAGCTGACTTGGGAACTGAAGGGGCCTCTGAGTCTAGTGATGGCTCACTGATGGGCAGAAGCAGTGTCCAGGGTACACTGGGTCACCCACTGGCTGGGAAAAACAGGCGCTAGCCCACTTGTGAGCAGAGTCAGTTCTTCAGATCTGGTTCCAGGGCCCAGGAATCTCATAGCTGGCATTGTATCACTGTAGGGTGGGTCTGGTTCCTGGCACAGTTGGTTGTGGGGTGACAGAGCTTATGCTGGCCTATTAGTGAGTAGAGTCAAAACCTAACTGTTATCAGGGCAGCATCTGGCTAATTAGTGGGTGGGCAGAGTCTGTATGTTGCAAAGGTGCTGTTATTTTGCAGCTGGTATCTGCCGCCTTCTGAGTGAGGCTTTTCCTGAGGTTAGTGCAGGCTAACTGGTGGGTGGAACTGGGTCACAAGATCTCTGGCAACAGAACCTTGGGATTCTCAGGTTAGTGTGGGGCTGGGTCTTGGGCTCTCTGATGGGAACAGTGATACCTAATGGTGGCTGTGGGCTCAAGGACTCTTAAGATTGTCTGTCTTTGAGAAGATGGGGTTGTATCTCTGCCTAGTTAGTTACTTGTGGCATCCTAGAACTCACACCTATAGGTCTTTAGGCCAGGGCAAGTCAGGGTCCTGAGGCTAAGCTATAAGAAGGATTCTAAAATGGTGCTTGCCAGAATCAATTTATACATGGTAGATTGAGTACCCCCAAAACGGTTTCCACTAGTGTCTTTGTTCTCAGGTTGAAATGCTATTTCCTGTCTCTGTGGGAGACTCTCTAACAGTAGGTCTGATCCAAGATATTTTCAAACTCCTGCCTCTGAGCATATGAAATTTTGTGAGCATCCTTTAATAGATTTTTCTCCAGTGCTCTGGAATTCTTGAAAGTAAGGCTCACTGACTTTCAAAGACAAATGCTCTGAGAACTCTTCTTCCAGGTGCATAACACCTAAACTGAGGAGCCCAAGAAGGAACACACTCACCTTTAGACTTTGGGTGAACCTCTGCAATTACAGTTATTCTTCTGCTCATGGACCAATTACCCAGGAGTGTGAGACTGACTATATTGTGACTCTTTCCCTCCTTCCCATCTCATTGTGGTTCCTTCTTTATATCTTTAGTTATAAAAGAGCTTTTCTGATATATTCTGTCCTTCTTCATTGAGAGTTGTCCTGTAAATAGTTGTAACTTCGGTGTGCCCTTGAGGGGAGGTGACCTTAGGGTCTTCCTGCCTACCATCGTTGCTTGTCTCTCTGCTCCCTGTTTTTTAAGGGAAGAACAGAAGGGTGTGTGTGTGTGTGTGTGTGTGTGTGTGTGTGTGTGTGTACTGGGGTAAGGAGTCAGCCAGGTTAAAGGTGTGATTTTTCTCTGGAAATGATTCTGAAAGGAGAATTATTCATTTTTAACTGTAATATCCATTCATCTCCTGTTCCTTGGTTTCGCAACATACATATGTATGATTCTCCTCTCCCTCCACTGTGACATTCCTGGACAGGAAGCTACTAAAGAGAGAGGGTGTCAGGGTTTGTATGAGCCATTTAAATAGAGCTAGCTTAATACCAAATCCTTAATCATTTTTTTGTCTTTATTTAACAGAGAATTTGAAATCAAATATATTACTCTAGGTAACAATGTGACTACTGATATAAACTTTACAATACTGGACAATTAATCACTATATGCTTGGATATTTTGGAATTCATAAACAAAAATCTTTCTTGCTTGCTCCTGTATTGAGGAATGGTGCTATTGTATTCAAATATTTAATTGTGTCTCTTTCTCTTAAGCTGAACTGTATCATGAATAGATGTATTTTAGCAAGAATACTGCATATTCCACTTACACTATATAGAAGTCATGGGCCTACTGTTGAGTGATATATTTATGTCTTGGTTAAAATAATCTTTGCTTTCTCACAAGCAATAAAGTTACTTTGCTTATATAGGGAGAGAGAAAAGCAAAACTGACCCATGGTTCTTAGTGAAGATTAAAATACTGTTTAGACAAAAGGGCATATGCATTTCAATTTCTATGGTGAGAGAGTAGAGACAAATTACTGCTAGGAGAAAAATAGCACACTTGAATATGGAGCACACTTGTAGAGAATATGAGCAATGTTCTGTGAAAGAGCATAAATAGGAAGTCGTGGGGTTAGGATTGCATTGGTCAAAAGTACCTTGGAGGACACTGAAAACCAGTCAGAATGTCAGCTTGGCGGAGTGCTGGGATGTGTGGCAGATAGAGAATGCTGCAGAGACTGGTGCAGCAGTTCAGCAAGAGATCTCCGAGGCTGGTGACCATCTATCCAGTGAACACATGAACAAAATCCAAAGCACAGTGCTGATAGGAGGAAAGGAAATTGACAGTTAACTTGGGAAGCAAACTTCAGTTTAAGGCTGGCCTGTGGTTTTTGCATCTCATCAGGGAGCTCCTGTCTATACAAGTGGCATTTTTCTGAAGTTGCTCATTGAGACTTCTCAGCATTCCTGTAGATATAATGGAGATCAAACCCGGAGCCTTTTAAGTGGGAGCAATGACACCAAGGCTCTAGACTACCAGAGAACTAATCTGAGGGAGTATCAAATAGTGAACACTTACACAAAGGAAACCACTTGAATACAAAACCCAGCATCAGCCAACCACCAGTGGCACCTTGCACAGGACACCTCATCTAAACAACAACAACAACAAATTGCAAACCTAATCATCAGCAGACAGGATTACCAACTCACTCAGCCTTGCCCATCAGAGGAAAAACAAAAACAAAATCCAGGACAAGTCTCACCCTATATTAAGCTTACACAAACCACTGGACCAACCATAGAAGGACAGCAAACAAAAGTAAGAAAGAATTCAGCCTTGAAGCCTGAGAAAAGGAGACCTCAAACACAATAAATTTAAAAAACAAATAATGAAAAGGCAGAGAAATACTGCACAAATGAAAGAACAAACTAGAAACACAGAAGTCCAAATAAATGAAGAGGGAAAAGGCAAACCACCTGAAAAAGAATTCAGAATAATTATAGGAAAGATGACAAAAGATCTTGAATGCAGAATGGAGAATGCAAGAATCAATTAACAAAGATCTAGAATAATTAAAGAATAAACATACAAAGACCAACAACATAATTACTGAAGTTAAAAATATTATAGAATGAATCAATAGCAGAATATCTGAAGCAAGAAAACAAATCAGTGAGCTGGAAGATAAAATGGTGGAAATAACTTCTGAAGAGTGGGAAAAAAAAAAAAGGATGAAAAGAGCTGAGGATAGTATCAGAGACCTCTGGGACAATATCAAACACACCAACATTTGAACTATAGGGGTCCCAGAAGCAGAAGAGAAAAAGAAAGACTATGAGAAAAGTTTTGAAGAGATTATAGGTGAAAAAAGGAAATAGTCAATCAAGTCCAAGAGGCACAAAGAGTCCCATACAGGATAAACCCAAGGGTAAATCCAAGACACATAATAAACAAGCTAAGAAAAATTAAACGCAAAGAATGAATGTTAAAAGCATAAAGGGAAAAGCAACAAGTGACATACAAGGGAAATCCCATACGTTTAACAACTGATCTTTTAGTGGAAATTCTGCAGACTAGAAAGGAATGGTAGGGTATTTTGAAGGCACTGAAAACTTTCAATGCTTTACAGCCAAGATTACTGCACCTGGCAAGGATCTCATTCTTGATGGAGAATTAATAGAGAAATCAAAAGCTTTTCATAAAAGCAAAAGTTAAGAGAATTCAGTACCATCAAATCAGCTTTCCAACAAATGTTAAAGGGACCTTTATAATCAGGAAATACAAGAGAAGAAAGAGATCTATAAAATCAACCCAAAACAATTAAGAAAATGGGAATAGAAACATATATATAAACAGTTATTTTAAATGTAAACAATTTAATGTAACAATGTAAACAGATTAAATGCTCCATCCAAGAGACACAGACTGGCTAAATGGGTACAAAAACAAGACCCATATATATGCTGTCTACAAGAAACTCACTTCAGATCTAAAGATACATATAGACTAAAAGTGAGAGGATGGAAAAATATATTCCCTACAAATGGGAGGCAAAAGAAAGCTGGAGTAACAATCCTCATACCAGACAAAATAGATCTTAAAATAAAGATTATAGGAGATAAGGAAGGACACTACATAACGATCAAGGCATTAATCCAAGAGGAAGACATAACGATTGCAAATATCTATGCATCCAACATAAGAGCACCTCAATACATAAGACAAGCACTGACAGACGTAAAAGGAGAAATTGAAAGTAACACAATAATAGTAGGAGACTTTAACACTCCACTCACACCAATGGACAAATCATCAAAACATAAAATTAATAAGGAAACACATGTCTTAAGTGACATATTAGATGAGATGGTTCTCACTGATATCTTCAGGACATCCTACCCAAATGCAGAAAAATACACCTTCTCAACTGCACATGGTACATTCTCCAGGATAGGCCACATTCTGGGTCACAAATTAAACTTTAGTAAATTAAAGAAAATTGAAATTGTACCAAGCATCTCTTCTGACCACAACACTATGAGACTAGATATCAGTTAAAAGAGAAACAACAAACAAAATACTAAAAAAACCACAAACACATGGAGATTAAACATTATGCTTCTAAATAACCAACAGGTTACTGAAAAAATAAAAACAATTCTAGAAACAAATGACAATGAAAACACAACTCACAACCTGTGGGATGCATCAAAAGCAGTTCTAAGAGGGACATTTATAGCAATACAATCCTACCTCAAGAAACAAGAAAAACATTGAATAGACAACCTAACTTTATGCTGAAAACAACTGGATAAAGAAGAAGAAGAGGAACAACTACAACAACAAAAACAAGCAAAACAAAATTCGTAGAAGGAAAGAGCTCATAAAGAACTGAGCAGAAATAAATGAAAAAGAAATGAAAGGACTATTATGAACAACTATATGACAATAAAATGGTCATTGTGGAAGAAATGAACAGATTCTTAGAAAAGTTCAATCTTCCAAGACTGAAGCAGGGAAAAAAATAGACGTTTTGAACAACCCAGTTACAAGCACTGAAATTGAATCTGTGATCAAAAATCTATAAAACAAACAAACAAACAAAACAAAAAAACAAAAAAACCACACACACACACAAAAAAACAAAAGCCCAGGATGGAATGTATTCACAGGAGAATCTATCAAGCATTTAGAAAAGACTCAATGGCTAACCTTCTAAAACCCTTTCAAAAATTGCAGAAGGAACACTTCCAAACTCATTCTACCAGGTCACCATCACTCATATACTAAAACCAGACAAAGACAACACACAAAAAAAGAAAACTACAGGCCAATATCACTGAACATAGATGCAAAAATTCTCAGCAAGATTTTAGCAAACAAAATTCAGCAACACATCCAAAAGCTCATACACCATGATCAAGTTGGGTTTATTCCAGGGATGCAAGGATTTTTCAACACACACATATCAATCAATGTGATACACCATATTAACAAATTGAAAGATAAAAACCACATGATAATATCAATAGATGCAGAAAAAGCCTTTGACAAAATTTACCACCCATTTATGACTTCCCTGGTGGCTCAGACTGTAAAGCGTCTGTCTACAATGTGGGAGACCTGGGTTCAATCCCTGGGTCAGGAAGATCCCCTGAAGAAGAAAACGGCAACCCACTCCAGTACTCTTACCTGGAAAATCCAATGGACAGAGGAGCCTGGTAGGCTGCAGTTCATGGGGTCGGTATTAGTCAGACACGACTGAGCAAATTCACTTTCATTTTTCACTTTTTAAGATTAAAATTCTTCAAAAAATGATCATAGAGGGAACCTACCTCAGCATAGTAAAGGTCATATATGATAAGCCTACAGCAAACATTATTCTAAATTGTGAAAAACTGAAAGCATTCCCCCTAAGATCAGGAACAAGACAAAGGTGTACACTTTCATCACTATTATTTAGTAGTTTTGGAAGTCCTAGCTAGAGCAAATCAGAAAAGAAAAAGAAATAAAAGGAATCCAGGTCAGAAAAGAAGAAGCAAAACTCTCACTGTTTGCAGATGACATGATACTGTACATAGAAAACCCTAAAGATGCTATCAGAAAATTACTAGAGCTAATCAGTGAATTTGGCAAAGTCACAGGATATAAAATCAATACACAGAAATCACTTGCATTTCTATATACTGACAATGAAAAATCAGAAAGAGGAATTTAGGAATCTTTACCATTGTAACAAAAGCAATTAAATATCTAGAACTAAACTTACATAAAGAGACAAAAGAACTTTACGCAGAAATTTATGAGACACTAGTGAAAGAAATCAAAGATTACATAAACCGATGGAGAAATATTTTATGTTCTTGGGTCGGAAGAATCAATATTGTGAAAATGTCTGTACTACCAAATACAATCCACAGATTCAATGGGATCCCTATCAAATTACCAATGACATTTTTCACAGAACTAGAACAAAATACTTCACAATTCATAAGGAAAGAAACACAAAAAACCCTGAGTAGCCAAAGCAGTCTTGAGAAAGAAGAATGGAGCTGGAGGAATCAGCCTTCCTGACTTCAGATTATACTACAAAGCTACAGTCCTCAAGACGGTATGGTACTGGCACAAAAACAGAAATATAGACCAAAGGAACAAGATAGAAAGCCCAGAAATAAACCCATGCACCTATGGGTACCTTATTTTTGACAAAGAAGGCAAGAATATACAATGGGGCAAAGACAGCCTCTTCAATAAACAGTGCTGGGAAAACTGGACAGCTACGTGTAAAAATGAAATTAGAACACTTCCTAACACTATACACAAAGATAAACTCAAAATGGGTTAAAGACCTAAAAGTAAGACCAGAAACTATAAAACTTTTAAAGGAAAACATAGGCAGGACACTCAATGTCATCAATCAAAACAAGATCCTCTATGACCCACCTCCTAGAATAATGGAAATAAAAACCAAGGTAAACAAGTGGGACCTGATTAAACTTAAAAGCTTTCACTAGGCAAAGAAAACTAGAAGCACAGTGAAAAAGCAGCCTTCAGTATGTGAGAAAATAATAGCAACTGAAACAACTGACAGAGGATTAATATCCAAAATATACAAGCAGCTCATACAACTCAATACCAGAAGGGAAAAAAAGAAAAAAAAGTGGGGAAAAGGCCTAAACAGACATTTTTCCAAAGAAGACATACAGATGGTTAACAAACACATGAAAAATGCTCAAAATCACTCATTACTAGAGAAATGCAAAACTACAATGAGATATCACCTCACATCAGTCAGAATGACCATCATCAAAAAGTGTACAAACAATAAATGCTAGAGAGGGTGTGGAGAAAAGGGAATGCTTTTGCAATGTTGGTGGGAATATAAATTGATACAGCCACTGTGGAATATGGTATGAAGATTCCTTAAAAAAACTAGGAGTAAAACCACCATATGATTCAGCAATCCCACTCCTAGGCATGTACCCTGAGGAAACAAAAATTGAAAGAGATACATGTATCCCATTTTCCATTACAATACTATTTACAATAGCTAAAACATGGAAGCAACCTAGATGTCCATGACAGATGAATGGATAAAGAATGGAGAATTACTCAGCATAAAAAGGAACCCATTTGAGTCAGTTCTAATGTGGTAATCCACATTAATCCAACCTGGTTAATCCAACCTGGAGCCTATTATACAGAGTGAAGTAAGTCAGAAGGAGAAAGATGAATATTGTATACTAATGCATATATATGGAATCTAGAAAAATTGTACTGAATAATTTATTTCCAGGGCAGCAGTGGAGAAACAGACATAGAGAATAGACTTGTGGACATGGGGAGAGGGGAGGAGAGGGTGTGATATATGGAAAGAGTAACATGGAAACTTATATTACCATATGTAAAATAAATAGCCAATGGGAATTTGCTGTATGGCTCAGGAAACTCAAACAGGGGCTCTGTATCAACCTAGAAGGATGGGATGGGGAGGCAGATGGGAGGGAGGTTCAAAAGGGAGGGGACATATGTGTACCTATGACTCATTCATTTTGAGTTTTGACAGAAAATAACAAAATTCTGTAAAGCAATTATCCTTCTATTAAAAAATAAGTTAAAAAAGAAAAAAGATAAAGGTTATGGGAAGATGATTAATCTAATGATACAGGTGGAGAAGAAGTTTAAAGCCACATTACTGTAAGCTTTGAGTACCAAACAAAAAAGCTTGAACATGATTTGGTAGGTAATGAGCAAAAACGATAAAAAATAAAAAGCACCTTGAAAAGTTAGCAAGGAGGACATGCTCATTATTCAGTGAGCATTGACATAGCTAAAACAGCTTGCACTGTTTACAAAGTCATATGATTTTAATTTAAAAAGACCTTGAGATTCTCAGAGATGGACAGAGATGACAGATTGATGACCTTCTCATGCAGCCTAATATTCCAGGAAATCTTTAAAGCTGCCTTTCATTAAAGAAATATGAAAAAGGGGCATGGCTTGCCACAGTCCTGTCAGCTTAAATTATACATTTAATTAGTTTATGACACTGGATTATAACTAAAGCAAGGGGAACTGATGAATGATACACGCTGTTACTCCTAGGAAAAAATGGAACACATCTTGGGTCAATCAAGCATACACACAATTTCTGTCTCTGTATTTCCTTCTTTATGTATGTACCTTCAAATACCCATTATTATTTCATTTGCCTCAAATGGGAGATTAATTAGTTACATAAAATGGTAAGGTTTTTCCTAAAGTACACTGTTGATCAATTTAAAAGTGGGATATATCATACACATAAGGAAATAAAAAGCTAAATCTGCAAAATAAAATGTTAGTAATAGATAGCATTCAAGTTGCTGGTAATTAAATATTGTAAGCTTAAAATACATTTTATTGAAAAAAATACATTTTATTGCTAGCAAATAACATGTTTGCAACATCATTTTTCTTCTATGGTGTGAAGACCATATTATATTCTTATATTATCAAGAGCCTTCAGTGTTGCTAATATATAAGCAACCTGTAAATAATCTAAGTCAATATGGCTTATTATAATCAGAATTGCCACTCAAAACTGATAGAAGTCTAATCCCAAAATGAAAATGTTTAGAAATATAATCATATAATGTTTACACCCTATCACTCTTTTAAGGTCTATTTTACTTAGGTAATAATTGTTGAAGTCATTGCTATTGATACTGTTTGTATACATTACTATTTTCTATTGAGCATGCACACATATATCAAGTACAGTAGGTCTGTAAATAGACAATATCCCCAAATCATAGCAGGCTATAAAGGGATGAACAATATAGAATGAAATGTAAAAGACAAGTAGGATTCTGAGAAGGTGCAGAATATAAAGCACCAATTGAACTGGCAGAATCTGTCTTATGTAACTATCTTGTAATCTTAGAAACTACAGAATGCTTGCAGCTTCAAAAGGGGAAGACTCGAAGATTGAAAACGGGAAAGTTTGGCAGTAAATTGTGTATAACTTTAGTCAATTTAAGCATATGGCATAGGAGAAACTACCTATCTCCCATTTCCAGTCCTATGTCAGTGTGTACATGTGTTCTGGAGCAGTTTGCACACAAATTGTGGGGGACAGTGTGGATAAAAATGGCCCTGTTCTCAAATATCAGACAGCTGCATCCTGCTCAGTGATTGCTGCTTCTGATTCTCAGAGATGTAGCCAAGTTGGCTGGCAGCCATTGTTGTTACACTTTCCCCCATTGTTACCAAATTCCTCTTCAGCTGAAGTAACTTCCAGATGATTTAAAATGCTGGTATCTTTATTTCTTCCCTCTTTGGTTTTCTCATTTTCCCTTTTGAGAACCAGACATGAACGACGTGGGCATTCAAAATTAACTACATCTGCACAAGTCACCGTGTTGGTCCAAACAAAGGAAAAACTCAAAAATTACCTGTTAGGACCTTAATTTTACCGTTAGCCCAAAGATAAGTTGCAACAATCAAAAAAGCAAAAAACAAAGCAAAGTAAACAAACCAAACACCCCGAAAGGAAGAAAATCTGGTTTTCAGAGTTACCACATTTTCAGATTCAAATATCCAACGTTAACAGCAACAATGACAACAACAACAAAGCCCACAGCAAACAAGGAAACAGGAATGTATGGCCAACTGAAAGGTCAATAAATCAATAGAAATATTCCCCTCAAAAGCCTGGTAATGGGTCTACGTCACAAAATCTTCAAATTAACTGTCTTATATATGCTTTAATATTTATAGAAATTTGTGGACAAGGCAAGCAAATGATGCATGAACAAAATAAAAATATTAATAAATAGATAGAAAACCTAAAAGGAAACCAGAAAGAAATTTGGGAACTCAAAATTATAATAAACGAAATACAAAATTTGCTGAAAGTGTACAAAGGCAGAGAAAGAAGAATTAGTGAACTAGAATACAGATGTGGAAATTATTAAATTTAAGAAACGGTAATCACTGTTCACCACAGATAACCTAGAATCATTCCCTTGTTCTGAAAAAAGTTTACGCTGCTGCTGTAGACAGCGTGGCTGACCAAGCGTGTGCAGTGGCTTGCTGGGGTTGAAAGGTTTGAATGTGGACATTATTTTAACAATAATCAGAGTAAATTGCTTATAAGCAAGACTTATTTTAAATATTTTAAATGAAATGTATTTCATGTATCAAGCACAATATAAACTCATAATAAAGAACTATTTATTATGAAAAAAATATGCTGAAAGCGTACAAAGGCAGAGAAAGAAGAATTAGTGAACTAGAATACAGGTGTGGAAATTATTAAATCTAAGGAGCAAAAAAAAAAAATATATATATATATATATATATATATAAAAGAAAAGTGAATATGCATTGTGCCAGTCCCAGAAGAGAGAAAGTAAGTGAAGTCACTCAGTCGTGTTGGACTCTTTGCGACCCCATGGACCCTATCAGGCTCCTACGTCCATGGGATTTTCCAGGCAAGAATACTGGAATGGATTGCCATTTTCTTATCCAGGAGATCTTCCCGACCGAGGGACTGAACCTGGGTCTCCTTCATTGTAGGCGGACGCTTTACTGTCTGAGCCACCAGGGAACTCCAGAAGAGAGAAAGGGACACATAAATATTTAACAAAATAATGGCTAAAAACTTTCCAAATCTAATGAAAAATATGAATATAAATAGCTACAAAGCTCAATAAGTTCCAAGTATCAAGAACTCAAGGAGACCCAGACTGAAATAAGGTGTAATAAAACTTTCAAAAGACAAAGGCAAAAGGGGAATCTTGAAAGCAACAGAGAAGTGGCACATCACAAATAAAGGATTCTCATTTACAGGTTTCTCAGAAATTTTGGAGGTCAGAAGGCAGTGGATCAATATATTCACAGTGTTAAAAGGAAGCAAAACAAAACAAAACTGTCAAACAAGAATCTTATCTATAGCAAAAACATGAAGAATTTCTTCAACATTTCTTCAAATGTGAGGAATATGAGAAAAAAAGACATTTCAGTGAAAAGTTGGGCTTCATTACTAGTAGACTCCTGAAGGCAGTCAAACATTACAATAAAGGTAAATACATGGACAATTACAAAAGGAAGCATTATTTTAACAATGGTTTTTCAGTCTATTTTTTTTGTTTTCTACATGATCTAAAAAACTGAAATATTACTTAAAATATATTAGTCTAAAAGCTAGAATCATTGTAACATTGTATTTTTAACTCAATACTTTGCTTTCTACCTAACTTAAGAGACTAGTATATTTAAAATAAACATTAGTCTTTGTTTTGGGTCACCCAATGTATAAAGATGTAATTTTGTGAAATCAACAACTGAAAGAGGTGATCTTCAAGCTGAAAATGAGCAGATTTTTTATGTTAATACATTATTGATACTAAGTTGGTATGTATTTAGAATGAGGCATGTTAAGGATTTTACATGTAACTCTCATGGTAACTACAAAGAAATAGCTATTATACACAAAAGGAAATACTAAGAAATCTGCTAAAAATCAATGAAAAAATCTAATAGCAGGGATAAAGAAGGGAAAAGACACATTAAATTTTAAGAGCAAGAGTGAAAATAACATACAACTTAATGGAAACTCTCAAAGTGAGGAAGGAAAGGACTGGTACATCTACAGAGCTGAAAGAACAAAATAAAACAACTATTAAACAAGAATATTGTATACTGTGAAGAAATTTCCTAAAAATAATGTGAAATAAATATTCTTTTAGATAAAAACTGAAGAAATGCAGCCCTAAGAGACATCCAAAAAAGAAAACAAAACAAAAAAACAAACAAAAAATAAAACAAAAGATTTATTCAGGCAGGAAAAAAATCACCCAAAATGAAACAGAAACAAAATTAAGAAAGAATAAAATATAGTTAGCTTTGAATTATGTGGGATTAAAATGAAGGACAATAACAAAAAATGGTGAGTGATAGTAAATGCAAATTAATATGTAAATGCAACAGTATCAGGAGATAATAAACTACTAAAGTATATTAAACAGTAATGAGGTACAGATGCATATTATAAGCCCTATGTAACAATTGAAGGATAGTTAAAAGATGTATTTCTAGCAAGTTATTTTTAGGGCAAAAACGAATGATACAAATGTATTCACCCAAAAGAAAACAGCAATGACAAGAAACAGAAAAGAATACAGATGAACCAATACGAAAAGATTAATATGATGGCAGATTTATACACTGATATCTATATAATTATATTAAATATAAATGGACTAAACACTAGAAGTAAAAGATTAAACTTATCAGAATGGACTTAAAAATCACTTGCTTCTTCAGAATGATAAATATTGAATATAAGATAGTATAATATCTGAAAGAAGAAGGCTGGAAATAGCATACTATGTGAAAAGAAACCAAAAATGAGGAACAATACTAAAATGATGTACCAAATATATACATAATGTATAAAATATGTGTATACATCAGAAAAAGACTTGTAAATAAGAAATGTAGTTAGAGATATTGATTAGACATATTCTAATGGTAATGAAAATAATCCAATAGGAATATATGAGAATCTTATGGTTATAATCTCTGACAACAAATTTCAAAATTATAAAGCAAAATTTGACAGAACTAAGTAATGAGAAATAGACAATTATCATAGGAGACATCAATTATTGGTATTCTCATTCTTCAAGGCAATGATCTTCAAGTCTGCCTGCTATATCTTCATATCCAATTGTCCTCTATGCACGAGAAACAAATCTCCCTCTCTCTTATAGTAGCATATGTAATCTCATTTGGGAACCACACAGATAATCAAGGATAATTTCTTTATCTTCAATCCTTAAATTAATCATATCTTGAAAGATCCACCCTCCCCCCCCACACACACATTACTGCTTGCTGTTTTTGCCTTATGATATAACAGTCAGAAGTTCTAAGGATTAGGGTGTGGATATCTTGGGGAACCATTGTTCAGTCTACCATAAGTGTTCATGCAGATGCCCTTCATTATCAGAGTCTGACTATAATTCTGCAGGCTTGCTGAGACAACAAATCCAGCTTTCTGTGAAGTGCTGGTCCTCTTATAATCAGATCCTGGGACAGGTCTACAGCATAGACAGTCATTCAACTGTAGGAAATGAGTTTCTCTTTGAAGCTATTAAATAATGCCTTAAGTTAGTATATGGATAACAGAATTTTCATTTTTCTTTTCAATGCTTCAGCTACACTCACTAGCAACATGCAATTCTGACAATAATTTAATTAAAACCTCCTCCATCTCACTGCAGTGCACAAGATAGTGAATTTATCTGTGTATCTCCTCCCACTTGGATACATCACGATTCACAAAGAGTGGACATCTTACTACTCTCAATGCTCCAGCATGGCACAGTGCATATATACTTCACTTATCATCAGTGATGGAATCCGTAATACCATCTGCTCTATGAGGGATCCAACTCCAGCTTTATATCCTTAGAATCTTCTTTCTTTGATGAACCTGCTCAGGTTGTTGTTGTTTAGTCAAAAAGTTGTGTCTGGCTCTTTGTTACTCCATGGACTGCAGCACACTGGGCATCAACTGTCTTTCACTATCTACTGGAGTTTGCTCAAACTGATACCCATTGAGTCAGTGATGCCAGTTAATAATTTCATCTTCTCTTCCTGCACTTAATCTTTCCCAGCATCAGGATCTTTTCCAGTGAATTAGCTCTTTGCATCAGGTGGCCAAAATATTGGAGCTTCAGCTTCAGCCTCAGTCCTTCCGATGAATATTCGGAGTTGATTTCTTTTAGGATTGACTGGATTGATCTCCTTGCTCTGCAAGGGACTCTCAACACTCTTCTCCAGCACCACAATTCTATAGTATCAGTTCTTTGGTGTTCACCCTTCTTTATGGTCTAACTCTCACATCCATACATTACTACTGGAAAACCATAGCTTTTACTATATGGACCTTTGTTGGCAAAGTGATGTCTCTGCTTTTTAATACACTGTCTAGGTTTTCATAGCTTTTCTTCGAAGGAGTAAGTGTCTTTTAATTTCATGACTGCAGTCACCATCTGTGATTTTGGAGGCCCACAAAATAAAATAAAGGGTGGGGGGAGGCTTCCCTTGTAGCTCAGCTGGTAAAGAATCCACCTGCAATGTGAGAGACCTAGGTTCAATCCCTGGGTTGGGAAGATCCCCTCGAGAAGGGAAAGGCTACCCACTCCAGTATTCTGGCCTGGAGAATTCCAAGGACTATACAGTACATGGAGTCGCAAAGATCTGGACACGACTGAGTGGCTTTCACTTCAAAATAAATTCTGCCACTGCGATCAAATTTCCCCATCATTTTGTCATGAAGTGATGGGACCAGATGCCATGTTGTTAGTTTTTTGAATGTTTAGTTTTTAAGTCAGCTTTCTCACTATGCTTTTTTACCTTCATCAAGAGCCTCTTTAGTTCCTCTTCTCTTTCTGCCTTTCAGGTGGTATCATCTGCATATCTGAGGTTGTTCATGTTTCTCCCAGCAATCTGATTCCAGCTTGGGATTCAACCAGTGTGGCGTTTCATGTGATGTCCTCTTCATATAGGTTCAATAAGCAGAGTGACAATATACAGCCTTGACGTACTCCTTTCCTAATTTGGAACCAGTCTATTGTTCCATGTCCAGTTCTAACTGTTGCTTCTTGGCTTGAATTCAGATTTCTCAGGAGGCAGAAAAGATGGTCTGGCCTTCCTATTTCTTTAAGACTATTCCACAGTTTGTTGTGATCCTCATAGTCAAAGGCTTTGGTGTAGTCAATGAAGTAAATACAGATGTTTTTCTGGAATTCTCTTGCTTTTTCCATGATCTAGTAGATGCTGCCATTTGATCTCAGGTTCTTCTGTCTTTTCTAAAGCTCACTTACACATCTGGAAGTTCTCAGTTCATGTCCTATTGAAGCATAGCTTGAGGATTTTGAGCATTATCTTGCTAGCATGTGAGATTAGCCCAACAGTACCACAGTTTGATCATTCTTTGGCATTGCCTTTCTTTGGAATTGGAATGAAAACTGACCTTTTCCAATCCTGTCTGAATCTAGGTGAGTGACACTATGGTTATACAAGTTATTAAGACTTTTTTTGTACAGTTCTTCTGTGTATTCTTGCCACCTTTCTTTATCTCTTCTGCTTCTGTTAGGTCCTTGCTGTTTCTGTCCCTTATTGAGTCCATCTTTGCATGAAATGTTCCTTTGGTATCTTTAATTTCCTTGAATAGATCTCTGGTTGTTCCCATTCCATTATTTTCCTCTATTTCTTTGCATTGTTCACTTAAGAAGATTTTGTTATCTCTTCTAGCTGTTCTTTGGAACAGTGCATTCAGTTGGGAATATATTTTTCCTTTACAACTGACCTTTGCTTCTCTTCTTTTCTCTGCTATTTGTCAGGCGTCTTCAGACACCCACTTTGCCTTCTTGCATTTCTTTTTCTTTGGGATAATTTTCGTCACTGCCTCCTGTACTCTGTCCATAGTTCATCAGGGACTCTATCAGATCTAATCCTTTGTATGTAATTTTCATTTCATCTATATAGTCATAAAGGATTTGATTTGGGTCATTCCTGAATGGCCTAGTGATTTTCCCTATTTTCTTAAATTTAAGTCTGAATTTTACAATAAGATCTCATGATCTGAGCCACAGTCATCTCCAGGTTATCTTATTTATTCATTTTTTTAATGACTGTATAAATTTTCTCCATCTTTAGCTGCAAAAATATAATCAATCTGATTTTGATACTGACCATCTAGTGATATCCATATGTAGAATCATCACTTGGATTGCTGGAAGAGGGTTTTTGCTATGACCAGTATGTTATCTTGGCAAAACTCTGTTAGTCTTTTTACCCTGCTTCACTTTGTACTCCACTTTGTACTCAAACTTGCCTGTTACTTCTAATATCTCTTGATTTCCTACTTTTGCATTCCAATTCCCTAGGATGAAAAGGATATTTGTGTGTGTGTGTGTGTGTTAATTCTAGAAGATCTTGTTCTAGAAGTTCTAGAAATTCTAGAAGATTCATAGAACTGTTCAACTATAACCTCTTCAGCATCAGACATTGGAGCATAGACTTGGATTACTGTGATGTTGAATGGTTTGCCAAAGAAATGAACCAAGATCATCCTGTTGTTTTTGACACTGTACCCTCTTAATGCATTTTGGACTCTTATGGACTTTGAGGGCCATTCCATTTCTTCTAAGGAATTTTCCCCCAGTGTAGCTGATAAAATGGTGTTCTGAATTAAATTCTCCCATTCCCATCCATTTTAGTTCACTGATTCCTAAGATGACATTCACTCTTGTCATCTCCTGCTTGACCACATCCAGTTTACCTTGACTCATGCACCTAACATGCCAGGTTCCTATGAAATACTGTTCTTGCTCAGATTACTGAGATGTATCTATTTTTCTTAGATTACATATGTATGCTCAGTTGTGTCTAACTCTTTTCAACTCCATCGACAATACCTGCCAGGCTCCTCTGTCCATGGGATTTTCCAGGCAAGAATACTGGAGCAGGTTGCCATTTTCCTTCTCCAGGGGATCTCCCCAACCCAGGGATCAAATGGTTGTCTTCTGTGGCTCCTGATTTGGCAGGTGAATTCTTTACCACTGGGCCACCTGAGAAGCCCCTGTCTTGTACTGGGTTCCTCAGAAACACTCTGAAATTAGGATTCATGTGCAAGTTATTTATTAAGAAAATGCTCTGGGAGAAAGAGCAGTGCTGGTGTGAATGAAGCAGGGGAAGAAAGCAAGCAAAGGGGAAATTTCAATCAATGTCTTATGAGAAGTATATTTAACTTTATTCTACAAGGAATCTCTAGAGTGGTAATTGCTCTTCAGAGTTGATCTATGTTTAAGGCACAGGAGCTGATTTTTTCTATGCTCTGCCCATCAGTCATTGACTTCTTTGGGGAGACATAATTCATAGACACTAGTATCTTTCTATGTGTGGGGAAAGGGACCTCAGAAATATAATAAAAGTTCTCCAGGAATGCATTTCAAGAGTTTGAACATCAAAACCTTAGAAAGGCATATAGAGACACACACACACACACACACACACACACACACACACACACACACAAAGTAAAAGAAAAAGGAAGGGAGAGGATCTGAGGGTATCTGAGCATAGCTCTGACAGTGACTGCTGGAAGATGATTGACTGTGTACCACCACCTTCTCCTCACTGACTCTCCCACAAAAATCCTTTTGTCCTAATCCCATACCACTATTTCCCTAGCTTGTAGCACTCCACATACATTTGTTTTCCATTCCTTTTCTCGCTTAAAATACATGTTTAATTGGATGATAATTACTTTACAGTGTTCTAATGGTTTCTGCCATACAACAGTCTGAATCAGCCACTAGTATACATATACCCCTTCCCTCAGCCTCCGTGTCCACCCCACCCCTCTGGGTCATCGCGGAGCACTGGGCAGAGCTCGCTGTGTTATCCAGCGACTTCCCACGAGTTATCTATTGTATGCATGGTAGTGTATACTATATGTCAGTGCTATGCTCTCAGTTTGTCCCACCTTCTCTTCCCCTGGTGTCCAGAAGTCCATTCTGTATATCTGCATCTCTATTCCTGCCTTGCAAATAGGTTCACCAGTGTCAGTTTTCTAGGTTCTATATATGTGCATTAGCATATGATATTTGTTTTCTCTTTCTGATTTACTTAACTCTCTATAACAGGCTGTAACCTTATCCACCTCAGTTCAAATGGCCCAGATTTGCTCCTTTTATGGCTAAATAATATCCCATTCCTTTCCAAACACGCTGTCCTCAGGCACATTTGCCTTTGCTATTCCCTCTGTTCATAATTTTTATCTTTTAGATATCACCATTTTTCCATCTCTAGATAAAATTTTCCTCACAGGAAAGGTTTTCCCTAATCATGACTTTAAAATTTATACACAACCACCCACTGTGGTCACTTTTTCTTTTAGATTCTCTTTTTTTTTTTTTAAATATTATTTTATTAGTTGGAGGCCAATCACTTTACAACATTTCAGTGGGTTTTGTCATACATTGATATGAATCAGCCATATAGTTACACGTATTCCCCATCCCGATCCCCCCTCCCACCTCCCTCCCCACCCGACTCCTCAGGGTCCTCCCAGTGCACCAGGCCCGAGCACCTGACTCATGTATCCCACCTGGGCTGGTGGTCCGTTTCACCATAGATAATATACATGCTGTTCTTTCAAAACATCCCACCCTCACGTTCTCCCCCAGAGTTCAAAAGTCTGTTCTGTACTTCTGTGTCTCTTTTTCTGTTTTGCATATAGGGTTATCGCCACCATCTATCTAAATTCCGTATATATGTGTTAGTATACTGTAATGTTCTTTATCTTTCTGGCTTACTTCACTCTGTATAATGGGCTCCAGTTTCATCCATCTCATTAGAACTGATTCAAATGAATTCTTTTTAACGGCTGAGTAATATTCCATGGTGTATATGTACCACAGCTTCCTTATCCATTCATCTGCTGATGGGCATCTGGGTTGCTTCCATGTCCTGGCTATTATAAACAGTGCTGCAATGAACATTGGGGTGCACGTGTCTCTTTCAGATCTGGATTCCTCAGTGTGTATGCCTAGAAGTGGTATTGCTGGGTCATATGGCAGTTCTATTTCCAGTTTTTTAAGAAATCTCCACACTGTTTTCCATAGTGGCTGTACTAGTTTGCATTCCCACCTTTTAGATTCTCTGTTTCTTCATGACTCATTACTTACAATGTCTAGTCTAAATCACCTGGCTTCAAATTCCCAGTGTCGTTACTTACTAGCTGCATATATTAATTATTCAACTTATTTTTCCTCTTTAATTTATAACAGACATCACAGAAATGCAAAGGATAATAAGAGACTACTAACAGCAAATATATGCAAATAAAATTGATAACTTGGAAGAAACGGACAAACTCTTAGAAAAGTACAACTTTTTATGACTGAACCAGGAAGAAATAGAAAATGTAAACAATTCAGTCACAAACAATGAAACTAAAATTCTATTAAAAGTCTTCCAACTAACAAAAGTCGAGTATCACCATGGCTTCACAGGTAAAATCTGTCAAACATTTAGAGAAAAGCTCATTCTATGAGGCCATCATCACCTTGACACCAATACTAGATAACAATATCAGAAGGAAAACAAAATTACAGGCCAATGTCAATATGCATGAATTAATGTGATATACCATGTTGACAAATTTTAAGATTAAAAGTCATACAGTCATCTAAATAGATGCAGAAAATATTTTGACAAAATTCAACACCCATTTATGAAAGAAACTCTCTAGATAGTGGACATAGAGGGAATCTACCTCAACATAATAAAGACCATATATAGCAAACTCACAGCTAACCACATCCTCAATGGTGAAAAACTGAAAGCATTACCTGTAAGATCAGAAAGAAGTGAAGGATGTCCACTTTGCCATTTTTATTCAACATATAGTTTTAGAAGTCCTAGTCATGTCTATCTGAGAAGAAAAACTGATAAAATGAATACAATTTGGAAAAGAAGAAGAAAAACTGTCATTGCTTGCAGGGGATGTGATGTTATTCATATAATATCCTAAAGTTGCCACCCCAAAATCACTGGATCTAGTCAACGAATTTGGTAAAGTTACAGAGTGCAAAATTAATACACAGAAATCTCTTGCATTTCTATACGCTAAAAATTAAAGATAAGAAAGAGTGATTACGGGAACAATCATACTTCCTTGTATGAAATACCTAGGAATCACTTGCCTAAGGAGGCAAAAGACTTGTACCCAGGAAACTATAAGATGCTGATGTAAGAAATCGAAGACAACATCAACAGATGGAAAGAGATGCCATGTTCATGGGTTGAAAAAATCAATGTTGTGAAAATTTCTATACTACCCAAAGCAATATACTGATTCAAGCAATTCATGCAAAATTATCAAGGGCATTTTTCACAGAATTAGAGCAAAAAAAACCCCAAAAAAACAGACAAACAAACAAACAAAAACAAAACAAAACAATGCAACTTGTATGGATACACAAAAAACCCTGAATGGTCAAAGCAACCCTGAGAAAGAAAAACATACCTGGAATAATCAGGGTCTTTGACTTCAGATTGTAATATTTACAAAGCTACAGCCATCAAGGCAGTATGGTATTGACACAGAAACAGAAACATTAGATAAATGAAAGGGGATAGAAAATCCAGCCATAAACTCATGCACTTAGGGTCAACTAGTCTATGACAAAGTAGGCAAGAAAGTACAATGGAGAAAAGACAGTCTTCAATAAATGGCACTGGGAAAACTGGACAGCTACATGTAAAATAATGAAATTAGAACACTCTTTAACACCATACACAGAACTAAACTCAGAATGCATTAAAGACCTAGATATAATGCCAGATACTATAAAACTCATAGAGGAAAACATGGGCAGAGCACTCTTTGACATAAATCACAGCAAGATCTTCTTATCTCTACCTCCTTGAATAATGAGAGTAAAAACGAAAAGAAGCAAATGATAACTAATTAAACTTAAAAATTTTTGCACAGCAATGGAAACCATAAACAAGGTGAAAAGACAAACTTAAGAATGGCAGAAAAATATCTGTAAACAAAGCAACTGATGAGAGATTAATCCCCCAAATATGACAAAAACTCATGTAGCTTGATGAAAACAAAACAAAAAACACAAAAACCGAAAAAATTAAAAGAAGGCCTAAGTGGACATTTCTCCAAAAAGAACAGAGATTGCCAATAAACACATGCAAAGATGCTGAACATCACTAATTATTAGATAAATACAAATAAAAACTATAATGAGGCATCACCTCACACTGGTCAGAATGCCCATCATCAAAAAATCTACAAATAATAAATGCATGAGAAGGTGTGGAAAAAAGAGAACCCTCTTGCATTGTTGATAGGAATGCAAACTGATGCAGCCACTATGGAGAACAGTATGGAAATTCTTTAGAAAACATAAAATAGAACTACCATATGATCTAGCAATCCCACTCTTAGGCATATATCCAGAGAAAGCTATAATTCAAAAAGATACATGCACCCCAATATTCATTGCAACACTATTTACAATAGCCAGGACACAGAGGCAACCTTAACTTCCATCAACTGAGGAATGGTTAAAGAAGATGTGGTACACATATACAAAGGAATGTTACTCAGTCATAAAAAGGAATGAAATTGCGCCATTTGCAAAGACATGTATAGACCTACAGTCTGTCACACAGATTAAAGTATGTCATAAAAAGAAAAACAAATAACATATAATATTGCTTGTATGTGGAATCTAGAGAAATAATAGAGATTAAGTTATTTGCAAAGCAAAAATAAGGGCACAGTGTAGAGAACAAATATGGATCCCAAAGGTGTAAGGGAAAGTGTGATGAATTGGGAGATTGGGATTGATATATATACACAGCTATGTACAAAATAGATAACTAGTGAGAACCTATTGTATAGCATAAGGAACTCTACTCAATGCTTTTGGTGACTTGAGAAGAAAATCCAAAAAGTGGGGAAATATGTACATGTATAACTGATTCACTTTACTGTAAATCAGAAACTAACAAAACACTGTAAAGCAACTAGACTCTAATAAACGCTAAACAACAACAACAACAAAAGTTTCCCAAAAGTCATCAAGCTTAATTTTCTTGTGTGCTCTAGTGTTTGAGACTGTATACTGTGAGTTTCAGATAAAGCAAATAAGAAAACTCTCTGGTTAATTATGATTATATTTCAAGTTTATATTACTTTGCAATTGATTTCACTTCTTAAAAAAAAAAAATTGGCAGGGCCAATGGTAATGATAATGGAAAAGGAAAAATATTAAAGCTATATTAAGAAGATACGGTTGAAGGATTTGCTTCTACTCTGAGAGGAAGAATTAAAACTTTAGAATCTGAATATTGCTTGCTATTTTACAAATTCATGATAAGAACTGAACATCTGCTAAAAAGTCTCTGATGAAACATGTCACCATTTTTCTAAAGTTTACTTCCAGTTTATTACAAGCATATGCTATCAGTTAAAAAAAAAATAGAAGCTAACACATTACACAAAATAGAATATTTATATGCCAGAAAATAAATCTTGTCAATTTATCTCTTTATTCTCTGATAAAACTAATTAATACATTTAATTTTCATTTTACATATCCTCATCAATTCCATATATAGTTTTCTGGACTCATTCTTTCAGAATACTCTGTGCCTTCTACTTTTAGAGCCTATCTTGTGCAGCCCAAATTTTCATTATTTAATATTATTTTTTTCCAGATTTTCTTATAGACTCTTGGTTATATGCACTAGTAAATTCTTTCACAACTTATTTTCAACTTCACGACATGCATGAAACTTGATGTTCATATGTGTGGCCATTCTCATGGGAAGGAGCATAGTTATGTGACATTTCTGAAATGACACACTGTACATCTCTCCCTTTCAATTAGACAAACACAAAAGAAAAAAAAGACATAGGACAGCTCAATATTGTGAAGATATTACTTCATTCTAAATCAGTTAATAAATGTCAGTCAGTTCAATTCAGTTCAGTCGCTCAGTCGTGTCCGACTCTTTGCAACCCCATGAATCGCAGCATGCCAGGGCTCCCTGTCCATCACAAACTCCCAGAGTTTGCTCAAACTCATGCCCATCGAGTTGGTGATGCCATCCAGCCAACTCATCCCCTGTTGCCTCCTTCTCCTGTCCCCAATCCCTTCCTCCCAGCATCAGGGTCTTTTTCAACGAGTCAACACTTCGCATGAGGTGGCCAAAGTATTGGAGTTTCAACTTCAGCATCAGTCCTTGCAATGAACACCCAGGACTTATCTCCTTCAGGATGAACTGGTAGAATCTCCTTGCAGTCCAAGGGACTCTCAAGAGTCTTCTCCAACACCACAGTTCAAAAGCATCAATTTTTCGGCACTCAGCTTTCTTTATAGTCCAACTCTCACATCCATGCATGACCACTGGAAAAACCATAGCATTGACCAAATGGACCTTTGTTGGCAAAGTAATGTCTCTGCTTCTTAGCATGCTATCTAGGTTGGTCATAACTTTCCTTCCAAGGAGTGAGCGTCTTTTAATTTCATGGCTGCAGTCACCATCTGCAGTGATTTTGGAGCCCAAAAATAAAGTCTGACACTGTTTCTACTGTCTCCCCATCTATTTCCCATGAGGTGATAGGACCAGATGCCATGATCTTAGTTTTCTGATTGTTAATCTTTAACCCAACTTTTTCACTCTCATCTTTTACTTTCATAAGAGGATTTTTAGTTTCTCTTCACTTTCTGCCATAAGGGTGGTGTCATCTGCATATCTGAGGTTATTGATATTTCTCCTGGCAATCTTGATTCCAGCTTGTGCTTCTTCCAGCCCAGCGTTTCTCATGATGTACTCTGCATATCAGTTAAATAAGCAGGGTGACAATATACAGCCTTGATGTACTCCTTTTCCTATTTGGAACCACTCTATGTTCCATGTCCAGTTCTAACTGTTGCTTCCTGACCTGCATACAGGTGTCTCAAGAGGCAGGTCAGGTGGTCTGGTATTCCCATCTCCTTCAGAATTCCCCACAGTTAATTGTGATCCACACAGTCGAAGGCTTTGGTGTAGTCAATAAAGCAGAAAGAGATGTTTTTCTGGAACTCTCTTGCTTTTTTGACGATCCAGCGGATATTGGCAATTTGATCTCTGGTTCTTCTGCCTTTTCTAAAACCAGCTTGAACATCTGTTAAGTTCTTGGTTCATGTATTGCTGAAGCCTGGCTTGGAGAATTTTGAGCATTTCCTTACTAGCGTGTGAGATGAGTGCAATTGTGTGGTAGTTTGAGCATTCTTTGGCATTGCCTTTCTTAGGGATTGGAATGAAAACTGACGTTTTCCAGTCCTGTGGCCACTGCTGAGTTTTCCAAATTTGCTGGTATATTGAGTGCAGCACTTTCACAGCATCGTCTTTCAGGATTTGAAATAGCTCAACTGGAATTCCATCACCTCCACTAGCTTTGTTCGTAGTGATGCTTTCTAATGCCCGCTTGACTTCACATTCTAGGATGTCTGGCTCTAGGTGAGTGACCGCACCATTGTGATTATCTGGGCTGTGAAGATCTTGTTTGTATAGTTCCTCTGTGTATTCTTGCCACCTCTTCTTAATATCTTCTGCTTCTGTTAGGTCCATACCATTTTTGTCCTTTATTGAGCCCATTTTTGCATTAAATGTTCCCTTGGTATCTCTGATTTTCTTGAAGAGATCTCTAGTCTTTCCCATTCTGTTGTTTTCCTCTATTTCTTTGCACTGATCACTGAGGAAGGCTTTCTTATCTGTCCTGGCTATTCTTTGGAACTCTGCATTCAAATGGGAATATCTTTTCTTTTTTCCTTTGTTTTTCACTTCTCTTCATTTCACAACTATTTGTAAGGCCTCCTCAAACAACCATTTTGCCTTTTTTCATTTCTTTTCCATGGAGATGGTCTTGATCCCTGTCTCTTGTACAATGTCATGAACCTCCGTCCATAGTTCATCAGGCTCTCTGTCTATCAGATCTAGTCCCTTAAATCTATTTCTCACTTCCACTGTATATTCATAAGGGATTTGATTTAGGTCACACCTGAATGGTCTAGTGGTTTTCCCTACTTTCTTCAGTTTAAGTCTGAATTTGGCAATAAGGAGTTCATGATCTGAGCCACAATCAGCTCCCAGTCTTGTTTTTGCTGACTGTATAGTGCTTCTCCATCTTTGGCTGAAAAGAATATAATCAATCTGATTTCATTATTGACCATCTGGTGATATCCATGTGTAGAGTCTTCCCTTGGGTTGTTGGAAGAGGGTGTTTGCTTGTAAGTCAAATTAAAAAAACAAAGAATCTCTTTTTTCCCCCTGAAAACAGATTGAAGTTCATGTGAAAAATTAGCATGCCAGAACAGCTAAGAATTTCTGAAAAAGAACTATGTGGTCATGTTACTCCAACCAGGAATTAAACATGCTCTCATTCCTCTAATTGAATGCTATTTTACCATCATATAACTAGATAGATAGATTGGTGAAATACAATTTTAAAAATCTAGAAATAGACCCAAGAACATATGAAATTTTTAGTTAATGATGCAAATGGCATCACCAGTCTTTGAAAGAAAGGTAGACTTTTAAATTACGTGGTGCCAAAATAATTTGATAGATGTTGAGAAAAAGGTAAATGTGTATCCCTTTTACACATACAGAAGAATAAATGCGAATGGAATAATAAATCCAATAAAAAAATATAATACGTGGACAAGTAGACAATTTGATAAATCCTACCATGTAAGGAGGGCTTCTCTGAAAGCTCAATTGGTAAAAAATTCACCTGCAATTCAGGAGACTCTGGTTTGATTCTTGGGTCAGGAAGATCTGCTGGAGAAGGGATAGGCTACCCACTCCAGTATTCTTGTGATTCAGCTGGAAAAAATCTGCCTGCAATGTGGGAGACCTGGGTTTGATCCCTGGGTTGGGAAGATCCCCTGAAGAAGGGAAAGGCTACCCATCCCAGTATTCTGGCCTGTATAGTCCATGGGGTCACAAAGAGTCAGACACAACTGAGCAACTTTCACTTTCCATGTAAAGAAAGACTTATTATGACTCAAATCCAGATGTAGTAAAATAAGATAGCAATAAATTGGACTACATGATATTTGGAAACTTACTTTTGAATGGAAAAAAAAAAAATCAAAGTTAAAATATGTGTGAGGTGTAAATGGAAAGGAACTTTCAGTTCAGCTCAGTCGCTCAATCAATTCCAACTCTTTGCAGCCCCATTGACTGCAGCATTCCAGGCCTCCCTGTTCATCACCAACTTCCAGAGTTTAATCCCACTTGTGTCCATTGAGTTGGTGATATCATCCAGCCATCTCATTCTCTGCTGTCCCCTTCTCTTCCTGCCTTCAATATTTCCAGCATAACGGTCTTTTCCAATGAGTCACTTCTTTGCATCAGCTGGCCAAAGTATTGGAGTTTCAGCATTAGTCCTTCCAATGAATATTCATGACTGATGGCTTTCAGGATGGACTGGTTGGATCTCCGTGCAGTCTATGGGACTCTCAAGAGTCTTCTCCAACACCACAGTTCAAAAGCATCAAGTCTTCAGCACTAGGCTTTCTTTATAGTCCAACTCTCACATCCATACATGGCTACTGGAAAATCCATAGCTTTGACTAGACGGACCTTTGTTGGCAAAGGAATATCTGCTTTTTTTTTTTTTGTTTGTTTGTTTTTTAATATACTGTCTAGGATGGTCATAACTTTTCTTCCAAGGAGTAAGTGTCTTTTAATTTCATGGCTGCAGTCACCATCTGCAGTGATTTTGGAGCCCCCCAAAATAAAGTCTGTCACTGTTTCCACATCTATTTGCCGTGAAGTGATGGGACCAGAAGCCATGATCTTAATTTTCTGAATGTTGAGTTTAAGGAACTTTGGCAGGTGGATGAAAGATGAATACTGATTTTTCTGGGAGGGCTTTCTGAGATGAAAATAACATGTCTTAAAAATACAAATAATAATAATAACAATAATAATGAGGAGGTGACTGTGAAACTCTGAATATACTAAAAACTATTAAACTGCATACATTGAATTGAGTGGGTGAGACATAAGTGAATTGTATCTCAATAAAGCTATTATTTAAAAAGAGCAGAAAGTATTAATTTTCCAAGGGAGAAAATTTTATGCCTCTATTTAACCAAGTGATTAAATTTAATATCAGTGATCTAGAATATGTCTTCTAGAGTTACTGCTGCATCACTGGAACATCCAATAATTAATGAAAATGAACCCTACTCTGTATTCAGACCCTTTTGAGATCTGGTAAGTGGTTGGTGAGGCTTCTACCGGCTTCCCTCGTCGCTCAGGTGGTAAAGAATAAGTCACTTGCTTATGTTTATTTGTCCAAACCAACTCCATACATGTGAAATAACAGTATCTTCACTTCTGGTACCTTGAAACATTCTCTCAGATGACATTAAGAGATCTCAACTGTCTATTTCTGTACTTTGATGATTCATGGTGAAAACTTTTCAAACTCGAAAATAAGGAGTTGATAAGTTAGATAAGTGAGATCGATAGACAGATAAATGATAAATAAATAGATTATACATAGATTAAAAATAAATTCTTCTTAAATAGTAGCTGTGCACAAGTAAGATCATGATCCAGACGATTTCACTAACCTTAGGGCATTATTGATAATATTTATAGAGAAGAAGCAAAAAGAAATTCTCTATTACTAGTGGTAACTTTAATACTCAGTTTATCAGCTTACAGCAAATTCAAAACAGGGGCAAAAACCTCATCCTTATTACAAAATGATAGTTAAATTCTTATGTAAAAGAAAATTTCTGTTCTATCTGTAGGAAAACATAATAAAACTTCACTGAAATTTTAAAGATTAGGAAGTAGTGAGTATAGGAAAATGCTAACTAGTGTGTTAAAGGCAAAAACGTCATCAGACCTTTATCTCAAATATAGAAAAAATAGTTGTGACACTGATACTACATATTAAATTACCATCTCTCCACTCGAGATGCTTTACTACTGTAAGTGTAGAGTTATTTCAGCTGTTTGAATTAGATTCTGCGGATGTTCTGGAATGAATTCTTATCAATAGACTTTACATCTTTCACCCCATACTGAAGGACCTCAAGTCAGGTGTCTAGTGTTAGGGAAAGAAAATACATCTTGAAGAATTCACAGAATTATAGATGGTCAAATATCTGTCTGTCTGCGATGGGTATGCTAAAATTTTCTGTTTCACCAAGCTGGCATTTATCTGACCTTAATAATAAAAACAAAACAAAACTTTTTGATACTATAGTTTAAGAACTAAATTCATACAAAAATTCAGATATGTGTAGGTACATCTCATATATAAATGCAGAAATAAGTACATGTACAGGTTGAGAGCAACAAATAGAGTAATAGTTTAAATATGAGGTTGTCACAGAAGCCTAAGCAATCTCTAGCACTGGTGAGTGAGCAATTGCAGGGATTTCATTTTCTCCATTAGTGAACAAAGGAAAAAAAAAAATCTAAATATTTTGATATCCTAGAATGAAAAGAGTACTTCATAGCTTTGTTCTGACTGTTTCAAAGCTTTGGGAGCATGCTATGGCACCTTCCCCAGCACCCCTTGCTGATAAATCTATCTTCATCTCCATCAATGCGGCCTTAATCTTAGGTAACAAATCTGACACTGATTTGGATCACTTTGATTTATGTCATGTGTGTGGATTCAGTCGCTTCTGACTTTTTGAGGCCTCATGGATTACAGACTGACATGCTCCTCTGCCCCTGAAAATTTTCAGGCAAAAATACTGGAGTGGGGTGCCCTTTCCTAATCCAGTGTATCTTCCCTACCCAGGGGTCAAACTCTCAACTCTTGCATCTCCTGCATTGGCCGGTGGATTCTTTACTACTAGCACCACCTGGGAAGGCTTTTTTTTTTTTTTTTTTAGGTCATACTGGAGAGCAAATAAAAAAAAATTATTAATTCTGGAACTTCATATTCACCCTTTTTTTTTTTTTTTTTTAGAATATTTGATGAATTTAAAAACTCCATTTTTTTTTCTTTGAACTTCCATAAAAATAAGTTCAGGATAGTGTTGAATTTAATTACATATTTTATTATTTTTCTTTTATAGGTTATATGAAATAACCTACTTATATTTACCTATAAAACCTTAAAAATCATGTGTTCTTATAAAAGCACCACATTACTAGTACTTAACCTGCTATAATCGCTGGTGCTATGTTCTTAATAGTTTTTATATGAGTAAATGAGAGAAAAGTTTATGTTAAGCACCCTAAATCACTCACTGTTCTGTATTTTTCTACTCTAGATGAGACTTAGAAAAGATCTTATTAGAGTGAGTCACTATGACCTTCAAAAAGTCATATCCAAAAATAATACATGCGTGTTTAAATTCCCTTACTGTATTAATATTATTTTAAAAATAAGGATTAAATTATAATTAGCAATTATTGAAGCTATTATAACAAGACATAATATATTTACAATTTGGTTTTAATAAAGAATTATGTCGATAAATTGTGTAATTTTTGGAATAGAATTCTAAATATTTAGCATGAAAGTCACACAAACATATTAAATGAAACTTTGTACACTATATCAAAAAAAAGTTTGACTCAGAAAATGATAAAGATATAAATTTTATTTATAACAATATAGGTATTAATGGTTCCAGTGCTATAGTTGTAAACATAAAACAGATTTATTTTGACCATATGAAACAGTTAATGAGCTTGTCCTATTACTGTCAGTTTATATTTCAATGACAAGTGAAACAGATCAACTGAAATATCTTCTCCATGAATGCCCCAACTGTTTTGGGCATTTAAGCTGTAAGATTCATGATATTGTTTTATACATATTATATATTTTATATGATAACTAACTATGAAAAAGATGTAATTTCAATAATCATCACATTCTTTCCTGAGCAACTGAATTCTCAGAAATGTTTAGCTTGTTTGTTACTTATGCAGAAGAACATCAATGAATCTCTCCATTTGAGGATATATATAGCTTACATGCCAGGTCATGTCATATCAAACTCTGTCAAATGGATAAGCATGAGAAAGGCTAATCATACCCATTTAGAGTTTGTTTTGTGTATAGTGTTAGAGAATACACTAATTTCATTCTTTTACATAGAATTGTCCACTTTTCCCAGCACCACTTACTGAAGAGATTATCTTTTCTCCATTGTGTATTTTTGCCTCCTTTGTCATTGATCAAATGACATGTGTGGGTTTATTTCTGGGCTTCCTATACTGTTCCATTAATCTATATTTCTGTATCAGTTATTTTCAATTAACCCTATGTGCCACTGCAAAACAAAACAAAACAAAACAAAAACTGAGTTTCTCTCATTCAAGTGGGATAGTTTATAATAGACTCAGTATTAAATTAACAAAAGACAAGTGATAGTAGTTAGACTATCACACTGGGACTTCACTGGGAAAATTGTGGACTTACACATATTTTATGTCAGAGAGGAAGCTTCAAGACCTTTGAAACAAAAGTTCTCCTCTTTTCTAATCCTTGGAGTGGTCAGCTGGTTATTTTACATTATAGAATGAACTATTGTAAAACCTTTATCAAAACCTCTAGCTTTCTGACTTCTAGTTCTAGACATTTTTCTATTATGTCAATAAATTCAGTAGTTCATTTTCTTTTTAATTTTAATGTTCAAACTATTTCAACTCTTTACCTCACAGTTTGTTAACATAGTATATCTATGAAACTATTTAACTAGATTAACTTTAAAAAATATGCATTTGAATGCTAAAATATATCTATTTTTTTGTTTTATGCCCATCCTAGGATAAAATTAAGTGCAGTTACAAAGAAGAATGAGCAGTCCACTTCTACTTTAGTTTTTAATTCCTAAAATTTACACTTTAAATTAAAATGTTTACTCTTTACAGTTAAAACCAAAACATAAAATGCTTTTTATATTCCTAAATCTACTGGCATTTCAGAAGTTCATCTGATCTCTCTGTCCTGAACTTGTTAATGACAATAAAGGAAAACTTATTTTAAATAAATGAAAGAAAAACATTAAGTAATGCATCATATCCATATAATATATTCATGAAAAATATCAAAGTCTTACTTATTTGCCATTAAAATAATTTAAAACACTTATTTTTCATCTAAACTCTTGTTTTCAATCTCATTAAAATTTCAGAACAAGTTAAAGAGACAATATAGAACTAAAGAGAAATCACAGATTATGAACAGATTCCTGGAACTGTGTTCTACTTTTCAATGCTTTTTCAATACCCCTTTACACCATGATTTAACTTTATGAGCCATTATAGTGTTTTAGGTTGACTCACTATGAAGCCCACAGTAACAAATGATGCCCATCACTTCACAAATGAATGAGATATGTTAGAACAGAGCTAGTCACTATGTTCTTCAAACATTACTACAAGCACCCCAAATTTTGGTAATTTTGGTCTTGAGATGCTACCAAGTCATCAAACTATTTCAGAAAACATCCTCATCTAGCTATATATTTATTTAATAATCTAGCAATGTAACACGACCCATACAATATATGTCAACCTGAAAAGGGAATAAAGAAGCATCAGTTTGGTTACAGCTAACTATGAAGACATTGCTACACTGTGTAACATCCATCCTGTGAATTCTCAGGCAAGCTCGTACCATGTGAAATAGAGATAGTGGAAATTACCATGCAATGGTAGGATTTGGATAGAAAGTGGAGTGGGAAGAGATTCTTGCAGGATTCGAAAAGGACATAAAGAGATGTTTGGGCCACTAAAGGAAAATTGATTTGGAGGCATAATTAATCAACTTGGCTAATGCCAAAAAAAGTAGTTACAATTGCAAATCCCTTAATGATAGGGGAAAAGTTGTGGTGACTGAAGTAGAGGCTATTGTTGTTCAGTTGCCCAGTCTTGTCTGACTCCTTGTGACCCCATGGACTGCAGTAGGCCAGGCCTCCTGGTCCCTCACCACTTCCCAGAGTTTGCCCAAGTTCATGTCCATTGAATTGGTGATGTCATCCAGCCATCTCATCCTTTGATGCCCTCTTCTTCTGCCCTCAATCTTTCCCAAAATCAGGAACTTTTCCAAAGAGTCAGTAGTTTGCATCAGGTAACCAAAATATTGGAGCTTCAACTTCAGCAATCTCAAAGTAGAAGTCAAGCAGAAAGTATTTACTACTCAACCTGTAGCTCTTTGAAATTCCATTTCTAGTGATGGAAGGCAGAATCAGCTCTGGTGTAAAAGAAAGAATAGTTACACTTGCAGGTGAATAGAAGAGGTTTTCTTCACTTTCTCTTATATCGAACCAATATGTAATCATAAATGGACTGAGAGTAGTGCATGTGATTGTGGATAAAAGGATCTGAAAATCTTTACAACTATTTCTATTTGACAAGGCTAACACTTATACCCCCCAAACCAAGTGTATCACAACATAAGATAAAGGATTCTGTAATCTAAATGACCAATAATAAAGAGTCCTGATGGGTAGCCATGTATGGGTATGCATCTAATATATGATTAAAGGTGGCAGTTCAAATCCATAGGGAAAGAACTGAAAAATGACTTGGAGATAATTGGTGATGCATTGGAAAAAAGAAATTAAAAACAGATACCTACTTCATATCATATTAAAAAATGCATTCCAGAAACAGGAAAAAAATCCAGAAAAAAAGATAACATACTACATACAGGAGAATAATTTTATAGTTTTTGTGGTATAAGCCTTTCTAAGTATGACAAATATTAAAATTCATAGTATGTATGGAAAACTTTTGGTCATAAATGTGAAGAAAGTTAATATAGAAGACTATACAGAGTTAAAAAAAATGTTAACTGGGTAAAGAAATTACTATAATTAGCAAATGGTAGATACTTTTCATATAAATAAAGTCTTTATAGATAAACATTAATTATTAAAAACAGAATTTTATTATTAAAAACAAAATAATAAATAATTATTAAATATAGATATGAATAATATCTATAAAATAATCAGACAATATGTTTTGTACTTTACATACATTATGTGCATGTGTTTGTGTGTGTGTATTATTTAACATTTATTATTTACCATGTGCCATGCTCTATTCTTAGTGCTTGTTACTTATATTGCTTAATACTCAGAATAATTCTATGATGTAGATATTCATCTCATTTTTACAGATAAGAAAATGAACTTCATTATAGTTAGAGCCCCTTCATGGGTCACTGCCTTGTCATGGCGATGGGACTTGTGTAACTCAGTGAAGCTATGAGCCACGCCATGGAAGGCCACTCAAGACAGACAATCATAGTGGAGAGTTCTTACAAAACGTGACCTACTGGAGGAAGGAATGGCAAACCACCCCAGTGTACTTGCCATGAGAACCTAATGAACTGTATAAAGAGATATGACACCAAAAGATGAGTCCCCTAGGTCAGAAGGTGTCCAGTATGCTACTGGCAAAGAGCAAACTATCAATAGCCCCAGAAGGAATGAAGTGGCTTGACCAAAGCAGAAACAACCCTCAGTTGTGAATGTGTCTGGTTATGAAAGTAAAATCTGATGCCGCAAAGAGAAATATTGCATAAGAACCTGGAGTGTTAGATTCGTGAATCAATGTAAATTGGACATGGTCAAGCAGGAGATGGCAAGAATAAATATTGACATATTAGAAATCAGTGAACTAAATCAGTTATAGGAGGACCCTAAAAAAATTGTTTATCTATTTTATCAAAGTACTAATAATTGACACAACAGTCCTGGGAACTTTTGGGGAGCTGAATTTTCAATATTACAGTTCAATATTTCTTCTACTTAAGTGTGAAAATTAAGTATGAAAATGCTTCTTAGGCTTGCTACTCAATTGGGTGCAGATATGTGAAGATCATCAGCATGTACATCATATCTGGCACATATGAATTATTAGGAGAGATTTTGGTTGATATTAATTTCAATTAGAACAAGCAGAAATAGAATATTAAGGTAGATTTATTAATCCCTCATTTAGGCATTTTAGGAATCAGTGAATTAAAATAGACAGAAATGGGTGAATTTTATTCAGATGACCATTACATCTTTGATCAATAATCTCATAGAAGAAATAGAGTCGCTCTCATAATCAACAAAAGAATCTGAAACTCAGTACTTGGACGCAACCTCAAAACCAAGAGGATGATCTTGGTTCATTTCCAAGGGAAGCCATTCCGCATCAAGGCAATTCAAGTCTATGCCCCTACCACTGATACTGAAGAAGCTGAAGTTAATCAATTCTATGAAAATCTAGACGACCTAATAGAACTAACACTAGAAAAAGATGTTCTATTCATCATTGGGGATTGAAACACAAAAGTAGGAAGTCAAGAGATACCTGGAATAACAGGTAAGTTTGGCCTTGGTGTACAAAATGAAGTGGGGCAGAAGCTAGCTGAATTCTGCCAAGAGAATGCACTGGTCATAGTAAACACCATTTTTCAACAGCACAAGAAATGATTTTAACATGAACATCACCAAATGGCCAATACCAAAATCAAATCAATTACATTCTTTGTGACTGAAGATGGAGAAGCTGTTCACAGACAGCAAAAACAAGACTTGGAGCTGACTGTGGCTCAGATCATCAGCTTCTCATCACAAAATTCAGAGTTAAACTAAAGAAAGAGGGGAAAACTACTAGGGTCAGCCAAGTATGACTTAAACCAAATCCCCTATACATATGCAGCGGAGGTGATGAATAGAAGCAACAGTTAGTATTCTGTGTGGGACAACTGATTGTTTCAGGACTGAAAAAGGAGTACAACAGGGCTATCTGTTGTTACCCTGTTTATTTAACTTATACACGGAGCACATTATGAGAAATTCCAGGCTGGATGAATTATAAGCTGGAATCAAGATCAGTTCAGTTCAGTTCAGTTCAGTTCAGTCACTCAGTCGTGTCCGATTCTTTGCGACTCCATGGACTGTAGCACGCCAGGCTTCCCTGTCCGTCACCAACTCCCAGAGTTAAGGTAGGCAAGAGAAATATCAGCAACCTCAGATACGCAGATGATACCGCTCTAATGGCAGAAAGCAAAGAGGAACTAAAGATCCGCTTGATGAGGGTGAAGGAGGGCGTTTAAAATTAAATATTCAAAAAGCTAAGAATATGGCATCCAGTCCCATTATGTAATGGCAAATAGAAGGGAAAGGGTGGAAGCAGTGGCAAGATTTCCTCTTCTTGGGCTCTAAAAGCACTGTGGATGGTGACTGCAGCCATGAGTTCAGAAGATGATTGCTTCTTGGCAGGGACGCTATGACAAATATAGACAGTGAGTTGAAAAGCAGACATCACTCTGCCAACAAAGGTCCACATACTGAAAGCTATGGTCTTCCCAGCCGTCATGTATGGTTGTGAGTACTGGACCATAAAGAAGGAAGAGGACCAAAGAATTGATGCCTTCGAACTGTGGTGCTGGAGAAGACTCTTGAGAGTAACTTGGACAGCAAAGAGATCAAACCACTCAATCTTAAAAGAAATAACCCTGAATACTCATTGGAAGGACTGATGATGAAGCTGAAGCTCCAGGATTTTGGTCACCTGATGCAAACAGTCAACTCACTGGATAAGTTCCCTGATACTGGGAAAGATTGAGGGCAGAAGCAGAAGAGCATGTCCGGGGATGAGATGGCTGGTTGGCACCACCAGTGCTATCAATGGAATAAACTTGGGCAAACTCCAGGAAATGGTGAGGGATAGGGAGGCATGGCGTGCTGCAGTCAACGGGGTTGCGAAGAGTCAAACATGACTGGCTGGCTCAACAACAGCAGCAGCAGCAACAGCAACATCGTTATACACTGTGGTCAAGGTTCCACACTAGTTAAAAAGCAAAGTGCAATCAGACCCAGAGCCTAAGATTTTAGCCATTATAGTATTTGGAATTGTAAACGCTCATATTATTTTTAAGAGTAATTATTTTGGAAATAGGTGTCAACTAAATTATGAAACACCCATACTTGTAAGAATACATACTGTAGTGGTTAAATGAAAAGGGAAAACTATGTGCATTAACATGGAAAATAATTTCAGAACATGTTAAGTGGGAAAAAATGTTACAGAACACACTGACATATTTTAAAAATTCTATGTGTAGGTACGTTCATACGTACCACAAAAGCATGGAAAAGGTATTGAAAGAATGCATATTTGTGAATATGGTTTTTCTTGAGGCCTGAAGTGGGATAAAGGGAAAGGAAATTGATAAGAACTTTCCAAAAGTTGTTCTAAGAGCTCTTAGCATTTGAATCTTAACAAAAACATGTAAATTTATAATTCCATTAAAAAAATAAAAACCATATTGAACAGTGTGATTTCCTAGGAAGTGTAAGTTTGTGTGCAGCATATATGCAAAATTTTTAATTTAGATAATATGCCATTGTTAAAATAACAAATTCAAATGGATGTGTCAAAATACTGTGTGAAATAGAACCTCCTATAGCAGCATTAATTTTGATATATAAAGATATATATATGTATATATATATATATATATATATATTGCTTATGATTATTTAGTTAAGAATTGCTTATGGAATATTTGGGACATTTTCAGACTGGTTTACAAAATGACCAATATTTATCTTATGTATCAGCATCTTAATGTGTTTAAGAATGCCTTACAAAACATATTCTTGGACTGCAGATGAGTCTAGAATGGGTTAAAATGTGTCACATAGAGCAAGCCTATTCGTTTTCCCCACGCACATTATAATCTATTAATTTTCCATTAAAGTAAAAGTCTCCCTGAGATTTTTTTCCTACAAGTCCACTTTCTGACCTTTAGGTCAGTAAATGAGGCTCATATTTCTTTCCATATAACTCTTTGTTGCAAACCTTGCCCTGTTTTAAGGCATTCACCTTGAGATGCTATTACCAGTGAAGTTGAGTTATTATTAATATATACCAAACTTAAATGAACCAGGAAACATGTTTCTCACATTTCACAATACCTAATGTATGTACAATGACTGATAGAATCCCCCAAATTACCCTCAAAGTTCAAATTGAATATGAACCACAAAATGCTTCTGTTTACACTTGAAAACTCTATCACTGCCCTGCATTTGACAAAGGGTTAATTTAAAGCTGAGGCCTTAATCAGTTGCTACTTGGATATCCATAAAAAATGCAGATCTGAATTTATTTGGGTCAGCATTTGTTTTCTTTCAATTCACAATGAAGACTGACTTTCTTTATCAGTTGAAACAAATGTGAGAAGGCAGAAGCATTTTAGCACTTTCTATTCTTGTTTTTCTGTTTCAACATCTTACTGGAGTAGAGTAGCATACACACACAAAAAAAAGTGTAAGTATCGTAGTATACAGCTCAGTGACTTTCACAAATAAAAACGCATGTAAACAACACATAGATGCAAAAATAGAACATAACCTGAGTCCCAACTTCCATCTTGGTGTTATCCATGTCCATGAAGGAATTTGAGGGAAGCTGCCACAAAATGTCTCAGTTCCTTCCATATGAAAGTGGCTGCTTCTTAAGAGGAACTCTGAAAGTTGTAAGCAAAACCTACTGCTGCTCTCTGCCAACCAGTGGTCACACATATGCTTGTATATGCTTCTGGTACATAAGAATATGATTTTGTGCTATAGTTAAATATGATTTTTTTCTTCTTAAACCATCACAATTTGCTTGAGTGCCTCCTATTACAGAATTGAAATAGAAAAGTTCTTACCATTGGCTTCTAGTAAATGGCATTTCTGGACTTTTTACCACTGCACTGGAAAGACAGGCTTAGAAGAGCAAGTGTGATATTATTAATAAATACTTTAGCACACCTTGTAAGAGCCTTCTAAAATCTAAAGTAACCATCTTTCCTGCAGAAACAGTTTAATGTCTCATTGACACCCATAGTGAACCAAGAATTTGAAAGAAAAAGTGGGTGCTTGATATTAACTGCATGGAGGAAAAAAAGATTCATTTTATTAATTATGTAAATTCAGTATTTATACATTTTGAAAGAATAATATAATGAAACCCATTATTTAGTTTCCAAATTTCAACCTTCTTTCATCTATGCCTCCACCTCCATCTATCCTTTCCTCATGGATTATTCAAACAAATCTAAAATATTAACTATTTGAATTAAAGACTATGTATCATTATATTTAAAATATAAAAGTTTAAAATATAACTAAAGTATTATTTTTTATTATGCCTAAAATATGAATGAAAATAGAATCATAATATTACCAAATATTCAGAGTTCAAATGTATCCATATTGTTAAATATAATAATTGCTAAAGGATTTTTAAAAATTAGAGTTCTGATAGGTTTTATATGTTGCAATTGGTTGATAAGTTCATGGATCTATAGATTTTTCTTCCTCTCTCTCACTCTTGTGCCTGTGGTACATGTGTATGCTCTCTTACTCTAGCTCTTGTTCTCATTATATCTCAGTCTCTTACAATTTATTTGTTGCAGACTTGGGTAGTTTTCCACAATATAGTTTTGGCTGTTTGCATCCCTGGGGTGTTATTTAACATGCTCCTCTCTCCCTTGCTGCTGTTAGACTTAAGAGTCTTGATGGATTCTGGAATGTGGTACTTTGTATTTTCAGCAGGAAGGACCTACAGTCTTAGCTTTCTCTCCTTTTTTGCGATTTTTAGCTGTTATTGGTAACCGTTTCTTGCATTTTCATTTCTCCTGGTTCTGATTCTATCTGATTATATCATTTTTTATTTACAATGCTGGGCACTTCCTCAAAGAGAAATTCTGGTACTCAATTATTTAGTTACACTTAAGTAAAATTTACATTGGAAAAGCTGTATGCAGACTTTATCAGTTTTCTAATAGTTCCTCTAGATCCTCAAATGTGGCTAATGTTGCTCAAGCCCAGTTTTAACACTTGAAAATTGTGAAACACTGAGAAACTCATCTTTCCTCCCTGTATATATGTGGATTTGGTAATGATTTTGGACAAAAACAAATATAATAAATACATAATATAACAAAAACATAATAAATAGAAACCTCAGCTAAATAGAGTTGGAGGATCAGAGGCCAACATGAGAAAGAAAGACTTCTTTTCTTTCCTGGCAAGGACTCAGCCAATCAAAAGCTATGGAGTATTTGTTTACCGTGGCTCTCTTCATTTTCTTTTTTTCCCTACAAAAGTGTCCTCTTTCCCTTAATGTGCAGGAACTACTACATGTCTTGCCATGATGGAAGATCCCAAATTACAGTTCTCTGCTGATTCTGAATAAGCCCATCTCTGCTGAAAAACTATCTGTCAGTGCAGTTTCATGTCAGCAGATGTAATGTGTATAGAGTGCACAGTAGTTTTTCTTGCATACTGTAGAATCTCAGTACACTATTACCATTACTTATTTGTTAAATCTCCCAGATCCAGTCTTCACACATCAAGAGTCCAGTTACATATTTTTAGAAGCCATGGGACCAGATGAAGGAGGAGAAAATAGAGAATACTGTTTTTTTAAAGCAAATACAATTTGGCAAGTGTAGGCTTCCCTGGTAGCTCAGATGGTAAAGCGTCTGCCTGCAATGCAGGAGACATGGGTTCAATTCCTGTGTCAGGAAGATCCCCTGAAGGAGGAAAAGGCAACCCACTCTAGTACTCTTGCCTAGAAAATTCCACGGATGGAGGAACCTGGTAGGCTACAGTCCATGGAATTGCAAAGAGTCGGACATGACTGAGCAACTTCACTAGTCTTATTGAATTAGTATTTACTTAACCGCCAAGTGGAAGAAAGTGTGCTACAGTCATTTTAAGCCAATGGATGTCACTTACGGATGTCTTGTCTGTAAAAAGAAGAACATTTGTTAGTGACTCAGCAGTTAAACAGAAAAGGTAAAGTTTATTCAGTTGTGGAAAGATAAATTAGTTGGGAGTCAAAGTATTGTGTGACTGATATGCGCACGCATACACACACACACACACACACACACACACACACACACATTTGTATATATATTCTACTCGAACTCCAGAATTTCTGAGAAAAAAAAAGAGTTGTTTTGTTTTTATTTTCACCTGGTACATGTTCCTAGTACACTGAATTGTATTTTCACCTAGTAAATGTGTCCTAGTACACTGGACTATTTCCATCAAAAATCCATACTTCTAGCCCCACCTGTCATGTTATCTGCCATGTTTATATGCCCTTTCCTGGGTGAATGGATCTTAAAATACTAATTTTTCTATGAAGTTTTATGGGATCAGAGATGAGTGATTAGGGATTAGCTCTAAATAATAGAGTTAAATAGTATAAATTGGTATGTTTTGATAAAATCTAGCTTTAGCCTGAAAAAAGAAAAACACTATTTCTTTTTCAAATGGGATTTCATATAAGCTTGCAAGAAAAGGAGAATAAGAGTACTTATACAGATAGCTAACTCTGCAGGTGAGAACTCGATCAATTCAAGGTCAAGACCTTATGTTTAATATAGGCTCATTATTTTCATGTTTTCATGTCCAAAGAGTACATATTTAACACGGGTCACCATTTACATAAATGCTTGCTCATTCACTCATAAGGGGTGATTTTTTAAAATTTCTAACTCCATAACTAAAAGAAGATTTTAAAGTACTCTCATAAATTTCTGAATTGGTAATGTCAGCTGCAATTTAAAGCCAACATTAATAGTATTATGACCATTATTGTCCCACTGACTTATTAATTTGTATTTAGGATTGCTGATTTTCTTTTTATTGACAATAAAGTTCCTTCAACTCATTGAAATAATAGAAAGTTCATAAACCAGGTAATCAACATGAGCTGAATTTTGGCTCTCTGGAACATGATCACCCTTCCCATGTTTGACTTCTTATATACCCTCTGATTTGGAGAAGGAAATGGCTTCCCTCTCAAGTATTCTTGCCTGGAGAATCCCATGGACAGAGGAGCCTGACGGGCTGAGGTCCATGGGGACACCAAACACCAGACACGACAGAGTGACTAAGCACAGCACAGAACAAATACAATAGTTTCAGCCTCTCTTGCAGCTAGATTGACAGTGTGTGGCCTTGCTGCAAGTTTGTGCCATCTTGGATTTTGAAATGGGATTTAATAAGTTTAAGCCAGAGGACATGTAAATCAATTACAGCAGTAATAGCAGCATGCTCCAGGTTCCAGGGACAGGGGCAACAAGAGTAGAAGCAGCACAGGGCGTGCCCAGAGTGCAGGGTTTGGGGCCACCTGTGGCAGAGGGACAAGCTGGCCTGTGTGGTGCTCAGCAGCCGCAGCAGCGGCAGAACTGGCATTTGGTCTACTGTTAGCAGTTACTTAGTTTCCCTTCTTCCTGGCCATTTTTCCTGCCTGATTCTCTAGCCTTCCTAGAATACTCTGTGAACCACTAGTTAGCCTCTTCACACATATTCTGCTTAAATTACCCAGCTTGTTTCTCCTGCATGAAATAAGAAACCTTAAGTGCTATGAGGTGTAGTCACTTAAGTGATCAGTTAATTTTCTAGACAGGACTGAAATGAAAAAAAATCAGCTAATATTTAGGGAAAGAATTCTGTCCATGTTTAGCATGTAATGGAAAGAGCAAAAGTATTATTTGATACCTGAACTCTATTTGTGTGAATGCATATTAAAATATCTTTTAAGTAAATGTTAATAATATTCACTATCTAAATTGAAAATTGATATATAAAAAAAAAAACCTACATGTAGGTGTCAGTAAAACATTTGAGTTGCATGAGTATCAGTATGAAAGGATATAGAATATGACATAAGCTTATCTAAGCAACTTTATTTTCTATAGGTTTCTGTCTTGTGTGTACATACATGTGTGCTAACTGGCTTCAGTCATGTCTGACTCTTTGCCACGCCATGGACTGTAGCCTGCCAGAATCCTCTGTCCATGGGATTCTCCAGGCAAGAATAGTGGAGTGGGTTGCCATGCCCTCTTTCAGGGGATCTTCCCAACCCAGGGATCAAACCCATGTCTTTTATGTCTCCTGCATTGCCAGGCAGGTTCTTTGCCACTAGCAACAACTGGGAAGCCTCTTTTGTTTTGTGCTTGCATTTTTAAAAATATGCTGTGCATTTTGGATATCACTTCTCCCTCATAAGTAACTTCTAAAGGTATTCTGCTGCTGTTGCTGCCGCTAAGTCACTTCAGTCGTGTCCGACTCTGTGCGACCCCATAGATGGAAGCCCACCAGGCTCCCCCGTCCCTGGGATTCTCAAGGCAAGAACACTGGAGTGGGTTGCCATTTCCTTGTCCAATGCATGAAAGTGAAAAGTGAAAGTGAAGTTGCTCAGTCGTGTCCGACTCTATGCGACCCCATGGACTGCAACTTACCAGACTCCTCAGTCCATGGGATTTTCCAGGCAAGAGTACTGGAGTGGGTTGCCATTGCCTTCTCTGTGAAGGTATTCTAAGGAAGTATAAATGTCTGTGAAGAAAGTAGATGATCCTAAGAGTCAGCAAATGACATACATCAGAAGAAAATTTAGAAGTAATCAAGTGTGACTACATAAGAGACATAATCCTGACTGCATTTATTCTCATCTACTGTGCATGTGAATCATTTCTCTCCGTGAGACAATAAATAAGATATACAAAAGTGCTGTTGGTATTGGAAATATTCAACATGTTATTTATATATGGCATAATAATTTTGGGGAAAAAAATCAGGAAATTAACTTTTTCAGTTCATTGGCAATCACAACCAGCATGAGTGCCATGAAGCACTATGTTGACACAAGAGAAAATGTTGAATATATTTTAAAATCTGAATAAGGCCACAATGGAGGATTAAGATGATTTAGTGAAGTAGCTGAGAAACAGGTAACTCAAGACAGATCATGGATCTTCTGCTAATAATCAGCAGTCTTCTGCTATGAATTGAAAAATTCTATTGTTGCTACTTCAAACCTCTGGGGAACTGGGCCAATTTTACCGAGACAGGGAGGGAATCTACTCATAAGCTCTTGTCAACACATAAGAAATTATTATGGAGAAAGACATTCTACTTGATGTTCATTGCTGTCCTGAAGGGGGAGGGGGGAGAAAGAGAACTAATGGATACCATATACCATTTCTTTAAAAGTATCTTTACATTATGCAGACCAGTTAAATGCTGTTGAAAGCAAGCTGGACCATGACATGGGCACTTCAAAAACTTCACTTTCCAAAAAGTGATTCCAAGTTTATGTAGCTGTATAATTGATCTCAAGCAGTAATAGAGCAAGCTGATAATCATTTCATTTTTAATTTATTCCAACCTCTAAAATTCTATAATTTCAAGTACCCAAAAGTGAATCCAATCACTTGGATTCTTGAACACTTCAGATTGTTTCAACCTCTCCTTTACCAGCTCATTCTCAAAAGGGTCCAGAAAGCAGCAGCATAAACTGTCAATGAATACAAACTCACAAAGTTTAACAAGGTTATCAAATATTATATGTTGTTACAATAATCAAAGATTTCCGGAGCTTCTATGATGGTTTGCTTAGTTAACTGAAACTAGATACAATGGCACATTGATGGATCTACAGATGACAGAAACATCTTCATTTACAGTAAAAGGTTACTATAAGGATTCAAGGTGGTTAAATAGGATTCTACTTCTTACATGTATATGAAGAATTTATCTACAAATGGAACTGTTTTCACCGAGTACATGCTGAACACTAGTGAAGGACCTCAGACATCAAAAAGGACCAAAAAAGAAAAAAAAAAAAAAATTCCCACTTTACTGTGTAGGACGAAAGCAAAAAAAAAAAAGGAAATGTGAAGTGACCAGCACTGCTGTGGAGAAACTGAAAGAGAGGAGAGATTCCCATACTCAGAGAACCCCTCGCACAGTGGGTGGACCACTGGGATAGGAAGGCCTTTCAGGGGATTCGAGAGGAGCCCAGAAACTGGTCTGTGAAAGGCAGGACAGATTAGGATCTATGCACATACTTTGTGCTTCAGCCATGTGCACCCCAGCCTGAGTTGCATGTCTCCTGGTACAGAGGGTAACTGGGGGTTCAAAGTGGAGTTTGGAGAGTGGACTTAGGGAGGGAACAGCTGTTGGCTGTGAGGAGACAGCCTGAAGGGAAGAAAGCAGGGATATCTACAATCAGGAAAGTTTGCCAAGAGGTCTGGGACACCATAAAACAAGGCACTACTGTTGAGTGGTGCACAAAGGTGGGGTGCTACTGCAACCCTATTCCAACCCACAAGCCATTGTCTGCATGAGCACTGGGAATGGCAGCCTTATGAGTAACTCACCCTTCCTTCTAGCCAAAGCCTCCTCTGGCTGTGCAGGCTCCAGTGAAACCACATGCTACCCTGCCAGGACCTCCTGGGGAGTCAGCCCTGGATGTCCCAGCCTGAGTCATATGTCGACTAAGCCTGGCAAGAGCTGGGTGCTAAAGTGTGAGCTTAAGAGAGTGGACTGGAGAAGAGGAGAACTGTTGGCCATGTGGAGATAGCATGCAAGCATGGGAGTAAAGAGCTCTGTGATCAGGGATGCTCCTGAAGGAAGTATGACCTGCCTCCTAAATAAGGCACCATCATTGAGTGGCACACAGGGAGGAGGCTGCCATCACAGACTCTCCCTACATGCCAACCCTGCCTCCACAGGCACAGAGAGCAACTCACATTAGAGCAAGTGTGCATTAGTCTCTTAAACTCATGCCAGCCTCTGCAACCCTGGGCATGAGAGAGACATACAGTGGACCTACTCTGCTTGCCCTAGTCATGGTCACCTTGTGCTTCCCTGCCAGAGTGTGCATGAAGCCTCTCGTCTGTCCCTGCATTTTGGCCCTCCCACCTAAGCAAGCAATCATGCCCCAGGCAGTCCTATTTTTATCATTTGTCTTGTGTTCTCTTTGACTGCTTTTTGGCTTGCTTGGTTGGTTGATTATTTATTTATTTATTTTTGCTTAATTTGGTTGTCTTGGGGTTTGTTCATTTTCCTTTTTTTTAAAATTTGTCATTCTATACAGTTTATAGGATCATCATTCCCTAAGCAGGGGAGAAACCTGAGCCCCAAGGTGGAGAGCACAGAGTCTTGTCCCCAGGGAATATTAATCAGTGTAAACTCTCCTGGAGGCCTTTATCACAGTACCAAGAGCTGGTTTCTTCCCCCTGCCTGCAAGCTCCAACATTGTATGCCTCAGACCACATACAATCAGCAAGATGGGAACATAGAATCACCCATCAGCAGACAGGCTTCTAAAGTTGCACTAATCTCAGACACCCCAATACAAACCTCCTAAGGTGAACCTGCCAATCAGAGTGGCAAAACAAATCTATACATGGTGCACAGGAAACATTCCTTCCCAGTAGGAAGCCCACATAAACCCCTAGGCCAGCCTCAGCCATCAGGGGTCGGACACCAGAAGCAGGAACTACTGCCCTTAAAGTTGCAGAAAGAAAACCACAAACACCATGACTTAAACGAAGTGAAATGAGAGGTGAATATATTTCAGATGAAGGAGTAAGTTAAAAATTCACAGACACAATTAATGAAGAGGAAATAGGCAATCTACCTGAAAGAGAATTAACAATAATGATAGTAAAAATGACCCAAGATCTCCAAAATAGAATGGAAGCACAGATTATGAAGAAATAAACAAAGATTAACAAGGACTAAGAAGAACTAAACAACAAAAAAATTGATAAAAAAAGACAATAACAAATGAAAAGTATACTAGAAAGAATCAATAGAAGAATAACTGAGGCAGATTAATGGATAAAAGAGCTGGAATATAGAAAGATGTTAATAACTGCCATGGAGAAGAATAAAGAAAAATGAATGAAAAGAAATGAAGACAGTCAAAGAGACTTCTGGGACAACATTAGTACACTGATGTTTGAATTAAAGTGGTCCTAGAAGAAGAAGAGAAAGAGAGAGGGTCCAAGAAAGTATTTGAAAACAATATAGTCAGAAACTTCCCTAACATGGGAAAGAAAATATTCAATCAAGTTTAAAAAGTGCAGTGCATCCCATAAATTCAAGGAGAAATATGCTGAGATATACATTAATCAAAATAACAAAAGACTAAATACAAAGACAAAAGGTTAAAAGCAGCAAGGGAAAAGCAATAAATGGCATGCAAGGGAATTGTCATATTATCAGTTGATTTTTCAGCAGAAACTCTATTGGTCATAAGGGAGTGGGCAGATACTTTTAAAGTGATAGCCTTCAGAATGGGAGAAAATTATAGCAAATGAAGAAACAGACAAAGGATTAATCTCAAAAATATACAAGCAACTCCTGCAGCTCAATTCCAGAAAAACAAATGGCCCAATCAAAAAATGGGCCAAAGAACTAAACAGACATTTCTCCAAAGAAGACGTACAGATAGCTAACAAACACATGAAAAGATGCTCAACATTACTCATTATAAGAGAAACGCAAATCAAAACCACAATGAGGTACCATTGCATGCCAGTTAGAATGGCTGCTATCCAAAAGTCTACAAGCAATAAATGCTGGAGAGGCTGTGGAGAAAAGGGAACCCTCTTACACTATTGGTGGGAATTCAAACTAGTACAACCACTATGGAGAACAGCGTGGAGATTCCTTAAAAAACTGGAAATAGAACTGCCATATGACCCGGCAATCCCACTCCTGGGCACACACACCAAGGAAACTAGATCTGAAAGAGACATGTCCACCCCAATGTTCAACACAGCACTGTTTATAATTGCCAGGACATGGAAGCAACCTAGATGCCTATCAGCAGATGAATGGATAAGGAAGCTATGGTACATATACACAATGGAATATTACTCAGCCATTAAAAAGAATTCATTTGAATCAGTTCTAATGAGATGGATGAAATTGGAGCCCATTATACAGAGTGAAGTAAGCCAGAAAGATAAAGACCAATACAGTATACTAATGCATATATATGGAATTTTAAAAGATGGTAATGATAACCCTATATTCAAAACAAAAAAAAAGAGACACAGATGTACAGAACAGACTTTTGGACTCTGTGGGAGAAGGTGAGGGTGGGATGTTCTGAGAGAATAGCACTGAAACAAGTATACTATCAAGGGTGAAACAGATCACCAGCCCAGCTTGAGTGCATGAGACAAGTGCTCAGGGCTGGTACACTGGGAAGACCCAGAGGGATCAGATGGGAAGGGAGGTGGGAGGGTGGATCAGGATGGGGAACACATGTAAATTCATGGCTGATTCATGTCAATGTATGGCAAAAACCACTACAATATTATAAAGTAATTAGCCTCCAACTAATAAAAATAAATTAAAAAAAAAAATAAAGTGATGAAAGGGAAAAACCTACAAACAAGAATATTCAACTGAATAAGGATGTCATTCATGTTCAGCGGGCAAATAAAAAGCTTTACAGACAAGCAAAAGGTAAGAGTATTCAGCACCGCCAAATCAGTTTAGCCCCACCAGAGTGCTGCTGAGCAGAAACCCACAAATTGCAGAACAATTACACCAAAGAAATTCTAGCACTTTTAAGAAAGTTCTAGGACCCACAACAGATTCCCAAACTGGGGATCCGCAAAATGACTGAGAATCCCCAGGGAATTTGAATTTGGACAGTGGGATTTGATTATATAACTTCTACAGGACTGGGGAAACAGACTCCTGGAGGACAAAAACAAAACCTTGTGCACACCAGAATTCAGGAGAAAGGAACAGTGTCCCCACAAGAGACTGAGACAGACTTACCTCTGAGTGCCCAGGAGTTTCTGGCAGAGGCTTGGGTCAACACTGGCCTATTTCAGGGTCAGGGGGACTGAATACAACAGTGAGTGCACATGTCCTTTTGAAGAAGGTAACCATTACCTTCATTAGCCCTACTATAGTTTGACCTCAGGCCAAACAATGGGTAGGAAATACAGCCCCAACCATAAACAGAGAATTACAATAAAGATTTACTGAGCATGGCCCCACCCATTAGAACAAGACCCAGTTTCCCCACAGCCAGTCTCCCCCACCAGAAAGCTTTGATAAGCTTCTTAACTTTATCCACCAGAGGGCAGCCAGAATGAAAACCACAATCACACAAATCTAACCAAACTGATGACATAGATCACATCGTTGTCTAACTCAATGAAAATATGAGCTATGCCATGTAAGGCCACCCAAGACAGATGGGTCATGGTGGAGAGGTCTGACAGAATGTGGTCCACTGGAGAAAGGAATGACAAACCACTTCAGTATTCTTGCCTTGAGAATCCCATGAATAGTATGAAAAGTGAAAAATATATAACACTGAAAGATGAACTCCCCAGGTCGGTAGATACCCAATATGCTACTGGAGAAGAGTAGAGAAACAGCTCCAGAAAGAATGAAGGGATGAAGCCAAAGTAAAAACAACACCCAGTTATGGATGTGACTGGGTTATGGAAGTAAGGTCCAATATAGAAAGAACAACATTGCATAGGAACCTGGCTTATTGGGTCTTGAATCAAGGTAAATTGGAAGTGGTCAAACAGAAGATGGCAGAATGAACATCAACATTTTAGAAATTAGTGACTAAAACAGACTGGAATGGGGGAATTTAAATCAGATGACCATTGTGTCTACTACTGTGGGCAAGAATCCCTTAGAAGAAATGGAGTAGCCCTCATATTCAACAAAAGAATTTGGAATGCAGTATTTGGATGCAATCTCAAAAATGATAGAATGATCTTTGTTCCTTTCTAAGGCAAAGTATTCAATATCACAGTAATTCAAGTCTATGCCCTAACTACCAATGCTGAAGAAGCTGCCTTGATGGTTCTGTAAAGGCCAGCAAGAACATCTAGAATTAACACCCCCCCCCCCAAATATGTCTTAATCATGGGAGACTGGAATGCAAAATAGGGAAGTCAAGAGATACCTCGAGTAACAGGTAAGTTTGGCCTTGTAGTACAAAATGAAGCAGGGCAAAGGCTAACACAGTTTTCTCAAGAGAATGAAAGCACTCTTTTCCAAAAACAAAGGAGATAACTCTAAACATGGACATCACCAGATGGTCAGTACCAAAATCAGATTGATTATATTCTTTGCAGCTGAAGATGGAGAAGCTATATATCATTAGCAAAACAAGACCAGGAGCTGACTGTGACTCAGATCACGAACTACTTATTATAACATTCAGACTTAAATTGAAGAAAATAGGGAAAACCACTAGACCCTTCAGATATTACATAAATGAAATCCCTTACAACTACATTGGAAGTGACAAATAGATTCAAGGGATTAGATCTGATAGAGTGCCTGAAGAACTATGGATGGTGGTTGTTGACATTGTACAGGAGGTGATGATCAAAACCATCTCCAAGGGAAAAAAAAACGCAAAAAAGCAAAATGGTTGTCTAAGCCAGAGACAAATAGCTGTGAAAAGAAGAGAAACTAAAGACAAAGGAGAAAAGGAAAGATATACTCATCTGTTTATTTAAATTATGTGCAGAGTACATAATGAGAAACACTAGGCTGGATGAAGCACACGCTGGAATCCAGATTGTTGGGAGAAATATCAATAACCCCAGATATGCAGATGACACCACCCTTATGGCAGAACGTGAACAAGAACTAAAGAGCCTCTTGATAAAAATTAAAGAGGAAAGTGAAAATGTTAGCTTAAACCTCAACATTCAGAAAACTAAGATCATGGCATCTGGTCCCACCACTCCATGGCAAATAGATGGGGAAACAGTGGAAAGAGTGATTGTGTCTTTTTTTTTTTTTTTTTTTTTTTTTTTTACTTTTTGTTGTTGCTGTTGG